>NW_026294562.1:103122064-103629564 GCF_007827085.1 Peromyscus californicus insignis
TAAAAACTTATGTGGAAAAAAATCTCTGACTTGATTTGGAAAGGAAAATTGAGACTTCGTCAATTAGCAGGAATAGACCCAGCAGAAATTGTCGTACCTTTAACTAAGGAGGATATTGAAAAATTATGGACAGAAAGTGAACCTTGCCAAAGAGCTTGCAGTAATTTTTTGGGAGAAATTAACAGCAAATATCCCAAAAGCAATAGAATTGATCTTATAAAGAGAGCTGATTGGATCTTGCCTCGAATTGTACGGGAAAAACCCATATCTGGAGTTCGTACATTTTATACAGATGCCAACAAACAAGGAAAGGCAGGTTACAAATCAGAAAATTTAAGTAAAGTGGTTCAAAGTCCTTATAATTCAGTTCAAAAATCAGAATTGTATGCTATTCTGTTGGTATTAATGGATTTTTCAGAACCTCTCAACATAGTAACTGACTCTCAGTATGCTGAAAGAATAGTATTACATATTGAAACTGCAGAATTTATCCCTGATGCTTCAGAATTAACTTCACTATTTATTCAATTACAAGATACAATCAGGAAAAGGAGTCATCTTTTATATATAACTCACATCCGATCCCATACTGGTCTGCCAGGCCCTCTAGCACAAGGCAATGATGAGATTGATAAATTATTGATAGGAAATGTGCTGGAGGCCTCAGAATTTCATAAAAAACATCATGTCAATAGTAAAGGTTTAAAAAAGGATTTTTCCATAACCTGGCAACAAGCCAAAGAAATAGTAAAGAAATGTCCTACTTGTTCCTTCTACAATCAAACGCCATTACCAGCTGGATGTAACCCAAAAGGTACTCAAAGGAATGAAATCTGGCAGATGGACGTGTTTCACTTTGCAGAATTTGGAAAACTGAAATATGTATACCACACTATCGATACTTATTCAGGATTTCAGTGGGCAACTGCTTTGAGTTCTGAAAAAGCTGATTCTGTAATCACTCATTTGCTCGAAGTTATGGCCATCATGGGTATACCTGCACAAATCAAAACTGATAATGCTCCATCATATGTCTCTGTTAAAATGAAACAGTTTTTTGCTTATTACAATATAAAGCTTATTACAGGCATACCACATAATCCTACAGGTCAAGCAATTGTAGAAAGATCAAACAGAACTCTAAAGGATATGCTAAATAAACAGAAAGGGGTAACAAAAACCCCCAGAAACAGACTGCATAATGCTCTATTAACTTTGAATTTTCTTAATGCCAATGAGAAAGGAACAACAGCTGCAGAGAGACATTGGATAATAGAAAAAACTACAGAATTAAATCAGCCTATATACTTTAAGGATGTGCTGACCTCAGAATGGAAACCAGGGTTGGGGACGAGGCTTTGCTTTTGTTTCTACAGGAGAAGATAAGCTGTGGGTACCATCAAAATTGATAAAGGTTCGATTTGAACAAGAGAAACCTCTTAATTAGAGGAGGTGATAGTTCTTCAACCAGCATGAACATCCAATTTAAACTAACTTATACCAGTAACACATGTCTTTTCATTTAATCAGATAATAACTTGCCAAAAAGGAACATCCCCAAAATTAGTCTTGGAGAAAGGTTTTTGTTTTTGTTTTTTAGGAGAATGAAGGTTAAGGAATCTGAAGAACACTGGACAAATGAGACAACTGAAGAAAAGGGACAAATCATCTATCCCAGGAAACAGAGTGAAATGGCGTATGGTTATATCATCTAAAAAAATTTATAAGTCTTCCTAAATGTTTGTTTCTGCTTTTCTCTAAAAATTTAACACTATTGGTCTTCTAATAGTCCCAGTTCAATTAAAATTTAAAGCTGACTTTAGAGTTGGAGAATGGCTCTCTCCTTCTTTAAACTCAAGCATGTTGTTAAAAGGAAAATGCAAACCCCCTGTATCATGCCAGAATAAAAGAGTCATCTTCTGCTATTTGACAGGAGAAAAGCCAAATTAACTAAGGGACTATTCTATTACTAATCTCAACTCTTTGATTCTATTCTGATTCTTTAAAACTTTTCTTAAAGTATAAATTTTATATCAAAATTTACAAGATTAATATATATAGATATATAGTTATATATACATTTTAAACTTTAAGATATGAATGGTCATATAGAGTACTAATTAATTCTAGAAAAAAGGCTTCAATTAGCTGCATATATATGTCTTTGTGTTCGAGTCTCTTATCAGTTTTCTGCAGGAAATCACGGCCAGGCCTAACATCAACTGAAGTCTCCAGGAAGAAGTTGGGGCCCTACAACAACAACAATTCCACGTGGACAATAATAACATCATTAAGCTGACAAACATCATCTACAGATCAGCTTTGAACTACAAGGTGCTCATAGCAATTTTGAGATGACTAGCTGAGATGATCCAGTCTCAAAGACTACTTGAATAAAGACTTGAGATAAACCCTGAACTTTGGCATTATACACAGACTGGATAATGAAGGATATGGTTACCTTTCCTAGAATTTGACAATTAACCTAAAATTTTTCTTTCAGGATAAAGATAACTTCGCCCATACCCAGCAGGAAGCAATTTTAAGAATATGACGCCCACATTCCCAAAGAGGTGGTGTGGGGCGGGTGGTTTTTTCGTCTTTTTAATGGGTTTTGGGTCTGGGATAATTTTCATTGTTTAGGGGGTTGGTTACAAGTTGTTGTCAAGGGTTAGGAAAAAGGCTAAGCAAAAGAGATTAGATTTAAGGTTCTTGTTTAAAAAAAAAAGAGAAAGAAAGAAGAAGAAAAAGACAATTACTAGTTTTAAATACTTTACATTGGATTGGATTGTTTTATATTGTATACAAATTATATATATTGAAATTGATATTGTTAGAAAATGCTATATGTATATTTCTAATTGTACTTAATACCATTCATTTAACAATGCAATTTTCTGATCCTTGAATGTTATTATTACCAACTATTAGGATATAAAGAAATGAAAGTTAGTAGTTAGACATTACAATAGAACTTGTAGTTATATTAGATATGTTTTAAAAATTGAGCAGATATATTTTAGACAGGTCATCTTCAAACCCTTCAGAGATCTACAGAATATGGCATTTAAAATGTTTTAATAACTTAGAAAATTTTTCTTTTTTGTTATGATTATGAGACATGTCGGCTCCTGGCAGTACCAATCTACTTCAGAGAAAATATGGGCATTGAAGAAACTGCATATGGAGTTAACTTTCATTGTGGCAAAAGTTAGCCACTGGACAACAAAGTATCCTCGAATCAACTGCTGACAAAATGGACAGACAGGACATGAAACAAAAAACTACTGATTCTTGCCAAAACAAGTGTGGTTATGGCTTTATCAAAAGGCATCTTCTGAGGCCAGGACAATATGGCACCATCCCTGAAATGGCCTTCACAATTCGGAAAAGGTACAGTGCCCTTTTCTTCGAAGGCAGCTGAATAGGCAGTGGGCCGATGGCTTCTGATGTGCAATGGAACAGCAGCTGAAACGGTTATTCTTGAAGAGTAAGTAAGCTCACGCCTCGCAATAGTAAACTGGCATTTGACAGAGGGATGTGGAGAAGAATGGGATGCTGAGATGAAGCCATATATACACAGCCAAGAAGAATGGACAGCTGAATTAAAAAATCAACAACAATTTCCAGAATTTAAAATCCTGAATCATGACATGACACTAGTGGAATTCAGGTGTTTCTGGTACATGGACTGCTCTCACCCAATGTGAGGTTGAACTGTTGACCTTGTGTACATCCTACTTCACAAATGAGTCTGTCAGATATGCTAAGCCTATAGGCTGAAGATGATGCCCCAGCATTGCGGAGAAACCTCAGGTGACTGTCCAGGCAGCTGGCTATTTCTGTCAACTCACAAATTTTTTGGAAGTTGCTTGCATGCACTTTCTGTTTTTATTTTTGTTAGCTAATATTATTTCCTTCTTGGGTCTCTGAGGGAGTTGAAGATTAGGTAGTTATAGTTGAAGGTTAGTTAGTTATAGCTGAAGATTAATTAGGATAGAAAGTGAATTAGATACATTTTGGACTTAACAAAATAGGTTAGATAATGAAATTATTTTCTCTGAATTTGTCAAATACAAATGGACTAGACATTGTTTAGACATTTATTACTTGTATATATTGTATATAGTCATTGTACTTTTGTATATAGTTTTTCTTTTGTTAGTTATAACCTTTTTCTTTTTTTTTCCTTTTTATTAAAATAGAAAAGGGGAAATGTGGTGGTATTTTACTTGTACTGAAATGTGATTTTAATTGTATGTTAATAAATAAAGTTGTCTGGGGGTCAGAGCTATTAGAGCCATAGCAAGTGCGTGGCGGTGGTGGCGCACGCCTTTAAGGACCTGGAGGGCGGTACATTCAGGCAGTGACGAGGCAGTCACATGTTTGGGTTTACAACCAATGAGAAGGCAGAACAGGAAGACTTTAAAGACAGACACACAGGAAGTAGGTCCTTTTTCGGAGAGCTCTCTTGGCTGGAGAGGGTCCCTGAATCAGGAAGGGTGAGGCTCTTAGCTCTGACCTCTTGGCTTTCTTCTCTGAATTGGCTCTGTGTTTCTTATTTTATAAGACCGTTGGTTACATCTACATTGCCCCAGCTATCTGGATGTGGGTCATAGTGGGTGACTGAATTTGGCAATTGTAGAGTTGGGGAAGGTGCTGGAGTTTCAGCATAGGGCCTTGGTCAAGGTCTGGAAGAGTTTGTTCACAGTTTATTCCAAATACTATTAAAATTCTTATATCTTATGAGCTGAGATAGGATTTGTTCTATTTCTTCTAAGAATAATACTGCTCTTGTTTTCTATGAAATGACTGACTGCAGTAATAGCAACAAATATCAGAACTTGTTTGAAACTTTTTGAATTATTCACTGATGGCTCCAGGCAAGCATACATACTCTGGAAGCTGGTCTCACAAACCATTTTACTCCAGTAAACACTTCTGCAGCTAGAGGTGAGCCAGCCCCCAAAGACTCCTACCTGGAAGGCCAACTCCTGGTCTAAATATGAAACTTTCAACATAGCCTCATGGACTGTGAGCCTGGTTGCCAGCTGCTGGAGCTTGGGGAAGTAACTGGGTTCTTAGGGTCTTGACCTAATCAATGGATTAGTTCCTTTTGAGAGATGGCAATGAATAAGAAGTGGGGTCTAGCTGAAGAAAATAGTCTGTGAGAGCTGTTCTTGTGACTTACCTTGGCCACGTCATCTAATTCTCTTCTCTCGCCCATCTCCTATCCTCCTCTTGGCTTCTCTTTCTCTCTCTGCCTCTCCCTCTGTCTCTGCTGCTCTCTGTCTCTGTATCTCTTGTTTCTGTCTCTCTTTCTCCCCTTCCTATCTACATTCTCCCATGATGCTCTGTTCAAGCACATACAGCTAATCAACCATAAACCAAACCCCCTGAAACTGTGAACCAAAATAAATCATCTATCCCTTAAGTTGTTTCTGCCGGGTATTTCTCTACCACCATGGGAAAGGTAAATACACCCTATTTCCACAGCCCTGTGTAATAGTAGCCAGTGGGGCCCAGAAGCAGACTGTGCCACACAGTACAGCATCCCCATGTGTAAGCTACTGTCCATAATCCATTTCCTGTTTCTGTGACAAAATACCCTGACAAAGCAATATACAGTATTTTACTGTAGTTTAGATCTGGAATGGTCCCTGAAGCCTGTATGTTTTAGGCTTGTTCCTCTATTAGAACAACTAGAAAGTGCTGCAAACCTTTAACAAATAAGAACCTTAATGAGAGGTTTTAGAGATGTGCCCTGGAGGTGACTATGAGTCCTTGGTCTCTTCCTCTTCCTCCTCCTCCTCCTCCTCTTCCTCCTCCTCCTCCTCCATCCTCCTTCATCCTCCTTCCTCTTTCTTCTTTCTGAGATGGGGTTTCACATAGCCCAGGCTATCCTAGAACTCACTATGTAGCTGAGGATGACCTTGAATTTCTGATCCTCTAGCCACCCCCTCCCAAATTCTGGGCTTATAGGAATGTATTGTCACACTTGGCTCCTGTCTTAGTCAATGTTTTATTGCTGTGAAGAGACACCGTGACCACAGCAACTCTTACAAAGGAAAACATTTAATTGGGGCTGGCTTACAGTTTCAGAGGTTTAGTCCATTATCAGCATGGAGGGAAGCATGGCAGCACGCAGGCAGACATGGTGCTGGAGAAGGAGCTGAGAGTTCTACATCTGGATTTGCAGGCAGCAAGAAGAGTAGAGACTCTGGGCTTGGAATGGGCTTTTTGAAACCTCAAAACCCCAATGACACACTTCCTCCAGCAAGGCCCCACCTCCTAATCCTTTCAAGTAGTGCCAACTCCCTGGTGACCAAGCATTCAAATCTATGAGCCTATGGGGGCCATTCTCATTCAAACCAGCACAGCTCCTCTTTTTCTTTTCAGATCCTGGCCACAAAGTAAATAATTTCCTCTGTCCTATGTGCTGTCTCAGACCCAGAACAATTGGATTAACACACAATGGAATCAACTTTCAAATACTCTGGAGCAAAAACAAGACCTTCCTCTCACTGAGTTGATTTATCTGGCATTTATTATAGTAACACAAAGCTAACTAGCATATGTCATTTTGAGTCTTTATCCTTTTGTGTTTCACTGCAAGATCTACCCGTGTTGTTGCACATGTATGTAATTACTTCATCTAAAAACACTGTGATTGTGTTTATGTCCATGAGAGTGCAGGTGTCCGTGGAGGCCAGAGGTGTCAGCTCCCTTGGAGCTGGAGTTACATTACAGGCGGTTGGGAGCTGCCCAACATGGGTAGTAAGAACCAAACCCAAGTCCTCTGGAAGAGCAGCAAGTGCTCATACCTGCAGAGCCATCTCACCAGCCCCAGTTCTCTAGTTGGTGTGTTTTCTGAACATTTCATAAGCTGAAGAAATGCTATTATGCTGGATCAAACAGTACCTGACTTCAACAGGACAAAATCATGTTTTCTGAAGTAATTGTACAGCTCTCAGCAGCATTACCCTGAAGACCAAGTCTTCAGTACCTGGGCTTTTCAGGGACATTCACCATCTGAACTATAAAAAATTGTCCACTACTGTAAGGTGGGATGTACAGGTGGAGGAGGGTTTTGAACACCCTGGGCTGGAAATGATGTGAGCACCAAGTTTGTGATTCAGACACAGAAAAGCAACACCAGGAAGATGGGGAGGAAGGACATCACCATGGTGATCTAGAACCCATGAGGGTCTGGAAAGTTTCTAAGCAGGAGGCTTGGGCCAAGGGTAAGTGGTCACAGAAGTAGTGGTAGATATAGGCAATGTTGTCTATACTCTCTGGGAAGTCTATACCAGTTCCAGAATGGGCAAGAGGAGGGCAGTGATCCAGACATGGCTTCCAGTACAGTGTTAGTCTGTGGGGTCCTGTGGATATCAAAGAGACACAAAGCAGCCATGGGTCATGGCCACCAGGAGAAAGGCAGGAGAAACTGTGGAATGAATACATCTGTAAGTGTGCAAGCAGACGAAGTGAACCCTGAACTTGACATGCTGTCTTTAGAGAGCAATTTTAGCAGAGAGAATGCCTAACTCTGAGAAGTTGATGATAAAGAATTATGTGGATGTCTTAGTTAGGGTTTCTATACCTGCGACAAAACAACATGACAAAAAAAAAAAAAAGCAAGTTGGAGAGGAAAGGGTTTATTGGGCTTACATTTCCATATCACTGTTGATTATGGAAGGAAGTCAGGACAGGAACTCAAACAGAGCAGAAACCTGGAGGCAGGAACTGATGCAGAAGCCATGGAGGGGTGTGGCTTACCGGCTTGCTCCTTATGGCTTACTCAGCCTGCTTCCTTATAGAACCCAGGACCACCAGCCCAGAGATAGCCCCACCTACAAGGGGCTGGGCCCTCCCACATCAATCACTAATTAAGAAAATGCCTATGGAGGCATCTTCTCTACTGAGGTTTTCTCCTTTCACACAACTCTAGCTTGTGTGTCAAGTGAACATAAGAATAGCCAGCACCATGGGTTTACGGACCAGTCTCTGCCGGCAAGATCAAGCATTCCCCACCAGGAGGAATGGGTAGATTAAGAGCAAAATCAAGACTGGTTGGTGGTACATGCCTGTAATTGCAGTGCTTGGGAGGCTGAGGCAGGAGGATAACAGGTGGGGTGGGTGAGGAGTCCTCTGGTTCATTACAGTTCTGCCATGAGTTCTTTTTGTACCTGTGACCAAATAGCAGCTCAAAGGAGGGTTTGTTAGAGCCAAAGTCTCAGGGGTGTCAGCCCCTCACTGGGACCTTTGTGCTTGAACAGAGCAGCATGGTGGCGGGAGCATAGGGCTTGAGCTTGAACCAGGCTTTGTCTTTTGGGGGACCACCACCCAGCTCCCAAATAAGGACACAGAGACTTCTTATTCTTTGTTATAAATGTCTGGCCTGTTTATGGCTAGCTCTTTTAACTTAAATTAACCTGTTTCTCTTTATCTACCCTTTGCCTCAGGGCTTTTTACTTTTCTTTGCTTCCTCATATCTTACTTTCACTGCTTCTTGTGTCTGCAGCCTAGTGGCCGTCCCGGCACGTCCCTCATTCTCTCCTCTCTTTTTCTGTTGTTCCTCTCTTCTCACTCGAGCCTAGAGTTCTCCTCCTATTTATTCTCTCTCTCTGCCAGCCCCGCCTATCCTTTCTCCTGCCTAGCAATTGGCCATTTAGCTTTTTATTAGACCAATCAGGTGCCTTAGGCAGGCAAGGTGAAACAAATGTAACACATCTGTACATAATTAAACAAACGTAGCATAAACAGAAATAACACACATTTACACAGTTAAAGTAATATTCCGCAGCATAAACAAATATAACACATCTTTACCCAGTTAAAATACTGAGCACACAACATGAGCACTTACCTCAAGGAGGACAAGAAGCACAGGAGACATGGACTGAGAACCATGGGTAACCTCAAAGACACCTTCCTAATCACCTACTCTCTCCAACCAGGCCCCAGCTCCTAAAGTTTCTACACCTCCCAACGTAGCACCACCAGCCCGTGACCCAACATCCGGGAAGTGACCCTTTGGTCATAGTCAACCTGTAAGAGCCTTCCATGGTGTTTCAGAGCTGGGGGGTCAGCAGATAGAACTAGGGAATCAGGACAAATCTGGGAACCAGAATAATCAGGGGATGCTTGAAGGCTTTGAGTAGACGCCACATCATCTTTCCAGCCATCATTGTTATCTAACATTTTCTGTGGGTGTGTTGGGGTAATACATGTGAACGAGGACAGCAAGGACAAGGACAAGGAAAGCAAGGATGAGGACAAGAACACCAAGGACAAGAACAACAAGGCAAGAACAACAAGGACAAGAACACCAAGGACAAGAACAACAAGGACAAGAACAACAAGGACAAGAACAACAAGGACAAGAACAACAAGGACAAGAACACCAAGGACAAGAACAACAAGGACAAGGACAAGAACAACAAGGACAAGAACAAGAACAACAAGAACAAGAACAACAAGGACAAGAACAACAAGGACAAGAACAAGAACAACAAGGACAAGAACAAGAACAACAAGAACAAGAACAACAAGGACAAGAACAAGAACAACAAGAACAAGAACACCAAGGACAAGAACAACAAGGACAAGAACAACAAGAACAAGAACAACAAGGACAAGAACAAGAACAAGAACAACAAGGACAAGAACAACAAGAACAAGAACACCAAGGACAAGAACAACAAGGACAAGAACAACAAGGACAAGAACAACAAGGACAAGAACAACAAGGACAAGAAGAATAAGAATAAGAACAAGAACAACAAGAACAAGAACAACAAGAACAAGAACAACAAGGACAAAAACACCAAGGACAAGAACACCAAGGACAAGAACAAGAACAACAAGGACAAGAACACCAAGAACAACAAGGACAAGAAGCGCTTGTTCAATCGTGCAGCTGCCGATCAGAAAATCAAGTCACTTCTTTAAGGACATGGTCAAGGCTAGTTCCTGCTGCCATGGAGGAAGGGCCATTCTGGTGTGGACATGTGGACCTGTCTCCTTGGATACAAACCCGTCCAGTATACATCCCTGCATAGTTGCTGACGAGGAATCTTCAAACTGGGGCCCTCTGGAGGTAGCAGACTCGCCGGGTAAGAGTGAGTGAAGTTAAGTCCTGGGCGTGTGGGGTGGGGTGGGGGTGATGCAGTTTACTCTGTAGTTCTCTTAACTGTACCTGTTAGCCCGGAGGAGTGGCACTGGCCTCGGTGAGGACTCAGCTCAGGAGGTGTGAGGCATGGCCGACATGCTCCCCTCTGCAATGGATTCCATTTCTCTTCTGACCTAACTTTCCTCCCCATCTGTGTGGGTGGGAAGATGCTGACCCAGTCTTGACTTGGCTTTGTTGCTTTGGCAGCTGTCCAGGGCAGGTCATGTCGACATCTGGATCACTGCTGCTTCCTCTCCTGTGATGTTTGAGCGGTTGCGCTCAACACCAGCACCGCCTGCAGCTTTCTCCCTTCTAGTGAAGACTCTTTCCAGCGGAAGCGTGGAAATGGCCCCACAGAGAACTGTGCCTGTGCCCTTTCTCATGACTGCACAAATCAGGCTGTGACACGGTGGCATAGATGTGTCACTACCCCCCAGAGTAGGGTCAGTGTCAGATCTTGCCTAGTCACCAGACTTCCCGGCCATGGCATTCGCTCCTTCCCCAGCAAACCAGTCTGTCTGGGCAGCTTAGACAGTCTTTCTGGTTTCTACCCAGAGAGAAATGAGGCCAACAGTTTTATTTTCTCCTCGGTTTCTCAGGCTGATATCTGAGACAGGTATAAATTGCAGTTTTGCTCTGAGAGAATTTACAACAGGTTCAGATGGCCTGGGTGATAAAGAGGCACTCTAAATAGTTAGGGGGAAAATGTTCTCAAATGTGACTTCAGGAAGAGAGAGACTAGTCATGTCTTCCTGAAGAGAAGTCCTGGAAGCCACTTCACATCTGGAGGGTAAGTGCTTGGCACCTGCAGCCCGGGTCACCATGAACCCGTGGCAATATTTTTTTATTGGTGAATTCATTGATAAAATGCCTAAGCTTCCCCCATAGATCAGTCAGCAGACCTGTTGCATCTTTTTTTTTTTAATTTTCTTTGCTTTTCTCATCTCAGTAAACACAAACCGGTACCTTCTCCAAAAGTGACAATTCTGAGAAGTGGTTCCTGCCGACTGGGACCATGTGCCAAGTTTTCTGGGAGAGTCTGGAACACCAGAGCCAGGGTTTTTGTTTTGTGTTTTTAAGCAAGCAGTTTTGTACAATATACCACTGGCATTTTCCCCTCCACCTAGCTCCCTCCACCCAAATAAAAATAGCCCAGAGAAGGGAGTGACTTGGTTGAGGTCACACAGGGAGTTGGTGGCACATTAACCAGAACCCGCACACCTTCGGCCTGCCCAGCCTCCCTGGGGCCCACTGTGGAAGAGGCACTGAAGCCCACATGTCTAAGGATTGCCTACCAGCTGTGCATCCATTCTCTCACCATCCTTGGAGGTCCTGGACCACTCCCTATAAAGCCAGCCTGCCAGTAATACTCAGGTCCTCGGCTTCCCACAAGCGGAGATTGGGCACTGCTGTCTTGACGGCTTTAGGGCTGTGTAGGAAGTTCTGCTGTAGAATTGGTGGCCAGTAAACTGCAGAGAGACTCTGGTCCAGCTCCCTTGCTGCTGCCAACGGGTCAGGGAGGCCCGGAAAGGGCTATGGCATAGTCTAAGACACATGACAACATCAGAGCAGAGCCAGGCACCAAAAATAAATCAGGGCAGGAGGAAGCAGCCATCTCCCTCCTCTGAGAGTCCCCAGATTCCTCACTGTCTGCCTCCCAGACATGCTCTCCCAGACCTGGGCACCTCCTTGGGCTCTACCCAGTTCTGGACATGTTATTTTATTTTATGTGCATGTCTTTTGCCTTCATGTATGTATGTGCACCACATGGATGCCTGGACCCAGGGAGACTAGAAGAAGCCATCAGATTCCCTGGAAATGGAGTTGTGGGTGGTCGTAAGCTCTCACACGGTGCTATGTAACTGGGTCTGGGTTCTCTGCAAGAGCAGCAAGTTCTACTGGCTGAGACATCTCTTCAGCCCCAGAACATTTGAACATTAGCTTTCCTATCTGGGACCTGTGTAGCTTGTCCCATGTCGGACCCAACCCAAGATGCTGTAGTGGATCCTTTCTCTCCCATCCAGTGCCATGGGTCTCCTAAGCACTCACCCTTTCTAGCTGCTGCCATCTTGGCCTTCAAGGATCTCTTACTGGGGCTTTGATTTACATTTTAGGGGTGCTCTTGGGTGGCTTGTTAGCTGCTACTACTGGGCTTCGTGAGTAGAACAACAAGATTAATCGTCCTCACTGGGACACAGAACTTTGTGTCCTCTGGGGCTCCCCCACCCATGGGGCAATGGCTGGTATCATTACCTAAGGATGCCATAGATCTGAAGCCCCACATTCATTAATTTCCCGTGTAGCTTCCATGCCACATGGGGATGTAATGAGAAAAGGTGTGAGGATTCACCCTGGCAGTGTAAAGTGCCCGTGCTCCTAGACCGTGAGGACCCTCAAGTGTTCTGAAGCTACAGGAACAGGTGTGACAGAATGGAGAGCCACTCAACTCCCAGGCTTCACTTTCTTTCACTCACCTGCCTGTTCTCTCTTGTTCACTCCCACTCTTTCTCAGCGACCTTATGAGTAGCTCAAGTGCAGCCTCTACCAGGGAGCCCTCCATGACTTCATCTTCCTCCAGCTGCGGGTGTGCTCCCTCTTCTCTGGAATAACCAGGCCGAGCTGTGAATGCTGCTATTTTAAATCATAGAGAACTCTGGTTCATCAACCATGATGTCTTCAGTGAAGCTGGCTTGATCATGGAGGACTGACTGACAATGGAGTGGAGTGGCCAGTGTCCAACCTGGCATCCTCACTGTTATGATCTGTGCACTAGGGGGCCCAGAGAAGGGAACAAAGCCAGCCCATGAGGAAGAGATCAGCCAAGCCACGGAGGGTGGGAAGCTCGGGAGGAGTGTTAGACAGATAGGTAGAAGTTTTTTTTGGAATGCGATATATGTGTCTTGTGTTTCCACACGTGGCCTCATGTAATCCAGGCTGGCCTCAGACTGACTATGCAGCTAAAGACGACCTTGAACCCCTGATCTTCCTGCCTCTAACTCCCAAGTGCTGGTTTTATAGGTGTGTTTCCCTCCTTCCTCCCTCTCTCTTGACAGGGTGTCCCCATATAGCTCAGGCTTGCCTGATTCTCACTACTGTACCCTGGGTTGCCCTCAATCTCTGGATCCTCCTGCCTCAACCTCCCCAGTGCTGAGGTTAGAGGCCTGCACTGCCACACCGGACCTGCTATCTGTGATGCAGCTGAAGGCAAGGGGAGACTCTGAAAAGATGAGGCTGAAGTGGACAACAAGCCAAAGAGAGAAGGGTCTCTAATTCCAAGAGTGAGAACTCATCGTGCGGATGTTGGGAACCTGCACTGGCTGGGTTTGTGCGTCAACTTGACACCAGCATCAAAGAGGAAATGCCTCCATGAGACCCAGCTGTAAGGCATTTTCTCCATAGTGACCAATGGGGGAGGGCCTAGCCCACTGTGGGCGGGGCCATCCCTGGGTTGGTGGCCTGGGTTCTATAAGAAGGCAGGCTGAGCAAGCTATGAGGAGCAAGCCAGGAAGGAGCATCCTTCTGTGGTTTATGCAACAGCTCCTGCCTCCAGGTTCCTGCCCTGATGAATAGCAATGTGGAAATGCAAGCCGAATAAACCTTCCCTCCCCAACTTGCTTTTGGTCATGGTGTTTTGTCTTGGCGATGGAAAACCTACCTAAAATAGAGCCAGACCCATCCTAAGCGAGACTAACACAGCCAGCTACAGGTATCGAAAGCTCACGGCTTTTGTGGCAAGGAGAGTAGATTAGAGCAGGAGAGGCTCCAAGAAGGAAGCCTGGCAGGATGCATGGTGGTGAAGGATGGGACAGGGACATAACTGGCCTCAGGCAGTGCTGACTTATGCCAACAACTGTGCCCTAGTACTCGCATACTTAATTTAACATGAGCAGTATTAATTTTGCTATATAATATGATTTCTGGGGCTAGGAAGATGGCTTCATTGGTAAAGGGCTTCCTATGCAAGCATGAGGACCTGAGTTTGAGTCCCTAGCACCCATGTAAGAGCTGAGCACAGCAGAGCATGTCTGTAACTCCAGCATTGATATGGGTGAGAGCACAGAGACAGGTGGATCCCGTAGTCCACTGGCCAAATTCAGTACTCCAGGTTCAGTGAAAGGCCGCATCTGAAAATAATGATAGTAATAAAGAGGAGGGTAACCAAGGAAGATGCCCAACATCAACCTTTGACCTCTACACACACACACACACACACACACACACACACACACACACACACACACACACATGTGCATGCACATGTGCACCATGTGTGAGTATGTGTACACTCACACACACGTGCACATGCCCAAATAAACACATTTGTACACAGCAAGAGAGACAGAGAGAATGTTATGTGACATGTTCCACAAAAAGACTCGTGTATTGCAGGCTTGTGCCTCTATTAGTGACACTCTGAGAAGCCAATGGATCACGAGGGTGCCAACCTCATCAATAGATGAATCTATTGGCACCCTCGTGGCTGAATAGGCGTTTAGGAGGTAATCTCCAGTCAGAGGAAGAAGGTCACCGGGGTAAGTTAGCTTTCCTTTGATGGGGATATCTTATCCTCAGATCACTGGCCCATCTCTCTTGGATACAGTGAAGAGAGCAGCTTTGTTCTGCCACATCCTTCCTCCCATGATGCTCTGCCTTCCCATAGGCCCATGGTGATAAGCCAAATGACCATGCACTAAAGCCTCTAACCCCATGAGCCAAAATAAACGTTTCCCTATTTAAGTTCTTTGATGGGGTATTGTGTTACGATGATGGAAAGCTGATTATAACACCTTGTTTCACCAACAAGAAAGGTCAGAGAGGTAAAGTACCCAAGCCTGCCAGGGTCCTCCTGATGGGCCAATAGTGTGTTGTTGTTAGAGTTCAATCCATCAAGAATTTCTGTGCCCTTTAACCATCAAGGATTAGAGACACCATGAAGAAATAAGAGAGTCGATTGTGGAAGACTTTGACGTGTTTGGGCTTGGATGGAAAGATAGACAGTATCGACATTGAGCGAGACTGAGAACACGTAGTAGGGAGCAGGCAGCTGAAGTGAGGTGGAGGATTTAGAAAATGAGGATGAGTTAGGCTTGGGACACACTGCATTTGGGGAGTCTGGGGGATATCCGTGAGAAAGCACTGAGATGCAGGTTATAACCCTGGGAAAGCCAATGTGAGGCTGAGACAGGCAAGAAATACCTGTAAACAACTTCCCAGAGAGGGCAACATGGACATAGGGGGAGGGTGTTGTAAGTGGAGGAGAAGGAGCATGCCAAGTTGAGTGCCATCGGGCAGCTGTGCCAGCAATACTGCACAACACTGACAGAGGCAATCACAGGGGGCACACATCTGTAATCCCAGCACCCAGGAGGCTGGCTCAAGAGGATTTAGAGTTCAAAGCCAGCCTAGCTACATATCAAGACCCTTAACTACCAACCAACCAATAAACAAAACACTACTACTGATGGGCCCAGAAAGACAACATCTGAACGTGCCTGTGAGATTTAGCAGAGAGGTCCCTGGTGACCCCAGTATGATGGGGTATCGTAGTAAAGAAGCTGTGAAAGTTACCCAAGTGGAGAGAAAGTAGGTAACACCTTCCAGATGTCTGGCTGGAATCCGAAGTCTCTAAGTACACCCTAGTTGCTATATCAAAAGACTTCAGCCTGGGCGATTGATAGGTAGCAAGTCTGGGAAGCTCAGGGTCAAGTGTCAGTGATTCCTCAGCTTCGGCTTCATAAACGCCGTCTCCTAGCTGGGTCTTCGCATGGCGGGGCCAGACAAGCTCCTCCTGGCACTTTGACAAGGCACTGGTTGCCTGTGAGGGCTCTGCTCTTATGACCTAATTGCTCTTCTCCCTGACACGCTGGCTGGGTTTCAGTGTCTGACCTTGTGGGGAACACTTTGGAGTTGAAGGTTGGTGGGATGACTGTTCTTGGTTGTCAACTTGACTGCATCTGGAATTGACCAAAATCCAAATGGCTGGGCACACCTGTGCAGAGTTTTTTGTCTTAATTAAAGTCTTTGAAGTGGGAAGACCCACTTCTAATTCGGATCTCTGAGGTGGGAAGATACACCTTTAACCTGGGCCACCCCTTCTGCTGGCAGCCTGTATACAGGACATGGAAGGAGAAGACTTGCCCTCTTTGCCTGCTTGCTCTTGCTCTTGCTGACAAGTCCAGTCCTTCACTGGCTTTAGAGACCATTTCTTTGGGATTCCAGTGTACACTGAAGACCAGCTGAGACATTCAGCCTTGTGGACTGAAAAACTACTGGATTCTTGGACCTTCCAATGGCAGACAGTCATTGCCAGACTCGCTGGACCACAGCCTGTAAGCCATTCTACTGAACCCCCTTTCTGCTGTTAGTTGGTAGGGAACCATGAGTAGAGGGTGAAGTGGGGCGGGGGTGTCAGTTGCTTTTCTTGGTGCTGTGGTAACATACCTAACTATGGTAAGGAAGGAAGGGTTTATTCAGGTTCTCGGCTTGTGGCTGCAGTCCTTCATGGTGGGGCAGGCATGGGAGCAGCAGGATCATGAGGTAGCTGGTTACTCTGCATCCACTGTCAGGAAGCAGAGAGCAATGGATGCTGGTGCTCAGCTCACTCTGTCTATTTTAAACCATCTGAGCCCCGGGGAATGATATTGCCCACATTTAGGGTAGGTCTTCCCATGCAAGTTAACTCAATCCAGAAACTCCCTCATGATGGATGCACCCAGAGCCTTGTCTCCTAGGTGACTCCTTTAATACATTTTGTCAAGTCAGCAGTATTAACCATCACTGGGAAAAAGGGATGGTGAGCAGAGCGTAAGATCTCTGAACCTAGGATCTGGGCTCCAGGCCCCAGGTCGGCAGAGGCAGGCAAAAGCAGAGAGAACTAAAGGGCTGTGAGCTGAGGTAAGGATTAGTGGCGAGGCTCCTTTGAGACCTGAGTGAGAGCAGAGGCTGTAAGGCACATATGACCACCACTCAGTGGGCTCGGAGACAGGAGTGGACCAGGCTCAGATCTTGGTGCTGAGCTGATTTAGACCCAATCCTTGCGCATCTGATAATCTGTTTCCTTCACTATGAAACAAAGGACTGTTCATCAAGTGAGGGTCTCTTAAATGTTATCTCTGTGCTGGTACCGTGCAGGTTACAAAGGGGTGAAAGGTGTAAGCAGACACCACAAACACATCTCATCCACATCGCTCTCCTCCAGGACCACAGGAGGTCCACATGCTCACTGTCCCTTCTCTCCCGAACTGTGAAATGGAGAGGTCCTGAGATGTCTCCAGGAGGAGTCACACATCTCAGGAGCATGTATACACTCCAATCAGAAAATAGCCTGGGGGGCCAGAGAGATGACTCAGTATATCAGGGCCCCTGCTGCTGAGCCTGGTGACTTGAATTCAAGCCCTGGAACCTATGTGGTAGAGGAAAAGAGCCAAGTCTCATGAGTTTTTCTTTATCTTACACACACACACACACACACACACACACACACACACACACACACACACACTAAATAAAATAAAGATGGAAAGAAGGAAAGAGACAAAGAAGGAACAGAAAAGAAAGGAGAGAGAGAGAGAGAGAGAGAGAGAGAGAGAGAGAGAGAGAGAGAGAGAGAGAGAAACCCTTAGCTCAAACAGAGGCCAGCTGGTCAGCAGGCTGTGCCCCGCCTGGACACCACTCTGCACTGGGAGAACTGAGATGGTGACGAGCTGTCTCTCTCTGTCTGGCTCCCACTGCTCCTCATCATCACCTCCACCCCCTTAGAGGTGTGAGGTTCTGACAGACATGACAGGCTGGAAAAGGAAAGTGCCAAGGAAAAAGGGAGTTAAAAATACATCTCAGGAGAGCCTGGGTTCCTTCCCAGCCATGGGCAGGAGGTCCACAGTGCTCTGTGGAGCAGATCAAGCTCAGCACTCTGAGTCGGGGCCTCTAGTGTGGCTGTCCTTGTCATCCTCACTTCCTCCAAGAGCCAGTGTGACCAGAGCAGAAGTCCTTTTGGCTCCAGGGCTAAATGCACCTGGGTTGGGATCTGAGCACCACCAAGCAGCTGTGCGTCCTGGGCACACTTCCCTCTGCCCTTCTTTACCTTTTGTAAGTGAGGGTGGTCAGACCGTCAATGTTGTCTTAAGTGAAAATCTAGTGAGATGCTTTGTGTGAATGAATACTTTGCAAATGGAATAGCAGAGCAGTCCTCTGTGCAGCCCTCACACCACTGCCACAGAGAGAAAACACACACACACATGCACACGCACATGCACATGCATGCAAACTCACATGCACACACACACACACACCTCCCTCTGAGGCTTTGTGCTGAAATGGCCGAGATGCTCCACTTGGTTTTCTTTAGGGCTGTGCTGCCCTGTGATAAGTGCCGCCAGGGTACCTCCATCCTTAGCCTAAGGTCTTAGATGAGGAAGAGACATCAGAACTCTGGCTTCACTGGGAAGACCCAGACTGAGGGCAGAGGAGCTGACTCAGGAGGTTTTGTGATGGGTGGGGCCAGACCACCAGGTGCTCTTAAGCCAAGGACCTAGGGACAGTAGGTGAGCCTGACTGCACCCATGTTCTTCCAGAAGCTCAAGAAACATTAGTCATCTGGGAGCTTAGGTGGCCCTTGAAGGATTCCGGAAGCGTGTTTGATCAAAGGAACTGCTCAGGCTCAGGCATGGAGATTGGGGGTGCATGGAGCAGCTCAGGTGTGAAGACAGGGTGTATGGAGCAGCTCAGGCATGGAGCCCAGGGGTACATGGAGTTTCGGTGAGGCTAGGAGAGAGCTTATAGCTTGGAGGTGATGAGTTTGAGTGTTGTGTTAAAGAGCAAGCTTTGCTCCATGGAGTAAGCTGGACACAGGAAGTTGGGGGCTTGGGGATGCATGGGAAGGTGCAGAAGATACCCTGGGATCAGGGACGTTGGAATTACATAAAAGAGAGATGGTTTGACAAGGGTCTGGGAAGAAAGTGAAGTGGGCTCTAAGTAAGAGGTGGGACAGGGGCAGATAGGAAAGTGAAGGACGTTGCCACGTAGGTTGAGGGGAGAGACGATGGCGGGGGATAGGCCTGCTTCTGAATAGATTTGGGGCTTCAGTTCTGAAAGAGCAGTTTCCAGGTGAGCCTTGTGTACCTGAGGTTGACACAGAGTGAAGAGACACACAGTTCGGGAGGGCTCTGCCCTGGAGCAGGTCCCTTGGAGTCACTAGCTGGGGTTATGCTACCTGTCATATGTGGACACCTGAGATCTGACACGGGAAGTGGCAGGCCTTGATCTCCCAGACAGTGACCCGTGGATCAAGCCTGGATCCTTGTCAACAGCATTAACTCAGTACTCAGCTCACCAGTACTCAGCTCAGCACCCACCCCAAGATGTGAGGACTAGTGGCTGACCACCCAGTTCACGACTGGCCATTGACACAGTTAGGACGCTGACTACGCATTTGGCCACACTGACTAGGTTCTGGTCCTGACCTGCCCATTGCCAGCTGCGTGACCTTGAGCAAATGCTCTAGCCTCCCTGTGCTTCAGCTCCCTCGTCTATAAATTGGAGACTCTAGTAGGGGGTTGGCAGCATTACCTGAGCCGATACATGAACTGAGAAAGAACAGCGCCTGACATATGGTGAATGTCAGTCATCATCAATGCTCCCATTTTTATTACTTTGCTTATTTTGGTGATTTTTGAAGCAGGATCTCACAATGTAGCCCAAGCTTGCCTCAAACTTGTCATGTAGCCCAGACTGGCCTCGCACTTAGAGTGAGCCCTTGCCCCAGTCTCCCGAGTGCTGGGATTTCAGGTGTACAGGACAATGTCTGGCAACACACTGATTTATAGTCAAGGAGTCAGAAGCTTAGAAAAATCCAATAACTGCTCGGTGTCATGCAGCTAGTTATTGGCTGAGCTCAGGCCTAAATTGCTCCAAGGACTAGATCTGCTTGTTCACACGAAACTGCTTTGCTGCCTTGCTGCCCAGTTCTAAAAGGTGGTTTCATATTTTTAACCTAAGAGACTGTGGGGCTGGTGAGATGACGGAATGGGTAAGACGCTTTTAAAGCAAGCATGAGGAACTGGATTTGGATCTCTGGAGGCAGTGTGAAGCTTTGCACAATGGGGTGAGTCTGTAGTCCAGGCACTCCTGCGGTAGCAAGAGAGGCAGAGACGGGGGAATCCCTGGAAGCACTGAGGCCAGCTGCCCTAGCATATGCTGGAAGAGATGCCCTCTCAAACAAGGAGCAGCGTAAGGATCTGACACCCCTGGTTGTGCCCCACAATGCTAACACACACACACACACACACACACACACACACACACACACACACACGGGGGTGGGGGGATCCTCCATCCAAAGGCAGGATTCTGAGGCCCTTTTTTTGGGCCAGTTTTGCGCCCAGCTCTCATTCTAGCACCCACCGTCAGTCCTACTTTCTGGGGCAACCCCCTGCCCTTGCCTTGGGGAGGCCACTCCATCTGAAAGACCTGAGACCTGGTTTCTTTCCATGTGAGGGTCATTGGGTCTGCTCTCCCTAATAGTGAAGAGAGGACAGCATTTGCATAAGGCCAGCCTTACCCAGGACACTTTAGACATGTGTTCCAGAACCTAAAGTGACCTTGTGTGCTGGATGCAGGGCGTGTCCTGGGGTGATGGAAATAAGGCAGTCTCCAGATGCGAGCTGACGAAACCCTGAATAAACAGCAGTGGTGGAGATGAGGACCCTGGCCCAGCTCCCGCCTTTCCTTTCGCCATAGTGTTGGCAACAGCAAACAGGTACCCTGCATAGCCCAGCCTTGGCTCCAATGCCAGGCCAGTCCTTCCAGAAGTGCCGTGTGACCCAGGCCCTCTGAGTGAGCAGCCCAGAAGCCACTGCAGCTGTGGATCCACCAGGATTCTCGCCTTCCACCCTCAGACTCATGGGCTCACAAGCCATCAGGGAGGAAGTGAATCATCTTCCTGGATGAAGCTGGTGGTATGCTTCCCAGCAGCTGTCATAACCTTTGAGAGCCTGGTAATGAATGCCGCAGCACCGTGGCCATGGGTTTCTAGACATCCCTGTTGCTTTTAGAGAGGAAAGCAATTAATTGTGGTGTTGGATGAACACCTGATACCCCTTGATAGCTCCCCACACAGCACAGGTGCTCAGTGCCACCGAGCTGTCCACCTGAAAGTGGGCAAGATAAGATGGGCATGGTGGCACCCACCCGTAACCCCAGCCGCGGGGAGAGAGGAGGATCAGGAGTTCGCTCCTAGCTTGGACTTACATAGTGAGTCCAAGGCCAGCCTGGGCTCCGTGAGACCCTGCTTTAAATATACAGTAACGACAACAAAAAGGTGGAGTGGAAGAGGCATGGCAAGTTGGCTGCGGTAGTTCACACCTGTAATCCCATCACTCAGGAGAATGGATGCGAGTTCTAGGCCAGCCAGGAATACAAAATGATTGAAGACAAAATACAAAAAGATAAGAATTAAAAAAAAAATTGAAGAATGCAGTGGTAAATCTCGTGCATGCTTCACTACTATAAAGTGAAGTAAAGCGGCTGACAAGCGGAGACGCCAGAGCTCCCACAAATAAAGCATCCTTGTTTGTTTGAGGCTGGTGCTTCCAAAGGCCGCTTCTGCCTTTCCTGGAATCTGGGAGGAAAGGTCAGGCTGCAGACTTCCTCTCTGCCTCCAGGGGGCAATGTTGCAAAAATCTTCGGGGGAGCCAGGCTTTTCCTCCAAGCTCTTCCTCCCTGGCCTACTCTGGTTCGCACTCTACCCCACTCCGTCCCCACCCTCTCTCCCACCCTGCGTCCCTCCAGCTTTGCCGAACCTCTCCGTGTCCTCTCCCAGGACACAAATTATTAGTAACTATAACCCCACACTTGACTCTTTTGAACACATCAGTTTATGTCATCCTTCCAAGGTTAGAGAAGAATGAGACCCCTTCCAGCCATCTCCCCATTTTATAATAAGGAGGCTGACAACCGGGCAGAGGCAGGACCTGGCCAATGCCAGCATAGAGATAGCAGAGTGAAAGCTGGGGGTCCCAGGCTGCCCAGCTAGATTCCTGTGAGCGACCCCCCTAAAGCACCCACAGAGCTCTAGCTGTTAACACTGGCACCCCCCAGCCAGTCTGCTGAGTTTCCAGTTTGCCCTTGAGCTCCCTTCCATCCGGTGGGGGCGGGGAGGGGGGCTTCCTTCCTGGTGATTTATTGATGCACACCTGCTGTGATTGACTCCTCCTTCCTCTGCTTCCAGAATCTCAAGTCATCACCGTCGTCATGGCTGCCATATTAATAACGAGCCTGCGTCAGCTCAGCTTTCAGAACTTAGCAAGCACTAATCCATCCATCAGCTCATCCCGGCCTTGACAGCTCCAGAGAGGCATTTCACAGACAAGGGCATGGAGGATCAGAGAGGGCAATCAACTGGCCCCGAGTCACCCAGAGAGAGCCTCTCTGGGGAGAGAATCCTGCCTCCTTGGAGAGAAGCTGCCCACTCTCTAGGGAGATGGGGCACAATGATGACGTTCTGTGTGGTCCTGCCAAGAGGTTCCTTATGTTTTTTTACCGCCGAGGAGGACACCGGCCCTCAGAGAATTCTTGCTGGGTCAGGATTGAAGCATCTAGTGCCTAAAAGGTATCAGGTGACCAAACTCCTGCTCTCTGGGAAAGAGGTCTGCCACTTCTAGAGGAGGATGCCGTTTCTAGCCCAGCATGGAGGCAGTGGGACCAGAGGAAGGCTGCTGAGACGTAGAACCTGGGGCGACACCCCCATAGTCTAGGAGGTGGAGAACAGTGTTCAGGTGAGTTAAGCCGCCTCAGCAGGCACAAGAGTCTGAGCAGGTTGAACGTGCCAGGGGCTGTGCTGAGCCCAGTGAAGGAGTTCATGGCACAGCTATTCCCAGAGCCCCTTCATCCAGCTGGCCTGCAGACCATGATTTGCTGGAAACAAAGCTGTGTCTTGTCAGGATAGAGAGGGCCAACAAAAGGGGAGGCCTTGACTCTTAGCAAGATGGAGGCTGATTCTCCTCTACTGGCCAGGTAGAGAAACCCAGGGAGAGGTAGACAGCTGCTCCTGTGCTCACTGCACACCCATAGCCTCAGTCTCCCAATCTGAAGAAGGGAGAATTGAATTGAATGAGCTCCCCATTCCTTCCCACACTGACCTCAACGCAATACACCCACCTTTGATTTCCTTAACTCACAGCCCACCTCCTGCTGTAAAGAAACTAGAGAGAGAGAGAGAGAGAGAGAGAGAGAGAGAGAGAGAGAGAGAGAGAGAGAGTGTGTGTTGGGTTGGTTCTGAGCAAGTCACCTTTTTGAGTGGCAGTGTCCTCATAGGAGAAGCAAGCATGACCTTGCCTTCCCTGGACAGAGCTAACGAGGCATACATGGAGCAGGACTATCGAGCAAGGATCTGAGCCAAAGTCTGCTTGTGAGGCTAGGAAAGCCCAGGCTCCCCAAAGACCTTCATTTGCCACCCAGCTAGCCTAGAGCTCATTTATAGATATCCGCTCCCGGACTGGGAGGCCAGAAGGAAGTGAAAAGGAAGGTGCTGAGGGCGCAGTCGGGAGTGTTTGGGGGGAAGGCGCCTCTAACGTTTTGTCCCCTTCTTTATCTTCTGAGCAAGATCATGGTGATCATCAGGACCTTCTTGGAGGTTGGTGGTTTGAGGCCAGGATTATTTAACAGATGGTAAACCTGGGTCCTAAGGAGCAGAGGATTTGCCCAGTATCCCGCAGCAGGGCTGTGACAGAGCTGGGACCAGAACAGAGCTCAGGAATCTAGTTCCCGCATCCTTCCCCTGTACCCTGCAGCAGGTGGCTCCACAGATGAAGTCTCCTGTTGTGTCAGGTTTACAGAAAGACCTGTCTCTACGTGGGCTAGCTACTCAGAGAGAAGAGAAGGGCTCAGCTTCCGCCAACAGCTCGGGGTTTACAACAGTATCAGGCTTGGCGTGAGCCACCGGGCTGTGAGAACGTCAGGGACCCTGGGAGCTGCAGCATTTTGCAAACCATGCCAACAGCAGGAGACACTAAAAAAGGCATCAAGTTTCACAAACAATGGGAATCTGCAGATGGTGTGGAGATCGCACGCCCAGTGGGGGCGTGAAAAGCACAGGATACAGCAAACACCGGTGTTCCCAAGTACACTAAGGCACGGAAGGAGGCAGGCTCATGAAGCTTAGCGCTCCTGTAGATGGACTCTCCTGTCGATGGACCAGGAGCTGGTCTGAGGGCCTGTCAACTCAGGTTTCATAAGCTCATGTAGGTCCCCGCCCTTTGCTCCAGCTCCTGAACTCAGGAATAGTCTGGTTCCATATAAAGAACCTCTGAGGCCAAGCCAATGATAAGAGAGCTTCTAGAAGTCTAAAGGGACCCCCCCTTCCTGCCACTGTGCACCTATGACTTGAAATCTGGAGGGTTCCCGCCTCTGCCAGTCTCTAGGAAGACTTGGGGCCGACTGCGGACTGAAGGGCTGAGAGCCCAGATCTAATGTGGCTTCCCAGGCGGGACTAGAGTCCGTTCTTTCTGTCAGTCCAAGACAACTGTTGGCCTTCCTCCACTGTCACATGCTCACATGGCTGGTCCTTCAAGGACACCTTCATCCAAAAGGTGTTAGGCATTCGGCTGAGCGCCTTGTAAGTGCCAGGCAGATCTGTAATCCACATGCCCCTGCTTTCTATGGCCAAGTGGGCTAAAGAAAGCTTCTCTCTCATTCCAGAGGAAGCTAGGCTCTAAACCCACATCCCTATTGTTTGCAAAGGCCCTCTTCTGGAGATGGCCTTGGGCTCATTTTTGTATCTAAAATCTGGGCAGAAACTCTTCCCCTGAGAAGACAGCCTAGGTTGAAGGGTGGAAAGCCTGATTCTAGCAGCAGAGGGCCAGGACATGCTGCCCCAACTAATGGGGTACTCTGTAGCAAGTGACTGAGTGACTCATCTGTGAAATGGGGGGCGGGCTCCCAGCCTGCTGGGTATAAAGGGCCCTAGGGAGCCTCACATGCAGACTCTCTATGCAAACCAACTGTTTTCTCCCCAGCCTGGGAGTGGCCCTGCCTCCTGCCATGCCCTCCAACTCAGCCTCTGGCCTCCAGGCTTGGCCTCTTTATGTATTTATTGCCTCGCTATTCACATCAGCCCTGCAAAGGAGGACTTCTCTTTGACAGATGAGGTTACTGGCACTCAGAGAGGTGCAGAGACTTGCCTGTGACTCCTCGTTCCTTGGCTGGAGCCAGCTCTGGGATGGGACCGTTCCTCCAGCTGTCCAAGGCAGACATCGCTAAGAATTTCACATTCACCCTTTTGTCTTACTTCCTTCTTCTCTCACTTCCTTCCTCCCTCCATCTAAGTGGCTGTGCCTGATGGCGCTTTGGGGGCCCATGATACTTTGAGGGGGCAGTTGTTCGTTAATCTGAATCCTTGAGGTGGATGGGAAGGGGCAGCTGTTAGTGAGGGATGAGGAGGACAGGGACAGGAGTGTGGTAAAGGAGGACCAGGGCTCAGTGGAGGCTTGCTTCAGAGCCCATAGACGACCAGGGAGACAGCAGCCCCACAGGAAAGGCGGCTCAGATGATTGGGACTGCAGCAAAGAGACTGAATGTTCTGGAATATCTGTCTTCTGAGTGGCCCTGGATTTAAGAAGAGCCATCAACAGCTTCTTGCTCTTACTTCTGCTGCTTTCCAAGGGAAAGAGCTAGGAAGTAACCCACACAAGTCTCAGGGCGGGAGCCGCTTCCTGCCAGCCTGGGGGCTGGACCAAAACAAACCCGCCTCTTTTACAAGTCCTGGACTGTCCCAGCCAGAGATCAGAGGAATTAATTCATGGAGCTAAAGAAGCAGACACAGTAAGGGTCAGGGTTAAGAGCCGGACAAAGGAGCAAGCGCCCAGAGACAGGAGCTCTCAAGAAGGGCTCAGATTGAGCAGGGTCCCCACCACCTCTGCCTTGAGGGCAGCTGCTGTCCAATGTGGCCAAAGAAATAGCCTGAGGGACAGCTGCTGCTCCCTGCTGCTGCTCCCTCAGAAGCTGTCTCCAGGAAGCCACTGACGAACTCACTTGCTCTCTGCTAAGCTCCAGGTTGAACTAGAGGCCACAGTTCTCCGAATTGCCCCATGGGGCCCAGAATAGGTAAGTGCAGGTGAAGGACGGGAGGGAGCTGGGAGGGAGCCTGGAGGCTTCATCGGACATATGAAAGTGTGAGACTACAGTGCCTTGTTAGTGTGCTGGGAAGACAGAGGTTCAGTTCTGCATAGAGCAACCTACCGGTCTGTGGAACACTGGGACGGGGTATGAGTGAATGAGAGGGGCAGGAAGGGAAGCCATTTACTCAGCTGGAGGCAGGGAGCCCAGCCAAACCACCCTGGTAAGCGAGAGTCCTGAGACCTGCCCAGCCACCATCAAGCTGATGCCCCAGTGTGAGAGAAACAATGTAGGGATGAATGGTCAAGGCCGAGAACCACAGAGACAAAGGAGAGAGAGCGAGAAAGGAGGGGAGAGAGCATGTGCAGAGACGCGGGACCAACAGGTGTCAGCAGAACTAAGGGGTAGCCTGGGAGGGTGGCCCTGAAGGAGGAGACTCGGAGAGAGGCCTGCGTACACTTAGCTAGGTAGATGGCAATGGGGTGTGAGGAGGCTAGAGGGGGAAACGTCTGGAAGGCTCCAGAAACCAAGCTTGGCATGGCATAAGAAAAGCACCAAGTGGCCAGGGCAGAGTGGCACACCCACCTGTGACAGGGTGGCTGGGCTAGATGCCCTGCAGTAACCCCTGGCCTCCCTGTCTGCTGCAGTGTCAACCTCGCACCCGGCCAGGCGAGGCCAGGCTTGCTCCCAGGTGGCCACACGAAGGCGTCAGGCCAAACAGACTCTGCAGAATCACAGACACAGCTTGGGGACCCTGGCACACCAGGAAGGGTGGGGATGGATGCTTCCTCTCGGGAGGCCTCATAGAAGAGAGGAGCATGAGGTCAGGTGTGAGGGGATAGGGTGGGGTTTGTTTTGGTTTTGGTGACACAGGATTTTGCTTGTCCAAGGCTCATCTCCAACATGCTGTCCTCTGGCCTCTGCCTCCCGTGTGCAGGGAGCACGGGCGGGCACCACTGAACCTGGCATAATGAGATGGTTTCAATGGGCTTATGGGCCATTGACAAACAAAATTCCCATTCATCTTCTCAGTATGAATGTGGCGGGGGGGGGGGGGGGCTTGGAGACCCATGGCATGGGAAAAACTAGCACCCTCAGTTCTGTACGTGCCTCTGCTCCCCGTAAAGGCTCAGCTCTGGGTCCTCTAGCGAATCCCTGACACACATGTGATAGGAAGCTGTCCCAAGCCCTCCCACGGAGTCACCAGAAGCCATCTCCAGCTGTGCCTCCACAGCTTCCATCCGGCTGTGGCCAGGCTCACTACAATGGGTAGAAGGATGAAGGAACGCAGTTGGCACTCAGTCTTCGAAGGGTCCAGGGCCAGCTGCTCCACTAGGGACAGACATACGTATCTCCCACAGAGGTGGCCTGCCAGCTTGCAAGTGCCCTTAGACGGCAGAGTTCTCCTGTGTGTATAGGGAGGAAACTCAGATCCCCACACTGTCCCCACGGTGAGATCCAGGGAAGCCACTCTCTGGCCTCGGCACCCTTGTTCAGGGAGTCCCTGCCCACAGTCTTTTCTTGGGAAATTTGATACTTCCAACACCTCCAAATGAAGCGCCTTCCTCCAAGCTAGAGGAAGCCTGTTAGCCCCACCGCACAACGGACACCCGCCCCCCAGGCCATCTTTCCTCACTCTAGGTGCTTGCTCCCTGTGGCCCTCCGTGTTCAAATGAGGTCTTCCCAGGGCAGATATGGGAGGGAAAGAACCATCAGCCTCATGTTGGAATCCCGGCTCTGCCCATGGACAATATGAGAACTCAACAAAATCTTCCCTCTATTTTAATAGGTGAGGAAGCAGATACTCAGAGAGGGCAACTGACCAGCCCAAGATCACCCCGTAGCTGACCCGCAGAGTAGAGGCCAGAACACCAATCTTCCTAATATTAAGGCCCTCTCCTCTCTGTCACTTGCCTGGGGCTTTCTCTTGCCTCCTCACTCCATATCAGTGAACTCTGGCCAATGTTGTATACTGCTCCACTGGCTCCTCACAAAGCAAATTATTTTCTGGGTGCCACTGACTGGGGAGCAGATGTGGGGGTATGTGTGTTATTTCCCCCCTGACTGGTCTAGGAAGTGCCAGGTGGTGAGCTGGCCTTGACCTTAGCATAGGGCACCACGTGGTCAGTCAGTGCCAGTCTGCCTGGCCCTGTTGCTTGCAGGGACTGTTTCTCTATGTTCACAGTAGGTGGCAGGGATAGTCCCTTGGTCCCCAGTGTGTTTATAAGCTTGTTCTGTGGAGGGGGCAGCAGAGCAGAGGTTTCTCTGCAGGGACTGGCTGGGCCTTTACATCGGTGTGGGTGACTTATGCATGGGGAGCCATGAGAATGGTGTTGCACCCCCCATAGGCTGCAGTCAAGGCCTAGCAATTGCTCTGGAATGTTAAGGAGCCCACCCCAGTGAGCCGAGAGGGCTGGAGGATGAGGCTTGATTCCATCCATTCTTGAGGCCTTGGACCCATCCAGGACTGGACAGAGCTGGGATGATAAGATTGTTCAGTGAGTAAACAGCTCTGTGTCCCGGGTCCCAGCTCTGTGATGCCCATCTGTGGAATCTCTGTGTCCCGGGTCCCAGCTCTGTGATGTCCATCTGTGGAACCAGAAACACAAGCCACATGAATAAAAATGCCGAAGTTTTCAGCGCCTGTGATATAGGCCTGTCATCCCAGCTACCCCAGAGGCTGAGTCAGGAAGATTGAAAGTTCCAAGTCAGCCTGTGAACTATATCAGTGGTAGAGCATGGGCCTAGCATTTGTGAGGCCCTAAGCAATGCCCAGGATCATAGAAAAGATAAAGAAAAAAGAACACCAGAGAAAGGGGAGGAGAGGGTAAACAAATATATCCTCATGGAAGAGAATATAAAACTAATTGTTTTCCTAATTTCAATTATTATGTTTTTCTTTTTTGTGGTGGATAAGTGCCTTAAAAATATAATTGATAGTGAAAGCGTAAAACCCTAAGCAAAGCTCCATGGCTTCAGAATGGCTTACTTCAAACTACACAGAAGTTCACTGAGATGTACAGTTTGGAACTGGGCAAGTATTTGAGTGACTGCTTTAATCTAACTGCGTGATATCTTTATTTGTAATTCCATTACAATAAAGTGATTTTTGTTTAAAAATAGTACCGAAAAGAAGAAAAAGCCAAAGTATGAAATCGGCAAAAACAATTGGCCTGCAACTGGGAGGGTGGTCTATCCCCAGAGCGGGTGGAGGGTAGGAGTCTGGGCAGAGAGTACCAGCAAGGTTTGAACAGATTGTACATTCTAGAAGGGCAAATGGACTGGGCATGTTTGTGGGCTAAGAGAGCAACCAGATTAAGGGACGAGGTCACTAGGAGCTATCTCAGAAAATTAAGCCAAAGCCAACAAGCGCTCTGACATGAAGAGCCCATGTGAGAGTGTCACAGAGACTAGCTTAGAGGCCGTTGGGGCTACAGAAGAGGTGACCATCCTTCAGTGATCTGTGTTCTAGGGGTGCTCCCCAGAGCACTACTCGTGTGTCACAGTTTTGTGAGTCCAAGTGCAGACTTCTGTCCAGATGAGGGAAACAAGCCTGGGGGGACCATGACCTGCCTCAGGTCACACATCTAGAGGCAGAACCAGAGACTCCCGAGCGCCCTCTGGAGTCTGGGCTCTCAGTGCCGTCCTCTTCAGAAGTGAAGGCTCCCAAGACTCCACCTGGTGCTCCTTGGGGTGACCTTATGTGGCCACTGAGCCTAACCAAGGTCCTCAGACTCATGCTGTGGTGCAAGAATGAGTGAATGGATGACCTGTGAGGTCAGCCCAAGCCCTGAGAGTGATCGATGAGCTCCTCATGTGAAGGAGAAGCATGGCCTTGGGCCAATAGTTTCTTGTTTAGAGCTAAGGAAACTGTCCTGCTTCCCCATGGGCTCAGAACCCCCCTCCCCAAGCTCTAGTTGCTAAAGGTCATCATGGGTTTAGATGGGGTAGTCAGGGCCAGAACTGGGAACAGAAAGTCCCAGCACAGGGTCCCTGACCCAACTCGGAAACCACCAGATGCCTGCCCCCCCTCCCCGCCACCCCATCCTGACAGAGCTCCTTCAAAAAGCAACAGCTAGACTTCAAGATCCTTTCCCTGCTGGCAGGCCACCCAAGGGTCCTTCCAGAAGGAATTTCCCAAAAATGACAGCCAAGCCCAATTCCTGTCTGGAGACTCCCTCCCCATTTTCTGCCTTTGACTCTTCCTCCTTCACAGTGCTGGGCTGGGTCACACTGCAGCTGGAGCTTCAGGCCCCACAGTCACCCTGTGTCACCACGACTACCCCCACCTATAGCCTAGGCTCCAGTCTTGTTGGCTATCTCATTTGGGTGAGCTCAACTCAACAAGCTTGCTAGTCAGCTAGGCTGGGGCTGAGAGGGGAGACGTGGTAGGCACAGGTGATGAGAGGCGCAGGTGATGGAGGTGGTGGGGGTGATGGGCATAGGCAGTCAGTCAAGGGTGTGGCATGTACAAAGGCCGAGGGCAGCATCTGATTAGTTGGGGAATGGCAAGAGTCTGTTGGGGCTGGAGTGTTGTGTTCTATAGGAATGGGTAGATGAAGCCTGAGGCTCTCAGGGGCCTTGTACTTGAGACTGGGATGACTCAACCACTACCCACCACCTAGATGCCACCCTTCCCAGGCTCAGACACTGTGCTTTTAGTGCTGGGAGCTAGTAGCTTTTCTGGTGACACCAATCCACTCTCTTGAAAGGTGGATCTATGCTGGAGGTCCTCTTTCTGCTCTCAGCTGGGGCGCAGAGTAGAGCAGGTTCAGACACCGGCTTGTTAATGTCAGCCTCACAGGACTCTCAAACCCCTAGACAAGTGACTTCAGCTCATACCTTTTACCTGGAGGCATGATTTCCTAGAGAAACCCCTTCCTATGGCTATTCTACTCCCCCAACCTCATGTCCAGTGCTGAGCACACTGTCATTCTATCGCCCCCGGCTGTCAGGGGCCAAGCTCACCAAAACAGTACACCAAGACAGGCATCCGAGCTCCCCTTCAGCTTGCCCCGTCACTGGGTCCCTCCAACTCCTCCAGCCCCACACCTCTTCCGTTCTTTAGTAGTAGTAGTAGTAGATTTTGTGTGTGTGTGTGTGTGTGTGTGTGTGTGTGTGTGTGTGTGTGTGTGATATGTGCACACATACCATGGTACACTTGATTGTGCACTTGCAGAGGTCAGAGGACAACTTGCAGGAGTCTATTTTCTCCTTCCAACATTTGGATTCTGGGGGTAGAAAAGCAAGTGCCTCTCCCAAATCTTTGCTCTCACTTCTAGAACCAGAAGAGCACCCCCTCTCTGCCTGCCATAGTGTTTCTGGATTAGTTCTGGGCTTCCTGGCCTGGCTCTCCACTTTCAAAGTGGTTTTCCTAACCCAGGAATCATGGCCAGGGAGCTCCCAAGCCCAGGGTCGCTGAAGACGGACGACAGGGAAGCCCCCAGGCAGGTGAAAGGGCCCCAGGAAATGGGCCCCCACTGAGGTGCCAGCAGGGCGAACTGCTCTGAGCAGGCACAGCACCATGGACTGCTGAGTCCTCTCAGAGGCTCTGCATGCCAGATCTGCTGATCTTTCAAGACAAAAACATAAATCTGCAATTGGATGTGAAATTTCCTGATTTTTTAAAAATGCTGGCAACTGATTTTAAAAACATTCAGCAAGCCAGCATTTTGCAGGCTTCCAAACAAGTCCCAGGGCCTGAAGTGCCTCCAGGCAGGGAGTATCCAGAGGATGCCATCTGTCTCAAGGGACACCACTGAGTGGAGGTCTTGGGCCAGAGTTTCCCAGTCACAACCCCTGCCTTATTGTCTGTGTGTTGTGTAGGTCCCTTTGATGGCCTGGCTTGGTGTGTATGTGAGGGTGGCACAGTGTGTGTGGAGTGGGGTGGGTGTGGTGTTTCTTCTTGTACACCAAAGTTAGAGAGAAAAACAAACAAAGGAAAAAACAACCCCTGGAATGCAGCTGAAGAGTGCAGAAACTTGAGGTAGAGGCAGTGTGGAGACTGGATGGTGGGAGGGGCAAGGAGCTGGGGCGGGGCGGAGGGGGGCGGGGTGCACTTCCAGTGGGGTCTGTGCGTCTTCCTGGATCAGATGAAATGGAGTAAGCTGAGCCTTCCAGAAGAAGAAAAGCAAGTTGTTCGAGGCCGGGTGGCCAGACTTACAAACAAACTAACTGTTGAGTTTGGGGCCGAGGCTGACAAAGCTGGCCTCAGTGAGTCCCTTGGGAGTTGCCCAAGCACCTTATCCCACGCAGCCTCGCAGCCTCGCAGCGGGTGGGAAGTGGGTTTGTTGTTCTTACCTTACTGATCCTCGGAGCTGACTGTCTGATCACCAGCCACCAAGTCCCGGGATCTCCATGGTCCTAGGTCTTGCTTTCTGTAAGGTACTGGCCAGAACAGTCTATAGACAGTATCATGCCTTGACCCTCTCAGATAGTGAGTTTCAGGCCGTCAGATCTCTGTCTCAAAAGAAAGAGAGAAGGAGGAGGGAGGGAGAAAGAGAGGAAGAAAGGAGGGAAGGAAGGAAGGAAGGAAGGAAGGAAGGAAGGAAGGAAGGAAGGAAGGAAGGAAAGATCCAGAGAGCCCTATCCCTAGTGGGGCCCTACTGCTGCCCACAGAGGCAAGCTTCAGCCTAGCTCTCTGGTTCTGTAGGTACTGATACTTGGTGCTTCATAGAAGCAGGTGGTGCCTCATGGCAGGACAGACAGCTGATAGTAGGGTGGACTCCCTGACAGGGAAAAGTGTGCCATTTATCAAGCACACACCACACACCGTAGATTGTGTCAACACCAAACATGGCCAACAGGAGTTCCCAATGAGGTAAGGTTATTGTGAGCTGCAGCTAAGACCCTGAAGTGTCACTCTGTGCTTTGTCTATACCCCGGCCAGGCTGAAAAACTGGAAATCTGATTTGAAACCTTTCAGTGCAGTGGGGGAAGGGTGGCCAGAGACCAGAAGGCTGAGATAAGAATCGGAGTATGACAGTTCAGGATTGGCGGAAACTATAGAAAGATGTGGACTTGGGGCAGGAGAGATCAAAGACTCTGAAGAAGCTGGGTGTGACAGAGCATGCAGATAATTCTAGCACTCAGGAGGTTGGGGCAGGAGGCTTGCAAATTTGAGGTCATCTTGGGCTCCACAGTGAGACCCTGTTGACAGGAAAGAAAAGGTGTGGGGGGGGGGAGAGTGAAGGGAACAAGAGGGAAGGAAGGGAGGAAGGGAGGGAAGGAGGGAAGAAAAAAAGGGGGGACTGGGGTGGGGGGCAAGATGGAGGGAGGGACCTGAAGGCCAGTACTCTGCGGACGGCTCCCCTTGAAGAATGGATCAGATTAACGAAGTCCCAAACTGAACAGTTTAGCCATTTGCTTGAACTGGACGAACTAGGAAGAGACTACGAAGACCACAGAAGAGCAGTGCCATGTTAGGAGGGACAGGCAGTGGGTCTGGAGGCTCTAGAGGGGGGCCCCGATGTGCAAGTAGGCAGGTTGGGCTCTCGGGGTGCCTTCTGCCCTGGAGAGGAGGGGCTGCCGTCCCTGCCCTGCATGTGAGAAGCCAAAGTACCCCCGAATCTAAGGCTACAAGGCTGAACTGCAGCTTGCGCTCCAAACCTGGGTCGTTGCCTCTAGGGCCACTGAGTGTACTGGGGGAGAAGAGTGTGGTTCTCTGGGTTTTGTGGTTGACTGGAGCCCGGATGAAAGAGGGAGAGAGGCGACCTAGAGGTGGACAATGGCTCTGCCAGAACAAAGAGGAGAACTTGGGAGCAAGAGGCAGCTCCAGGTGAAGGGTACTCTCTAGGACATTTTGGAAGATTTATCTGGAATTAGTGAAAAATGGCTCCTGGTGGGTGTCGGTCAGAAGGCCTGCCCTGATAGAGACCTGCCTCATGGGCCTGAGGCAGTAGATTTTTCTTTCCTTCCCTGATCCTGGCTTCATGCCGGAGACAAAAGACAGATTAGCAAGATAAGAAGTTCACAGAATTATTTAGTCCAAAGTTCATAAGATATGAGAGTCTTCAGTAGAAGACATGAAGAAATGGAGAAGTGTGTGTGTGTGTGTGTGTGTGTGTGTGTGTGTGTGTGTGTGTGTGTTTATGCTAGGTCTGATGAAATATCTAATTGTAGAGAAGCACAATTGAACAAATGGAATACGACCTGATGGTAATAAACCAAAGGGATCTAGCCAAGCCTGCTTTGAAATGCTTCAAAGGGGAGGGGAGGGGAGAAGGTCAGTGAGTAACTTGCCGAGGCCACTGACCTGCTGCAGGGGAGGGGGAGGGGAGAGGGACATCTGATTTCTGCTGTTCATTGCCCACATGCCATATTTGGGAGCAGCGTGTCTTGGGTCCTGTCTGTAGATATTGTCATTCATAGCTGTAAGCTGAGGAAAATTGGGGCTCAGAAAGACCAAGAGATATGTTCAGGATCACCTTGGAGGCTTGCTGGGACCTGGGAGTTCAACTCAAGCTTGAGGAAGCCTGTACTCAGCTCTACGATTTCCTAGGGGTTGCCTTTTGCAACCTGACCCTGGGACGGACGTCCTATGGGTTGGGCCTGAGTCTTTCCCGGAAAGAATGAGCAGAGAGGGAAGGGGCAGGCTGGTCTCTGAAGTATTGCCCCTTGCCACGTGGCTGCAGCTAGACTGAGCTCCAGCTCCTGTTCATGAGGAGCACGCAGCCTCGCACCAGAGGCTTGCACTGACCAGCTCCGAGGAAGCAGAAGTTTTGGCTAGCAGATATTCCGGGATATGACTGCTCTCAGAGCCCAAAGCACATTGCTGGGCTTCCTCCCCAACCCAGAGAGGAAAACTTTGGACTTTGTGGGCCAGAAACCGTCATTTCACTAACGGATAGAATAAACCAGGAAGACTTTTTGGCAGGCGAGGCTGAAGTGGAAGCTTCAGGAAGACCCTGGCGTGAGGCTGCAAGTAGGCGCTTACCTAAGGCAAGTGAACAGAGCTCTGTGAATGAGCAGAGGAGAGGGCCAAGAGGGAGGGATGTGACTGGCATACAGGGAGGACTGTCCCCAGGGTCTCAGGAGCCCAGGCTGAGAATCCAGGGTCTGGTCTTGGGCTGGGGGATGCACGTGCTGAGGCAGCCCCCTGACCTTCCTTCCCTCCCCCTCTCTATCCCTTGCATTTCTTTCTGAGCTGGAACATCCTGTCAGTGACTTCAGACCTTCCAGCCTCAGCTGCAGCCCTGCTGTCTGGTTGACCAGGCTCTGGGGCATGCCAGCACGGCCGCCAAGGTGACCTGACTAGCTTAGAGTGGACCAAGCCAGAGAAGGGCGCTGTGCGTCCTCCCCCTGTTCAGACCTGTCCAAGGGACGTGGAGGGCTGTGGAGTTCAACATCTGGACTGAGCTGTTGGGAGTCCTCAGAAGAGACACAGAGGACAGAGGACACAGAGCTCTGGGGAGCATTCATGTGCTGGGGATGCATGTGAAGACCTAGATGGCAGAGGTGACAGGCCTTTCTGGTGACAGGGGCTGAGGTTCAGAAGTCGTGCCCTCGGTGTCTCTGGGGACAGTTGCCTTACAGGCCCTTACCCCCTCCTCTTTAGGTGACCCCTGCCATCTCCTCCTCTTCCTCTTTCCCAATGGCTCTCCGCCCCAACGCCCCTGCCAGGTGTTACCTTCCTTTGTTTCCTCTGGATGTCTGTACCCCCAAAGGAACTCCTCCCAGATGCACGCATTTCCGTTTCCTCAAATTCTTCCAGTTACTGTCTAGGCATTTCTCCGGAGAGTCATATAAATGACAAATATGAACATAAAAAGATGCCTGCCATCATAATCAAACCATACACGTCACCTCACACCTACTTGGGTGGCCATCACTGAAAAGACAGACCGTAACACACGAGAAAAGGTATAGCGAGACTGGAACGTGGTTGGCGGGCTTGTAAAATGGTGCATCGCTCCACAGCCCTTTCTCCATTTGGGCCGCTCAAACCTAGCCAAGTCACCGCACCCCCTTCCCCGCTCCTGCTCCCCGCAGCAGTGCCAGCATGCCCCGGGGCCCCCGCCAGCATGCCCCAGGGCCCCGCCAGCCAGCACAGGGCTGGAGCCAACAGTTCAGTGGTTCCTCAAATAGCCCAACAGAACTGTCACAGGACCCAGCAATTCCCCTCCCAGCGTATATGCCCGAGAGGACTGAAAATGCAGGCCACCCACGTAAAACGCTGTAATGACTGTTCCCAATACCCCGAATCACCCAACTGTTTATCAGTTGAGAAGTGCGTGAACGAAAAGCAATCCAACCACACAGAGGAGTGCCAGTCATCTGTAGAAAGACATGAAGCACTGACAGTTGCTATGATGTTGAGCGCCCTTGGAAATATTATGGGCTTTTAAAAATTAGTTACAGGTGACCAACCACATGTTAGAGTATTTCATCCGTGTGAAATGTCCACAGGAGGAAACCCACAGAGCCAGGAAGTAGATTAGGGTTTCCAGAAGTCTGGTAGGGAGGAATGGAAAGTGACCGCTAGAGATGCCAGGCTTCCTGCTGTGGGAAGGAAGAGTTTTAGGACTGGACCGTGGTGATTGCTGCACAATTTTGTAAACATACTAAGATCCGTGGAGTGTGAGCTTTGAGAGTTTTATGGCCTGTGAATTATATATCACATCAGTCATTTTGCTAGTTAGAGTCAGAAATACCTGACCATAGAGCAACTGACAGGAAGGTTTGTTTGGACTCATAGAGTGAGGCTACAATGTGTCACCATGGAAGGCGCAGCTGCGGGAGCACAGACGTCAGGTTACATTGTATCTACAGTCAGCAGACAGAAAGAGCTGAATGCCGGCTCGCTGGTACTTCCCTGCTGTCAGTCAGAAACCACAGCCCACAGGATGGGCCATCACACTTTGAGTGGATCTTCCTCAGTTAAATCTCTCTAGAACCATTCTCATAAGCATGCCCAAAGATATATCTCTTAGGTGACTATACATCCCATTAACTGGACAATCACAATTAACCATGATCGGGGCTAATAGTTCTCAGGGCTGGAAGGATAGCTTGCTTAGTGGTTAAGGAAGTGTACTGCTCTTGTACAAGACTTGAGTTCCATACCTGTCACCCACATCAGGCGACTCACAAATGTTTGGAACTCCAGCTCCAGGGAATCCAATGCCTCTGACCTCTATGGACATATATATGCGCACATGCATACACGCACACTTTAAAAAATCGTCTGCAGGCTCCAAGCTACCTTGTGTGAGGAGCACAAAACCTTGGCCTATGGAGGTTCAGGGTCTCAGGAGCCCTTTTAGGTTTTCTTCTGGGTATGGAGATGAGCTCCACGCCTGAGAGGTGTTCTGAGTCTTTAGCAGACCATGTGAAATAAAAGGAAACTGTAGCCTGTGGTGAGGGAGACATGGAACAATGGAAGAGGCTAGCCACAGGAAATGGAGGGGGGGTTAGAAGGGAAGCTCTGGTCTCCAGCTGAAAGGATGCTGTACTGCAGGCTGGAGTTCTGGGGTTTCCACTGAGAGCCAGAAGCAGGACAGAGTAACGGACGTGTTTCCATAGTTACTGTGTGAGAAAGCCACCATGACCGTGAGATCGGGAGTCCCAAACAACTTTGCTTCCTGATGGGCCTATTTGTCCAGAAGAAGATTCCGTGACATACATCTGAATAGCTGTGTGCTCTGATGTGTGATTTGCAGTCTTGACTGCTTAGCTCTGTGGCTACATGTGAGATGGTGTCCTATGACAGCAAGGGGTCTCTGTCTTATAAAGGGAAAGCCTTTATCCCTTGGCTCTGGACCCAACCTTGACCCCACCCCTGACCTAAAGCCTACTGAAAGACTACACAGCTCATACTTCATGTGAGGGTGGATGCTCCAGAGCTTGCTGTGGGGTAAGGGAACTGCTCCTGTTTAGGAGGTGTGTGTCTGAATGGAGTGAAGGTCTCCAGCAGGAACACATGGGACCCATGGCCTCTCAAGAAAGTCCCTCCCAAGGGTCTTAGAATCAGAAAGGCTAATAGACTGACTCTCAGACCCTCACAACCACCCAGGTCACGTTCTCCAGAAACTGTTTGCTCCTGAAGTCTACCTGGGTCAAGGACTCTTATCTGGGATTTTATCTCATCACCTGGTTGGATATCCCATTGGGCCCACAGGTGAGGGGCCCCAGATGCCAGACAGAGACACCAAGACTACAATGGGCACAGAAGACATGCCTGAAAGCAAAGTCAGCATGGAGCCTCGGGACTTACATCAGGATTCACAGCCCCGATGGCTGTTCCACAACATCAAGGTAGGCACTGTCGGGCAAGGCAGGGAAGGGCCCGCCAAGGCCAGCAGTGTAACACCAAGCAGCTTCCTTCTCACTTCCTTGCCTGTAGGGTGGGTTTCTGGATGACTCAGGGAAGCTCTTAGCTTGGCTCTGGGCACAAAGAAAGTGGACATGTTCTCCTTGCAGATGATGGGGGGAATGACCTCTTTGCCTCTCATTCCCTTGGAGAAATGGAGACATGCTCTGCATCCTAAACTTGTGTGAATACTGGAGTTCTGGCTCCGCATCAAGAGCCCCAAAGACTCACCCAGGAGGTGTCCAATCCTGTGCAGGGTGCTGCACACCTGATCTCTTCTCTTATTGTTTTAATGACAAGGATGGAAGTCTAGATCTTGCACTTGCAAGGCCAGTGTTCCACCACTGAGCCCCACCCCAGCCTTCAAGATCTGAGTTTCCTCGGTAATCCTAGGAGGCGGGGCCCTTGGCCTTGGTCTAATGAAGAGGCTGAGGCTCCAAAGTATTGAGCAAATGCCTTAAGCTCTGGCCTAAGTGCTCTTAGATTTTGGTTCTTTGAAGCAAGTTTTTCTTCCTCTAGGAATTCTGCCAGCTTTTTCCAGGCAGGCTGGGTTGTTTGGGGGTGAGATGAAGTGGGACAGCTTAGGGAAGTCGGAAGAGGGAATGTCTCCATAGCAGTTCTGTGAGAACTGGGTGAGAACAGGGTGGGGATGGGGTGGAAATGGGGTTGGGAGATCTAGGAGAGTCTTCTGGTGAAGGGAGTGGTGGTACAGAGCAGGGAGAAAGGGCCAGCCTGATGCCTGGGGAGATCAGAGGGTCGAAAGGGCTCTGATGCTCCTGTTTTAGTCAAGTGTGTCTCTGGTAGCACCCCTGTCCATAAGTTCTACCTTAACTTGTCAACCTGAATGAGATTCCACGGGTTACTCCAATTGACTCTCTCTCTCTCCCTCCCTCTCTCCGTCCCTCCCCTCTCTTTCTCATCTCTTCACTTCCCTCCCTCTTTTTTTTCCCTCTTCTCATATATCTGCCTCCCCTGACTTTGTTTACCCAACTTCTCTTCCTTGCTCATCTTTTGGCCTCACTGTCCCTCTGACCCAAACTCTGTCTCTGTCTCCCTGACTTCTGACGGTGTCCATCCACTGCCACCGTCACCTCTCCTACAGTTCTTTGTCCTGTGTCACAGTATACTGCAACTGGCACAGCTCATGATCTCCGGCTACCTCAAGAGCTCCATCTCCACGGTGGAAAAGCGCTTTGGACTGTCCAGTCAGACCTCAGGGCTGCTGGCTGCCTTCAACGAGGTACTGTCATCCCTAGCTTCGCCTCAGGAGTGCATGCTGGGGGAGCCCTATACTCCCACCTCTGATAGCCTCCTTTCCTACACCCGTGAACATTTCCTCCCTGTGCCCCCATGCAGCCCCCAACACTGCCTGCTCCCCAAAACTTTCATAGCTCCCCTCTCACAGCATGTTGGCCTAGGGTTGAAGCCCAAAAAAGCTTCCTCCTGCCCTGGATCATCCTAGTAGGAAAAAGGACCCAGCCATCATGCCCTTAGGAGCCCTTTGCTAGGGGACGCTATTGGCTGTCCCAGGAAGGAATCACAGAAACTCATTTCTACTGTCCCAGAGAGAGGCTTGAGTTACCTCCAAGACACCCTCTGACCGACCTTGGGGTGACAGAAGGGAGGGGTGATGCTGCGGCGGAGGTCTGACCCCAGGATGCCCTGGATCCACAGGCCCCTGCCTGTGGCCCTCAGCCAGGCAGGGAGAGGCTGAGCTGCTCCACGTAGATTTGGTGGAAATCAGTTCTGCTGGGCCTCAGCCATCTCTCACAGATGTTGTCTTTCTCTGGGAGGAAAAGTCTGTTCTCCCCAGTCCCATGGGATTTCTGTGAAATTCTCTTCCCTGGATAATAAACCACATTCTTCTAGACCCAAACCACCAGCTGCACAGTGTCCCATCCCCAGATGAGTCTCAGCGTGATGCTACTCCCAGATCTCACATGTGGGGAGGGGAAGTCAGTCCATTTGGTAAATGGGGATCATCCCTCTACCCCACAGTCAGTACCCGACAACCCTTTGATGTGGCTCACTCCTTTGAGGACCCTGGAGTTCACCCACCCGACTCCTAGCTCCCTGGGATTATGAGTCTAAGACTTGAAATTCCAAGCCTCAAACCCTTGGTTTCAGACTATTTGCGCCTCTCATTCTTGAGGCCCCTGAAGCTCCAATTCCCTTCCCTCAACTGCTCACCCGCCTCCAAGATGAACTTGACCAGCTTTCCTCATTTTTCTCCTCTAAAGAGGCAACGAGACCCTTCCCTTTCCTAGGAAGACTCAAAATCTGCATGATATTGTCAGTTTGTGTTGTGTTTGTTGTTGTGGAAACAGGGTCTCACTATGTAGCCCAGGCTGGCCTTGAATTCCCAGCCATCCTCCTGCCTCACTTACTCTCTGGAGTACTGGGGTGACAGGCATGAGCCATCATGCCTGGCTCAGAACCTCCATTCAATACATATCAGGATGGTTCTTTTTCAAACTAGCCAGTCTAGTGTACAGATGGGAACACTGAAAGGAGCCACAGAAAGGAAGGACTTTGCCAAGCTTTAATTGCTACTTCATCCCATTGCAGGTTGGGAACGTATCCTTGATCTTGTTCGTGAGCTACTTTGGCAGCCGAGTTCACAGGCCCCGTATGATTGGCTGTGGGGCTATCCTGGTGGCCCTGGCAGGTCTGCTCATGGCGCTCCCACACTTCATCTCAGAACCATACCACTATGACCACAACAGCCCTGGTAAGACATTGGGAAAGTGATGACTGAGGAACTTCTGTCCTGAGCACGGGGCCCTTCTCCAAGCCTGCATCCAGGTTGGATGTCACTCCAGTGTACCCGATAGACAGAGGCAGGTGGATTGCCACAAGTTTGAGGTCACCCTGGGGTGAGTTCCAGGCTGCTTGGGATACATTGTGAGCTCTTGTCTCTTATTTTTTAAAAATGCTGAGTGGGTATCTAGAGCGGAGAGGATAGTTGTCAACAGGGCATCTTAGGATGCTGAAAAGTAAGACTTCCTGTTTCTTTGCCCACAATTTCTGCTTTAGCAGAGAATTTTCTGTGCAAGGTCACACTTTGTCCTCCCTGCCAGCTCTGGGCTCTTCTCCTGCCAGAGCCTCAGCATTCACAAGATCAGGTCAAAGTTTGCTATGACCCTCTCCCTGCTCTGACATGCACAACTCTTTGCTCACTTTATCCTTTCTGCGGTAATCATGCAGCTGTGGGACAGGACAGGCCATCTACAAGACCCTGGACACCCAGGGACAGTAAAGGCAAATGTGACCTCTAGGATGACTATTGTATGTAATGTCTACTGGGAACGGGACACCGCTCACCATGGCATCAGTGTTCCCACGGGGCAGAGGTTACCACGATGGCCTCAGGACCCCAAGGCCGAAGAGGGAGGTGCAAGCCCAGGCCCACAGCTAGAACCGTACCTAGACCCCACCCAGAAGTATTCTGCTTTTAAACTTCTAATGTCTGCAGAATGTCTAATGTCTGGGAGACTCGCTTGAGGGGTGAGGACCAGAGAGGCAAGGGTCACACAGTGGGACAGCCCCTGATGACTTTGGTTGCATGGTTCTTCCCAGTACCAGGTGTGGCTCGCCAGGTGAGCTTGACAGCCTTGTCCCTGCTGACACAAAGGGATGGCCACTTCAGCAGGCTGGGGGCAATAATAGAACGAAGGTCTCACCAAATACTGGTGAGACCAAATATTGCTCACCAAATATTGGTCAAGGAATAAATAAATGTCTGGTACTAAATTAAGAAAATGCCCTTTCCTGTGCTCTGTTTCCATGTCCTGAACTGACAGCTTCTTCCCCAAAATGAATGCCAAGGACATAAGAGCCCTGCCTGTAGCCCCAGCCTGACCCTACTCTGTGACTTGTTGTCTGGAACATCTCATTTCAACACTGTGTCCTTTTGAGGCCCTGGGTTTACCTGACTGTGAACTCTCCCAGGAATATCCCTCCTTCCCTGTCTTTCTGGAAAATTCTTATTTGTCGTTCTCCACCCAGTTCAAACTCTACCTTTTTTGGTCACCCCTGTCCTTCCACCCAAAGAGCCACCACTGTCATGACCCTTCTGAATGTCCCTGCTCAGGAAGGTGACCTGTAGCAAGTTAAGAACAGGAACTGTGAAGTCAAACTGCAGAGCCCAGCTGGTTGACATGTTTCTGGTCTGTGAACCCTAGGTTTTGGGGGTGTTGAGTGACTTATATCCAAGTACTTACAACAGTTCCTTACATTTGGTGAGTATTGTTCGTCTTAGCTATGGTTGTATTCTTATTGTCTTCTCTCAGAAAATAGGTCACAGGACTTTGAAACTTCCTTGTGCCTGCCCACGACTGTGGCCCCAGCCTCTGTCCTTTCCAACGACAGCTGCTCCAGCCGCACAGAAACCAAGCATCTAACTATGGTGGGGATCATGTTCACAGCACAGACCCTGCTCGGCATAGGTGCTGTGCCCATACAGCCCTATGGTATCTCCTACATTGACGACTTCGCCCATCAAAGCAACTCACCCCTCTACGTGGGTAAGGATGGTCTCTTCCTTTAAGCTCTGAGAATGGGGCCAGGCCCAGGCAGGAAGAAGAGAGGTCAAGCATGAGGATGGGCCAAGAGAATTCTGGAGAAGCCCTAGAGAACTCCCCATCCCTGACCAGGAGACAGGACTGCTCTTGGAAGACTGGGTAGGCAGAGACCCACTCAGGGCAGGCAGAGATACCTACTCAGGGTGGTTAGAGACACGCTGAGCATAGGTAGGGACCCAGTAAGGATAGGCAGAGACCCACTGAGGTATGACGGAACGTACTGATGATAGGCAAGAGATGTTGATGGCAGGTGGTGCCACGGGATGCCCACCAAGGCTTTGTATTGCAGGGATCCTGTTTGCCGCAACCACAATGGGGCCGGGCATGGCCTACGGGCTGGGCAGCTTCATGCTACGGCTTTATGTGGACATTGACCGGATGCCAAAAGGTGAGTCTATAAAATGTTTATTCATCCTTAAAAGCACGCGCGCGTGTGCGCGCGCGCGCACACACACACACACACACACACACACACACACACACACACAGAGTAACTGACCACTGGTCTTACGGGAGGCACAAAACCAGGAACCCATATGGGAGTCCTGTCAGCAACACTGGCCATGGACAAACCTTTTCCTTCCCCTCTCTGGGCCTCAGTTTCCTCATTCTTGAGATAATTTCTAGCCTCTTGTCTCCCAAGAGTGTCTAGAATCTAGTGAAGTGTCAGAGATAAACTGTAAAGTGCTATCTTCTGAGGAGCTGTGCCCTCTGTCACCACCCTACCCTCCTGCATACCCTCCCTCCCCCAGGGGCACAGCCGTACTGTTGACAGACAATAATACAGGCTCCCTCTTAGCCTGTAGGGAGCACCATCTTCAGGAGGAAAGGCTTCCTAAGACCAGGGCCATAGCATGCTGAGAATTGAGGGTAGAGCTCGGTGACTGTGTGTTCCCCCGGGTCTCTCCCAGTTGAGACACAGCCTGGAAAACCTCAAAGACCCTTTTAGTGAAGGGACTACCTCAGAAACTGAGAAACTGCTGGAGGTATCATTTGGGAAACTAATCTCAGAATCAGCTAGAGGTCAGAATGGGCCAAGGAGTCTGGCTAAAGCTTGGTCTGAAGGTGGCCAGGAAGAAGGTGTGTAGGGGCCTCAGAGCCCTGGATCCCTGCATGTGCCGGGGGATGGGGCTGGGTGGGGTGGGGGCGTTCTATTAGAGCAGGTCACTGTGGCTTCTTAGTTGACTGCTTGTCATGCCAGCATGTGAGTTCCAGGTGTGCCTTCTGTCTCCTACTGCTCAGAAGTTCCGTCCCTTCCTTAGAGAGCCAGCAGCCACACATGTGTGACTGGGTGGTCATTCTCTAGCTTTTCCCCACGGGTTTCCCCAGTCAGGACAGGTCTGGACAATTCTGCCCGTATCTCTCCCTTCTAGAACACTGGGCCCCAACACCAGACCTGAGCTCTGTTACCAGCCCCTTGATACCCTGAGGGAAAGGCCCTGGGAGTTGGGGTGACCTAGGTTTCCTAGTCACCTCCACTTGGGAGACTTCTGCAGGGACCCAGGGCTCTGAGGCCCCTACACACCTTCTTCCTGGCCACCTTCAGACCAAGCTTTAGCCAGACTCCTTGGCCCATTCTGACCTCTAGCTGATTCTGAGATTAGTTTCCCAAATGATGCCTCCAGAAGTTTCTCAAGTCTCCCGCTTGAGAAACAGAATGTGTTTCCTATTACTGTTGATATCATCTTGGCATACAGGGTAGATGTTGGCTCCAAGCCACCTCCCAGGTCCTTCTTTCTTCATGGGGTGGGTGGTTCCTGCCTGCTGCAGGCACAGACTAGCCTGTGCATGAAGAGGAACTAGGCTCTGTCTGACATGCGGCCAAGGCAGACAAGCAATAAGGAAGGCACTGAGTTCCATCAGTGGAGAAGCCACCCCATCCCTGCTCTGGAAATCCATTTGCTAATTGTCAGCTTTGCTCCCTCATCCCCTGCCCGGAGAAGCTCAGGATCCAGCCCCTGGAGAACAGGCTGTGTGAGCTGCTGGGTGGTGTTGCCGGGGACTTGTATTTTTATAAAGTACCTGTGATGCTGGGGTGTTGTGTGACTTTCCCTGGAGAGAAGTGAGCGAATGTCTTCTCAGCTCAGATAGGGCCGTGATGACAGACCAAACTTAGGCGAGCTTGGTGAGCCACTGGGTTCACTGGAGTTACTCAGAGGAGCGTGGAGGTCTCAAGGGCATCCCCCAGAGGCCCACGACAGCGTATATGACAGCACGCAGAACCTGTCTCCCTGGAGCTTCCTACACAACTTGCAGACAGTTCTGCCAGGGAGGCTCCTCCCACCCAGAAATTGCTTATTGCTTTCATAACTGTGGAGAGGGGCTCTGTGGCTCTTGTAGCTTTCTCAGCCTCCTGAGTCTGACAATCCTCCCTTCAGTTCAGAGAAAATAGCTCCCCGACACAGGGAGACCGAAGGAAGATGCCCCCACCTCAGCCTTCTGCCTTAGAAGTTATACAGACAGTTATGCATCATGTTCTAATTAAGACAGGCAAGGGGCCGAAGCCATGGGGACAGGGCTTGCCAAAGGAACACATTCATTAGCTCCCTTCCCCCCAACCCTGTGGTCATTTGAATCATGTCTTCAATAACATCAAATATTTCTGTTAAGCAGTCCTAGTTACTTTAAACACGAGCATCGGAAAACAGCAGCAGTCCCACCTTCATTTGATTCAGTAGTAATACTTCATTTGATAGTGGAAATTGCACTAGGAACAGAAGCAGGAGAGGAGGAGCATATATATATAATATATATATTATATATATAATATATATATATATAGAGAGAGATTAGTTTCTGTAATTTTCCAAACAACCCTATCCTATGATGTATAAAACTTCATCTCCTAGTGTTATTGATACCTTTATGTCACAGTGGAAGAAACTGAGGTACAGAGATATGTTATCACTGGGTTCCAGGGATTCCCCTCAGCACTCCATTGGCTTAGTGGTTAAAGGTACTCAGAGGTAGAAATGACTACCAACTGTGACACTAACACCATCATTTTTCTTTTTTCTCTTCCAGGAGGTATCAAGTTGACCTCAAAAGACCCCCGATGGGTGGGCGCCTGGTGGCTGGGCTTCCTCATCTCTGCTGGACTGGTGGTATTGGCTGCCAGCCCCTACTTCTTCTTCCCCAGAGAGATGCCCAAGGAGAAACACGAGCTTCACTTAAGGCAAAAGATCTTGGCTGGTGCAGCGTCCATTGTCAGCAAGGTAAGTACCCCCACGTTACTGGCCCCAGCTCAGGCTCCAGAACCCACCATAATGCTTCCTGACACAGGGTTTATCCTTCCTGAGCAAGCTCCGCTGCCTGCTCCCAACGGGCCTGCACAGTGACCATCATGGGCCCCTTCCATAATCCAGATGTGGGGCCTGAGGTAGAACGAAGTGTGCAATTTCAACAGCAAGTCAGGGAGTCCTGTAGTGAGAACACAGGCTTGCCGGGGCTCACGTCCTTCAGTGTCGGTCACTTAGAAATTCTGGAGATTCCTACTGTGCTGGACAATGCTAAGAAGTGGATGTTGTCAAGCTTCGGTATAGGAAGAGTTCCTGAGAGCAGAGGGATCTGAGCTGGACACAGAAGGACACAGGCAAGCACAGAGAGGAGGGTCAAGAGACAAGAGAGTGCAGACGGCTTCGCCATAGGGTTCCACAGCAGACATGAACCTGGCCCTGTAAGGCACCATGATAGGGTTAAGTACACATTAAGCACTCTGGGCCAGGCTGGTGGGAGGCCTGGTCCAAGGTCACACATCTGACAGAAAAGCCAGGAGCTGTAACCCACAGGGCGGGATAGACGAGTCTAAGCCAAGGACTCCCAGTTTTCCTGGAATTCACAAAAATACGAGGGCAGAAGACAGTAAGTTGATTCCAAGTAAAAAAAGAAATGACAAAGAAAACACAGCTCTTTCCCCCCAATACTGGGGTGTGACCCTCTCAGGCCTTGCACATGCAGGACAGGGGCACTGTGTATGCCTGGCCCTGGACACAAGTTTTAAAAGTTTATTTTGACAAGATAATTTCAATTTCATTAGTATTTTTAATACATACACACTTGACTACATCAGAGGCTTTGTACAGTGTTTCCTCTTTTCCCAAATACGTAAGGTACTTGTTAAAACCTCCAACGTATAAATTAAGTAAGGTGCTTGCTACTAAGTCATCCTAATTACAAAAGAACAATTTATGCAAATCCTGCTAAATGTTCTGCAGCAAAAGGAATTCTACTTTCCACAGCCACATAGTGCTTTGCTTCTGGGAGTGTTGACTGCCGTGTGGGGGAGGGCCTCCCTCTTAGAACAAGAAAATTTGACCTAGGAAGTGGACCTGAAAAGGCCATTTCTTTTTCATCAATTTTTTTTTTTTTAATTAGCGGTCAATTTATTAGAATGTGAGTTCAAGTCTGTCTAAGCCCAGGTCCGTCTGCCCAGCTGAGCCTTGTGAACCACCTCACCCCAGGGCCAAAGACAGCTCAGGCTAGGACAGTCAGCAGGGGCCAGAATCACAAAACCTTTGCTGGCTTCAAGATCCTTGTGTATCCCTGGAGGGACCGGAAGTAAGGACTATCCAGCTGCTTTACCAGGTGCTGTGTGCAGAAGGACTGAAGGCCAGGAAGAGTGTGTAAAGAGAGGCCACTGCGGCCGTAATGGCCATGATGGGAGCAGGCAGCAGAGCACCGGAGGGCAGGGAAGAGAGTGGACACAAAATCTCCTGCTCTGGGACAGGACTTGCTCAGAAGTGGTGCTATTCTGCAGTGGCGACTCCCAGGCATAGTGAATGTCTGGGCTTACAGTACCTGTGCTGGCTCAGAGGCAGGGGGAAGGCATTTCAGCAGAAAATGAGAACTTGGCATCTCAGTTCTAGCTAACTTGGCCTAGCTCAGGCCAAGATTCAAATTCCCAGAACCTGGAGAGGAGTCTTTGGAATTAGAAATGTCCCTTAGGAGGACAAGAGGCTGTGTGGCTGGTGACAGATACTCCGAGTGGGGCCCTGTATTTGGACAGAGAACAATAGGAGTGGGTGGCTGTCTGCTGGACTCAGTCACAGGTCAGCCATGTGCTTTTGCGGCAGTCACTTCCCTGTGCTTGCTGTCATGTGTGGTGTGTATAAGGTGCAGAGGTCACACTGCTGGAACCCTGCGCAATTGCCTGGGGTTCTGAGAATGTGCAGTCCCGGCAGCTGTGGTCCCTGGAGTCTGCTCAGAGAGCCGTGTGCCGTGAAGCCTTGTGACGCTGGTCCCGATTGTGTGCCTGCCTGGCTGTCTGCATCCACGCTGTCAGCTCGTGGGGTTCTGGGAGACGAGGAGCTGAGCGGTTCTTAAGAAAAGATTGAAGGCTGAGAACATGGTGATCTGCTTCCAGCAGCTCTTGGGCAATAAATATTGATGTGGGAGGAATCGATCCTCTGCCTCCACCTCCTCGAGGCTGCCAGGGCTGGCCAGGCTGCCTGCAGTAAGATTGGCTGGCCTGGCCCCTTAGGGTCGCTAGTGAAGAGCCTGGAGGAGAAAGGGTCCCATAGGGTGAGGTTGGCCGCTAGATCCTGCATGTGTCTCTCCTGCAGGGAGGGGGATGGGTAAGAAGGAAGCAGTCAAAGCCAGTCTGTTTGGGAAATCTCTTCAAATGTCTTCTCCTAGACTTAGGGCCCAGGAACCCCCTAAGTACCCTAAAAATAAATGCAGCCATTAAAAGTATCCAAGAGATTGAGGTACACAATCTAAGGCTTGTCTGATCATGAGAAGGTCTAGCCTGTGTCTAACGGGTGGGCCACAAGTTAGACAATAACTACCAGATCTACAGACTGAGGCTATGTCCTCTAACTGGCTCCAGGTCACTGGGTTGTTTTTACAGGGGAGTTGAGGGAGACACCCATACACCTGCCCTGAGGAGTGGAGGATGGCCAGGTGCGGGGAGATGGGTGCTCAGGGATGAGGGCTCTGCAGGGTCTTTGGAGTAAAAATAGCCTCTGAAGGGCTCTTTGGCATTCATCATCATCAGATTCCTGGATGCATTTCCCCTTGGGTAGTGATGCCGCATTCACGCATTCACGGCACTCTCCACTGTTCACAGGTCCCCTGCTCTTGGGGCTGAGCCAGGAACTGGGAGGAGCCTGGCCACCTGCTTCCCTTCCTGGCAGGCCTCTTGCTTCTTGCATCAAGGCTCCTGGCCACGCCCAGACTCTGAGCACCACTGGGTGCCATGGACTTCTATTTGGTCATATTTCCAGATATCTCTGTGTGTGGGTTATTCCTACAATAATTCTGAGTTTAGAATTCCAAAGGTATAGTCTTAGTGTTCTGGGTTTTGTGTTTGCTGTTGACTGGTTGGGGTTTTATTTTTTAGACACTTGGGCCTCAATCTGGGCTAGCCTAGAATTTACTGTGTAGCCCGGACCGATCTCAAACTCATGGTGATCCCCTGCCTCACCCTCCCAAGTGCTGAATTGGGAAGTCTGAGCTACCACAACCAGATGAAGTTCTAATAGCTGGGGATTTTCAAGTGCTTGTCTTCTAGAATCAGAGGACCTTGTGTGTGTGTGCCTGTGCATGCAGGTGTATTGTATGTGTACCTGAGCATCTGTGTGTACCTACTTGTGCAAGCATATGTGTGTGCACTAGTGTGTATGTGTGTGTGTGTGTGTGTGTGTGTGTGTGTGTGTGTGTGTGTGTGCAGATGTAGGTACATGTGTATGTGCATGCCTGTGTAGACCAGAGGACAGCCTAGGTTGTCTTTCTTCGGTGTTTGAGACAGGATCTCTGTGGCTAGGGGACATGCCTATCTCCACCTTCTCTGTGCTGGGACTACAGTGTGTGCCACTGTACCCAATTTTTCACATGGATTCTGGGCATCAAACCAAGGTCCTCACATTTGCATGTCCCATATTCCCCCTGGGACTTCTGGGTTCCTGCCGCAGTCTCTTAGAGTATAAAGTGACACTGACCTCCCTTGTCACCTGTGCCTCCCCTTGTGGGCCCTGCTCTAGATTCCTCCCCACGAGCCTTGAAGCTCCCTTGTATCCCCCCATCCTGGCTGTGCAGGACTGAGACTGCATCCTTACATTCCCTCTAAGCCCCAAGACTTGAGTGATCATGCAGCCCCTTCTCCATCTCATAGGAGGAGGGACTGAGGCCTATAGAGGGGCCCAGCATGTGGTAGCCCTGTGTCTGTCTCTGTGAGGCCAGTTTCTGACCCAGAATGTCAAAGAAGAGTCTCCCTTTCCTCACATCAGGGCTAGAGTTCCTTTTGGGGTGTACTTGAATGGACTTCAAACTGTACCCCATATAATACCAAGGATGACAACATAGAGAATGAAGAATTCTCTCTCTCTCTCTCTCTCTCTCTCTCTCTGTCTTTCTCTCCCCCCCGCCTCTGAAATCCCACTTTGTGTTTTATAGTAATATATTTGCTTCTGTCTGTCCAGCGCTGGCTTCTGGTCTCACACACACTAAGCACATGGTGTACCACCCACGTGTCACAGCCTTTATCAGACATCACAATGAGATTTCAAATTGGATGAAGGTTTGTGTTGCTCAGAAACAGCTGGTCTAGGCACACCACAGTTTGGCAGAGAAAAAGACTGAGGCTAAAGAAGGGATGGAACCAGTTGTGGCGTCTCCTGCTCGTAATCTAAGCATTCGGGAGACTGAGGCAAGAGAATAGCCACAAGTTTAAAGCCATCCTGGCCAATGTAGTGAGTTCCACTCTTTACTGGGCTACAAGGTGAGACTCTGTCTCAACACACACACACACTAAACAACAGAGAGAGGGACTGCTCTGGCCAAAGAGGCCCCATGGAAGTCTCCCTGGCATCTGAGCAGCAGGAAGCAAGGCCAGGAGGAAGGGAGAAAGGTGGGGTACTCACGATGCCTGTGCCATACTGACCCGGCTCTGCCGCTTACTGACCCTGGAATCTACAAAGCATCTACGTTTTGGAATGACATAAGAATGAATGAGGCAAAGTGTGGGGTTTAGGTGGTCCAGTGCCTGGCCCGGGCTTAGTGAGCAGGGGGCTTATTCTTAGCACTTTTCTCTATCAGGTCAGACTTTAAGGGAGAGAAGAAAAACAACAAAACAGAAAACTACCTTTTTTCTAATATTCTTAAATGCTTTATTTTTTCCCTAATTAAAAAGACATTAGTTGTTTATTTGTTTGTTTTTTCAAATTGATTTTTCAACAGGCAAGTAAAACGTGTGCCTATGTCTGGTACACCAAACATTTTGATCTGTGTAGACAGGAGGCCAAGGCTACACCAAACTGTCCTGCAGATGGCTGTCTGGTGTGGACACTTAAAAATCAGTTCTTTGAGTGATCCTCAAGTTTCCAATACTATGCCGGGTTGCTTCGTCACCATCACGATGTACAGCAGTCCTCTTGACCTTGTCCCTCCTGTGGACCTGCGCTTTGTGTGCCCTCTGCGGCAGCTCCCAAGTCCTCCCCGACAGCCGCTGGGAACCACCACTGCACCCTCCCTTCCCTGAGTCCAGTTCCTTAGACTCCACCTACAAACACCTGTTTGCATCAGGCTTCTTACACTTAACATAATGTACTCCACCATCCTGAGAAATGAAAGTATGCTGTTCCTTGTTGAGAACAGTCTCACCTGGTCTTCATCCATTCACCTGCTAATAGACTCTTGCTAATACACTTAACTTGACTGTGACTCTCAGTAATTGTGAATAATGCTGCAGTGAACATGGGCATGCAGCTTCCTCTAACACCAGACATGGTTGATTTATTTTACTTGACTAGTTTACTATTTACTTTAGGGATTAAACCTAGGACTACATGCGTGCTAGACAAGCACTCTACCACTCAGCTAGATCCCCAACCCTATTTTCACCTTTTTTTTTTCTTTTTGAGACAAGGCTCTGTGTATTCCAGGCTCTTTATGTAGCCAAAGAGGCCATGAGTTCCTGATCTTCCTACCTCCACTTTCCATGTGCTGGGAAGACAGGCATGGGCCACCACATCCAGTTCATGTGGTAGTGGGGCTCGAACCCAGGACTTCGTGAATGTTCTCCAAGCAGTGTACCCAGGCCTATTTTTAGTTTTTGTGAGGCACTTCCATACTTTTTGGCTTACACTAATTCCCATTCCCACCAGTGGGGTGCGAGGGTTCCTTTCCCTGCAGCCTCACCAGTGCGTGCCGCCTTTTTTGACCAGCCACTCTGACTGGAGTGAGGCGATTGACCACTGTGTTCCTTTGCTTTTCAAAATCTTCCTTCCATTATATCCTGGAGAGCGTCTGAGCGCTCCCTGCAACCTCAGGTCTGGCGCTAGGTACAACAGTAGGAGTTAAGCTGACGGTTATTGTTTTTCCTGTCACTTCACTGGGTTCTGCCTGTGTGTTGTCTCATCCTACTTTTCTCCCACTGCCTGCCTGTGCTGCTGAGACAGTTCGGATGTTTACCCCTGAGGGACTTGAGTTGCAGAGAGTAGATAGCATAGTCACAGGGCTTGTAAATGCCGCTGAGGTTCAGTTCCAGGAAAACCTATTCCCATGCCCGTTCTCAACCGGTCAATCAATCAAGATGAAAGAGTAGCAGAAACATAAATATGAGCGAAGGGTTTGTGGAATGAGCGAGTAGTATGCTGATACATGAGTGGAGAGATCAACTCAGGAATGGCAAGTGAGCTGTTTAGTTGACACAAAGCTTCTGATGGCCAGCTTCAGTCTCACCGGATGCCCTGGTGCTCTGCTCCAATCCTCTGCCCCGCCCCCTTAGAGGGCCACCAGCTCTCGGAGAGCTGGTGCCTGTGACGACTTTCTGGGATGACACAAGGTAGGCATTGAGAGCTGGCAGCCCAGCTCTGGCTCCATAGGACTAGAACCCAGCCCTAGGATGAAGCCTTCAAGGACCCCACTGCCCCTAAAGATAACTTCAGGATGGCTGGAGGCCCACAGCAAGTCCTGTTTCACAGCATGTGTGTGCTGGAGGCTTGCAGTTGTCAGCACCAAGCCCCAAGAGAGGAAGTTCTACCAGGCTTGCTGACCTGGGCAAACCGCAGGCCAGATGGGCCACCCCGAGCTCTACTTTGAGCAGCACAGTGCTTCCTGTCTGAAGAACTCACTATTAGTCAGCAGTCCTCAAAACAGATGAGGACTGGAAGGAGAAACAGATTGAAAGCATAGGGCGCACGAATCTGGGGTGTTGGGAGAATAAAGTCTCCATCTCTTCATCTGGCCCTAGTCTGTCACTTGTCCCCAGCTGCTGCCCCCAGGGAGTGCGGGTTGTAGTCAGGTTGCAGTGGTGGCCACGGTCTGCCTCGATGCAGGCTCCGGCTCCCTCCACGCCTCAGGCCACATTGTGTCCTGCTCTGTCACCTTTTCTTCCCAGCCACACTGCTCTCTGAACCCCTCTTCTCACCCCCTGAGCCCCAGCAGATCTGTCTCTCCTCTCCTGTCCCCGACCCCATCTCCTCTGTCACAGCATGTATTGGGGGCTGCCAGAGAGCCTGAGTTTGCTGGCCCGCTCTACCACATCTCCTTGGTGGCATTTCACACTCAGGGTTGTCCTTCAGCAAACCAGTGCAATAAGAAGTCGGGCCTCAAACAGACAGTACCTGCACTGAAGTGACAAGGCAGATGTGACAGTGCAGGGGACCGGACAGGAATGTACATGCAAGGAGCGGGTGACACTGTGACCCGGGCACAAAGCTCACAAGGCTCCGCCCGCTCTCAAGGGTGAGTCTGCTCCTCGCTGGTGAGAATGTGGGGAAGTTGTCGGTCTGTGCCATCTAGCTTCTCCTGGTTTCTTCCCCTCCTGGCCTCTTTCCCTCAGCCCTCCTGGCCACACCACTCTCCCATGATGTGACCAAGAGAAAGAAAAGGTCCCCTGGTCCTCTGTATGGCAGCATGTCAAAGGAGGTATCAGACGGGTTAGTCCTGTGTGTGTGGTGCTAAAGTCTCTAGTAGCTGCATTCAAAAGTCAATGCAATTTCTTTTAGTAATAAATTTAGACTGGGCATGACGTCATAGGCTTGTAATCCCAGCACTTGAGATGTAGAGGCAGGAGGATCAGGACTTTAAAGTCAGCTGTATGTGATAGCTCATGGCTGTCGTCCCAGCACTCTGGCAGTTGAGGTAGGAGGACAACCACGAGTTTGAGGCATGGTAAGTTCTAGGCCAGCCTGAGCTACATAGGGAGATTCTGTTTTAAAAGGAGTTCAAGGCCACCTTCAGTCAACCTGGACCACATGAGTCCTATCTCAAAAAATAAAAATGCCTAAACTATTCCAATTTGGGCATATAATAATATAAAGAGTTCATTCCTATATCTTGAAAATACAATATATATTTTATACTTGTGACATATTCTGGTTGGACTAGCCATATTTTAAGTGCTTATTACCACATGTGACTGGTGGCTGCTGCATTAGATAATGTGGCTCTAGCAGGCATGTCCAATCTATAGCCCAGAGGCTACTATAACCCAGGACAGTGGTGAATGGGACCCAACACAAAACCCCGCGTCTTAACTGTACCACATTCTAGCTGCACGATGCCCATTCTTGGAGCATGCTTGCTCACATGTGAAGAAGCAGAGGACTCCCCACCCCCGACTCTCTTCAGGTACCAAGGAGGTAGAACAAGTCCACGCATCTGAGGTCTAGCATCTCCTAGCATCTCACTCAGTTCTGCTAGCCCATAATTCACTGCCGGATTCCAAACTATCTCAGTCTGAGGGCTGCCCCTGGTGTGACAACATCTCCTCTTGCCATTCTTCTTCCAAGAGCTTGGCACCGGCCACAGCACTGTTGGGAGCCATCTCCAGCTCTTTCAGTGGAGATTTATCAGTTGTGATTTTGCTTCGGGCCCCTGTAATGAACACCACGGTTCAAACAGAGGGAGATAAATGCAAAGCATACTTACACAGAACCCTGTCCAGCAGGGGACAACACAATCCCAGAACAAGTTTTGACTCAGACCTAAATGTTTGTAAAACTGATATTTATTTCATTTCTAGCCGGGCGGTGGTGGCGCACGCCTTTAATCCCAGCACTCGGGAGGCAGAGCCAGGCGGATCTCTGTGAGTTCGAGGCCAGCCTGGGCTACCAAGTGAGTCCCAGGAAAGGCGCAAAGCTACACAGAGAAACCCTGTCTCGAAAAACCAAAAAAAAAAAAAAAAAAAAAAATCAAAAATCATTTCTATAAAAACCGATTTAATTTCTATTCTGAGTTCCCAGTCTCCCAGATCATTCGGAAAATCAGCCTTACTCTTTCCCAGGGCTCCCCCACCAAGGTACAGCAAATACACACTGTGACCACTCACTGCAGAGACCCCCAGCTCTACCCACAAGGACAAGCATCAGTCAAGCCTGGTCACTATGGCAATGCCCACCTGCCACCTTGGCCCATATGGTTCCCCTTGGCATGCTTGGAACAGAAGCATCCTGGTGTGTCAGGAGTCTGGGAAGCCTGCTTCTCTGAGCCAGGTCTCTGAGGTACATGGCTCCCTGCTACTTACAGAAGCTAAAGCTTGCTTGTTGCCTGCCTCACACTCATTTCCTGCACGGTCTCATTTCTGGTCTTCATCACGGAGAGAATGGCAAAACCTATTAGTGATTTCTGCCCTGCCACAACCCTTCCCCCCAAACCCAGGCCAGGAAACCCAAGCTGTGCCCAGCTAAAACGTCAGAAGATGGAAAGGCAACACCCATGGGAGAGGGCAAGCTTAGATTAATATCTGAGTGAATTGCCTGCTGGGACAGGTCAGGCTCTGGCAGCCAGTGCAGGGCAAGAAGGGGAGTTCAAACAAGTGGTCTGTGATAGAAGTGGCCCATGGAGTTCTGAAATGGGAGAAGCAAGCATAAGGCTCTCTTGAAAAAGATGGGAAGCCGGGGCACAGTGGCTCATGCCTAAGATCTTAGCTGTCAGAAGCAGCAGCAAGAGGATCACTTGGCCACATTTTGAGGACAGCCTGGTATACGAAGTAAATTCCAAGCCAGTCAGAGTTACATGGTGAGGCTGTGCTGGCTGGTCTTATGTCAACTTGACATAAGCTAGAGTTATCTGAGAGGAGGGAACCTCAACTGAGAAAATGCCTCCATAAGATCCAGCTGTCAGGCATTTTCTCAATTAGTGATTTATGGGAAGGGCCCAGCCCATTGTGGGTATTTCTACCCCTGAGCTGGTCTCCTGGGTTCTATAAAAAAGCAGGCTGAGCAAGCCAGTAAGCAGCTCCCCTCCATGGCCTCTGCATCAGCTCCTGCCTCCAGGATCCTGCCCTGTTTGAGTCCCTGTCCTGCCTTCCTTCAATGATGAATGGTGCTGTGGAAGTGTAAGCCTTTTGGTCATGGTGTTTCATCACAGCAATAGAAACCCTAACTAAGATAAAGACTCTTTCTCAAAAAGAAAAAAAAAATTAGATAAATGCATTGAGAAAGAGGTATCCATCTCTCTACACCCACAAACGTAGTTCCAAAGAACTGGCTTCTCCTTACACTGGGCCAAAGTCTTCTCCCCCCATGTTGCTGGCTGCTGACTCTGACCTCAGGCTGCACAGAAAAATGTAATGACATCAGACCCACGGGTACGATAGGGTGCTTTTCATGTTAGGTGATAAGAGTGGCAAAGATGTTGGTAAGGGTGATTGATGGTGACAATGATGATTGATGATAGTCGTGATGGTGTTGGGTCCGGGGTCACGCAATAATGGGGGACAGACCACCAAAGTCTACTAAACCAGAAGCAAACTTTATTTAAAACAAAATCACCACGGGGCACAGAAGCTTACCAGTTCACTGGGACCACAGTCAGAGTCAGGATTCTGAAGCTGTGGCAGAGGGGGCGGGTTTCAAGCCCCCTTTTATAGCAAAGGTAAGCATCAGACGTGGGATGCATGCTAGGAGTCACATAGAAACAACTATTAAAAGTTAACTTTGGTCCAGGCAGTTGTTGGCTATCCGATGCATGGGAGTTATCATTAAAAGTTAACCCCTGGCTGTTGACAGAGGAGCTGGCTGGAAAGCAGAGAGCCATTGTTAGTTAGAAGTTAAACTTTAGAGCTGATGACTGTCAGCTTTTATTTTATCTTATTTTAGGTTTACAATTTTATATTTCTATATTCCTGGACCCTTCACTAGGATAAATAAACTTGGTGGTATGTTCCAATTTAATTTCCTGTTGCTGGGATAAACCCCTCAAACAAAAGCAACTTGGAAAGGAAAGGGTTTATTTCATCTCATGGGTTACAGTCCATCCTTGAGGGAAGTCAGAGCAGAAACTCAGGGAGGGCAGTTCCAATAGGGGAAGTTCTTGAAGCAGATCTCATGGAGGAACGCTACTCCTGGGGCTTTCTTCCAGGCTCAAGATCAACTACTTTCTTATTGCAGCCCAGGCCCACTTGCCAAAGGATCATCCCGCCTACCATGGGCTGGTCCCTCCTACATCAATTGGCAGTCAAGAAAATGACCCACACACATGTCCATAGGCCAATCAGATAAAGACATTTCTTCAGTTGAGGCTCTTAGGTGTGTCGAGTTGATAAACAAGATTAGTCATCACATAGTGTCAGTGATGTTGATAATGATGTCAATAAGGGAAATGTTATTGGTGACTGCAGTGGTGATAAGACTGTGAGCTGAGATGTCCCTTTTGGTGGCATTAGTCATTTGGTGATAGAGATGAGGTTGGTGATGGTGACACCGATGGAGATGATTAAAGACAAGGGTGATGATATTATAATCACAACCTTGGCAGTGATTCTGAAGGCACAGGCAACAACAATAATGTCGGAGGTATCCTGGGGCTTAGACCGAGTCGGTGATGACCGTATTATGATATATCATCGTGAGCAAATTGGCCACCTAACTGGTTGTGAAGATGGTGCTGAAATGCATAGGGCTGTCAGGACTGATGGTAGTCCTGGCTGTGGTAATGACTGTCACCAGCACCATGTTTAATTTGGCATGTTAAGGTGACATGTTACAGTTTAACCACAAGAGTGTCATTCAGTCTTTCAAGTCTTCCTGTTGAGTACCTAGAGGGCCAAGAACCAACGGAGTAGTGGGTAGCCTGTGCTCCTGGCGAGGCACAAGAACTCCCTCGCCCATCCCCTGCCCTCTCTGAACAGGGTCCTCCTGCATCCAGCTTGACTGAACCTGGCTGTGTGTCTTTCCAGGGTAAGGAGCTCTCCTCTCAGCATGAACCCTTAATGAAAGAGGCTGGATTGGCCCCAGATTGCCCCAGGACTTGACTGTGGTCCAGTTTATCAAAGGTAAGTGAGCCCAGGGGAAAATGTAGGGGAGAAACCAGAGGTGCCTTTGAGATTATACTGCACACAACCCCTTAAAGTTTCTTCTTTAGTTAATTAATCTGCATCTATGGGCCTCTCATGAGCCCAGGCACTCCTAGTAAGGGTGGTCATGTACCCCTCTCTGCCAGAGCATCTCTTCTTACTGATGTTCATCACAGTCTTTCTTATCCCTCCAGGTGATGTTCCAGAGCCCTTCTGTTCTCTAGATATGCCTGGCTCCTGTCAGGAAATGAGGCTACACGCCTCCATCCTCTGGGCTCTTAGCATCCTTGGGGGCTTCTGTCTCAGTTCTGGCCTGTCTTTGCCCATCACCCACTTTCCTCTAAGCCTGTGAGCAGGAAGCCTTGAACAAATGCTCATCAGTCTCCAGGCTGTGGCATGAGTACAAAGTCAGGGACCTGGTTTCTTGGTTCTTTGTCCTTGCTTCTCTGTGGGCCCTTGGTTTCCCGGGACAATTTCCCAGTACAGTAAGAAATAGACTTACTGACAGAAACTTCATGCTACCCTGATCCTGACACAAGAAAATCAATCAGTCAGGTACCAGAGCCCACAGTGGGACCAGGCAGCATTCTCTAAAGAACTCAATCCTGTGGACATTGAATGCCTGCTGTGTGCCAGGCAAGTCAAAAGGGCCTGGTGTAAGGCCTTCCAGATGCTGGTCAGTGTGCAGTCTTGTGAGTTCTTCTCTGCTCTAACCTGAGTTTCCTCACGTAGAGATTGTGTTGGTGATGTTTATTTTGCCTTTCTCAAGGATTAGTAAAACTGTGAAGTGGGGGGGGGGGGGGCATGGATAGCCCTGCCTACTGTTTGGAAACTGCCTATGTAAGGTATGCGCTGTCCTAGGAACACATCTACCTTGCTGTTCTTATCCATGCCCGAAGAGAAAGTGGATCTACTGTGGTTTAGGAAGGTATTCTCCAAAGTGATCCTTCACCCTTCACCAAAGACGTTTGGAGCAGGAAAGAATTAGATCCAATTCTTGGCCAGTTTTCTAAGATTTGATGTTGGGTTATCTGGAGAAGCGAACATCGGAATTCCATGGGGCTGGGCTTAGAAGCAGTGACCTGCACCGTTGATCTCAGTCACCCCTGACTGCTGGAAGGCCTCAGCACACTATACCATGGAAGAAGATATTGATCACTGCTCTGCTTTCCCCCAGAGAGCAGCTGGGGCTGGTTGTACAAGTGAAACCCTAAAACTGGTCTGGGCCAGTTCATCTCTGGACCGTTCAGCTTCTAGAGGAGCCGTCTAGGACCTGGAGACAGGGCTATCTGTAGGCCCTGTGGCTGGTTAGCCAACTTGGCCGCTGGACAGCAAAGCCCTACCAGGGCCATTCTGACTCCAGGGCCTGGCTTTGAGCATCTGCCACCATGGGAGAGGGAGAAGGAAAAGAAACTCTTGGAGAAGATAATCCCTGGCTGGGGAAGTTACCCAATGGGGGAGACACAGTCTCTTACAGCCTGCAAATGAAGGGGGAAGGTGTCTGAAGGAAGAGACCTGGCCAGGATGCTAGAGAAGGGCCCCGTCTGATGGGAGCAACATGGTCCAGGAGTTAGGAGAAGCCTTTGACCTGAGGCAGGAAACAGCACTAAACCAAGTGTACACTCATTCTGTTTAAGGCCAGTGCCTTGAGGGAGGTCCTGGCATGTCTGCTGTGGAGACCTTGTGCTGAGTGAGGGAAGCCCTGTCTTTAAGAGAAAGCTGAGCCTCTGTGCGGGAGACAGGCCCTGGAATTCCCCTTCAGGTAGCTAAGGGAAAGACATGGCCCTGCCCTCCAGGAATTTTCCATCCTTTGTGGAGAAGGCTGTTGCTGCTGAGGAGAGATGGGGGATGGGCTTACAGTCCACAGTGTTGATGAGCACAGCAGAATGAGCAGAATGGAGGAGCCCTCTGGAGCCAGGCTGCCAGAAAGAACCGGAACAGAGTGGGAGGGGCAGAAGGGAGAGAGGTTCTGTGGTAGAAGTGAAGAGAGCCAGAGGTACCCTGGCCTCTCTGGACAAACCTGAGTGTGTCCCTGCCTCTCCCTGGGGCCCACCCTGCAGTGAAGGTCAAGTGATAGAAACGTCTCTCGGGTTCGTATGGAACTTCAGATGCCCCGGGAGACTCATGAAGGAGGGAAGGAGGAGGAGAGGAGGAGAAAGGGAGACTGGGAGGCGGAGAGGCGGAGGGGAGGGGCTGCAGTAGCTACCTGGACGGAAGTCTAGGGCCACCTACCCCATTCCAGATGCTAGCTGAGCACACGGTGGCAAGGGACTTCAAGAAGGATGCATCCACGGCGCTATCCCCTCTCACCCCACCCGGGCTGACTTCATTTTCTGGCTCTGGAGGACACAGGCCCAGCCCATGAGGACAGGGACCAGGCCACTTTGTGCTCTGAGGACTGATAGACCATGTCTCCTATAACTCAGGGACCAAGGCTCTGGTCTGGCAGGAATAGAAAGAAGGTCCTCTCACATGACCTCCGCGGCTTTGTCTGTCTGTACCAGCACACCCTGGTTTCTCTTTCCCTCTTCCCTACACCTTATGTCTAACAGTGGAGAACCCCATGAGTCAGGACAGAAAGTGTCCTTGGACACTCCTGAGCATCCCTACTCACCAGGACACCGAACCCAGGAGGAAAGGGACTTGCCTGCCATTCTGAACTCAAAGGTTTAGCACTTTCAGGCAGGGCGGCCTGAATGAGGCACCGAGGCAGGATCCCCCATGTCAGAACAGCATAACCACAGCCTGTCTCCAGGCTGGTGTCCTGGCCACACCCCTACTGGGAATACCTCTCCAAGTCCCCCGATTCTCTGCATCCTAACTCTGTCCTACATCCAGGAAGCCTCCTGGCCCAAGGCTGCCCAGGATTCATTTTCTCTGGAGACTTGAGATTCTGTCCCAGGCATTTGGACATTTGATCTGGTCCTCATTCATTAAACAGTATTTACAAAATGACTAGCGTGCCCTGGGCTCTAGAGATGAAGCAACTGATACCCTAAGAATGACTCTACTCTGAAGTAAAACGGGGGGGGGGGGGGGGGGGGGGGGGGGTTAAGGCGACAGTGAAAAGCTAAAGGAATAAAATGTGTGACCGTGGGGTACAGTGCTCTCGGGAGACACACACTCGCTGTGAGGCGTCAGGGCAGCAGTGGGCACCTGGGTCGAGGACAAAGAAGGGGGATCTCAAGCCCAGGTTGGCATGGAAAGACCAGGACAAGATGGAAGGGGCCTGGTGGGGGTGGGGGCGCAGGAGAATACTTCGACAGAAATGGAAAAAAACCTGAAATGAGATGTGGGTGAACGAAATAGACTCAATGAAATGGAACTGTATCGACTCCAACAGAACTGAACGGAAATAAACGCGTCAAATAAACTCCCATGTAACTCAATGAACTGGAAGACATGGGGAGAATTTCAAAACTGGAGCAGGATAGGAAGGAGTCAAATGTACCAGGATAGCCTGGGATGCACTAGAAAGAAATGGAATAATGGAATGGGAGAAGCAGAAAGGAACAGAAGCGGTGGGGTGGACAGACACTGAGGGTGTGGCTGGCTGCCCATGCTGACCTCCTTCCCACTTGTCCCCACAGTCTTCCCCAGGGTGCTGCTGCGGACACTGCGCCACCCCATCTTCTTGCTGGTAGTCCTGTCCCAGGTGTGCACCTCATCCATGGTGGCAGGCATGGCCACCTTCCTGCCGAAGGTCCTGGAGCGCCAGTTTTCCATCACAGCCTCCTTCGCCAACCTGCTCCTCGGCTGCCTCACTATCCCCTTGTCCATTGTGGGCATGGTGGTGGGAGGTGTCTTAGTCAAGCGCCTCCACCTGAACCCCATGCAGTGCAGTGTCCTCTGCCTGCTGGGGTCGCTGTTGTGTCTGCTGCTCAGCTTGCCACTCTTCTTCATTGGCTGTTCTACTCACCATATTGCCGGCATCACCCGGGACCTGGGGTGAGTAGGCACTTGCAGGGTGAGGGTAGGTCAGTGAACCACCTACCCCTCTCGCCTCCCCTGGGGCACTGTCTCCTCCCAATGCCTGCAGAGCTCTGTGCATGTCCCTCCTTGGGCTCAGGTACAAGCAAGTCACTGGATGGCATCCAATGCCGTAGAAGAGGCATGGAGGGAACATCAGGGGCAGGAGAAGGGCCAGAGGTTGAGTCAGGGTGCAGCCACCTGTGGGATGGCATTCCCAGGGAGACCTATGGACCAGCAGAAGTGGGATAAAGGCCATGCATAGGAGGTAGGACCCAGCATAGCCTGAGGGAGGCTTTTGCTCCCAGCTGAGGTTACATCTGCCCAAGAACGACAAGCTCCATGCCTTGGAGAAGGGATGAGCAGGGAGCTGGGCAGTCCTTCTCAAGGAGGCAGAAGAGGTTAAGAAACCCTGCCTCTTCCTAGATGACCTCATGTTCCCTGGAAGTTGTTGTAAGTTTAGCTTGGCCCAGCACCCAGCGAGAATTCCCCATCTTCTTCCTCCTTGGCACAGCCTCCCTTGCTCAAGGGCCAGGTTCCCTCTCCTGGGCTCCTACACATGATGGTGGACTTGGGGCCGAGAAACCTTGGGTCCCACTCTTATCACTTGGCTCCCTTCCTTCTCCTCCCTCTCTCCTTTTCCCAAACAGGCTCTCTGGAGTAGGGCCTTCCATATATGGATGGTGTCCTAGGCCCTGCAGCTGGGCCCTCAGGAAGCCCCAAGTCTGAGCAAGGACCAGATCCTCCCAATGATGTTTCAAGTGAAAAGCCAATGGGTATCTTACCATCAGTTTTTACGAGTCAATGGGGAAAGCGATAGAACAATGGTAGAACCCATTATAGAGATCTCACGGGGACCCAATGAAACATACAAGGGAAGCCTTGGGCCTGCTGGGTGTGTAAGAGACCTTGGCTCTGGACAGATGTCCGTGATGCTAGTTGTACAGGAACTAGCTCACTCAATTGGTCTCAGACCATGCTGCCTGACTGTGTGTTTTCTTCCTCCTCCTCCTCCTCCTCCTCCTCCTCCTCCTCCTCCTCCCCCTCAGCTCTGACATGGCATTTCACTCATATTCTCACCAAAGTCCTTATAAGTTAATTCATAGGTCCTGGGCTCTACTTCACTGATTATAAGTTAATTCATGAGTCCTGGGTTCTAATTCACCAAAGCTGCTGAGGCCAATTGATTTTCCCTCCACTATTCTGTTGAGTCCCATGTGATCTCTATGATGGGTTCTGTCATTACATTTACTGATGATACAATGTCACCTGGCAAGGGTGCTGTGTTTCCTCCTAGCATGAGGCCAGGTTACAGCCTATGTCCCAAAGTCATCCCCTGCCCCCACCCAGGGTGCTCACCCCTTCCACCTCTGCCTCTCTGGGCTCCTGCCTCTGTTCACCCTCAGTTCTCCAGCTAGGGCGCGAGCACTTCCAGGATCTTGGAGGAAGTAGGTGCTCTGGTGGGGGCCCCTGACTCAGTGAGCAGGACAGGAGAATGAACACAGAGGTCATGAGACTTCAGGAGGGTGACTGAGAAAGGAGCCCCAGCCCAGATAACAGAGAAATTAAGGTCCCAGAGGAAGGCAGGCACAGGTTGGAGACCCCACAGCTGCTTGGCCTCCTCGCTGGGGCCCCATCACAGCTGTGCTTTGCTGAGACAAGGCAGCAATTCAGCGCGTAGAGAGAATGGCCCCTTTATCTGACACTCACTTCTGGGAGGAATTTCTCTTGTGTTCCGTCCAAGCACAGGGATATTTGCAGAAGCTTCCAGACATGTAGAATCCAGGGTTGGAAGGGCGCGCTGCAGGCTCTGGCCCAGACTCCTCACTCCACCCACCCCCATTAGAAAGTCCCCCAAGTTTCACTGTTTCTCCCTCAGGGAAAAGCTGCAGCTGAAATCTCTGGCCACTGCTCTCAGAGTAGGAGCCAGGCTGCAGAGAGCGCCCTGAGAGAGGAGAGCCAGGCTAAACACATTTGCCTTCTCTCTCTAGTGCTCAGCCCGAGCCAAGCCTGTTTCCTGGCTGCGCAGAGCCCTGTTCCTGCCAATCAGATGGCTTTAACCCTGTTTGCGACACCAGTGCCCACGTGGAGTACACCACACCCTGCCATGCAGGCTGCACAGGTCATGTGGTCCAGGAGGCTGTGGGCAAAAGCCAGGTAAGGCCAGCCTCCCACATAACCTCTGCCTCCAGGCCCCTCCCCCTCCTAGTCTGGGCTGCCTATCATTCTGCCCCTCTCTGTTCTCTCTCTCTGCCCTGCGTCATTGTCTTGTTCCTCTGCTTCGGCAGACACAGGGCATCATTCTCCCAGTAAGTTTCATTGCCAGCCAGGGCCCAGGGAAGGGAGCCACAGCTGGCTCCCAGCTGCTCGTCTGCTCAAGGAAATGACCCACAGGAATTTCAGACTGCAGGTGGGCAGAAATGGTCCCTACCAGTGCATACAAGAGTAGAGGGGACACAGTCCACCTGGGAGGGTCCCAGAGGACTCCAAAAGAAGCAGCATCTGTGACAGATCTTCCAGGGTCATTAGACAAGCAAGGACTTGGGAAGGGAGGGCTTTCTAGGCAGGGGTAACAGCCTAAGAAGAGATTTAAAGAACACACAGTGAGCGTGAGCTTCCTGGACCCCAGGCCCTGCACTGAATGGCTTACCTGGGTGAGCTCACTAACAAGGAAGCAAGGAGCCACAGTGCCTAAGAGATGTTAAGCACTTAGTCTGCCCATTGTACAGATAGGAAGTGAAGGCCTGGGAGAGGACCAGGCAGTACCCAGGGTCTTCTATCTGAGCAGGGACTAGAATCAGCCCAACCTGCACTGGCTCCAGAGGTGGGGGTCTGGACGTAGAGGAGGGTCAGCACTCAGGGGCAGCTTTCCAGCCGTTGATTATCTCTTGCCATGTGTATGTCCTTGGTTCAACCCAAGCACCCGGGGGTCTGGGATGGGCTGGTCTAGCCGGGGTGCACTCAGGTGAGATGGGGGAAGGTAGACACCAACTTGATCTCCACCTTATAAGGTGAAATCAGCCCTGTGGGAAAGACTGAGACATCCGTGAGAACTTCCCACCATGGACATTGATGCCTAGGAGGGAAGCCTGGGAAAGAATCTAGAAGGCAAAGTGCCCAGCCTTGGTGCCCATCCCAGCTGTCTTCCCAGGAAAGGAGCAGTGTGGGCGCTACCATGCCAGTACCCTGCTTTGGCATGTTTCTGCACTACCTGGCTCCAGGGTGTCTCAGCCCAGTGCATCACTTGGCATGTAACTGAAGCCCAAAGGCCACTTTTTGGTAATGTGAAGTGGTGAGGGTTTAGGGTACTGGCAGTACAGCCTGGTCATATCTCTCAGCTCTGCATGGCAATAGGCGGGCATCTGGGATGGGCAGCGATCCAAGCCCCAGGGTCCTTCCTCTGCCATCTCACCTCTCACCTTTCATCAAGTCTATCCCCTAAATAACTCCGCCTTAAAATTCTTTCCCCGTGTACCCTGACGATGGGATCTTCTGCTTGCTCATCCATTCTGTCCCAGGAGCCACTGAGCTCAGATCCTTCCAAGGCTCCTAGATAACACCTTGGGTTTCTCAGCCCTTTCCATACTAGGAAATATCCGAGGTTTCTGTAGTAAGCAGTAGGAGACCCAGGTACCCTAGGCAGAAGTACCACCTTTGAGGAGTAACGGGACCAATCCCTGCACACTTGACCTGGTCCGTAGTAACTGTGGTCCCTCTGTCAAGGTCTGCCCTGGTGTTGAAAGATAGTTCCATGGTTAAAAGTGTATTGCTCTTGCAGGGGACCCGAGTTCAGTCCCCAGCATCCATGACCCACAGTTTACAAGCATCTGTAATTCCTCTCCAGAGGATCTGACACCCTCTTCTGGTCTCCATGGGTACCTACACTCACATACACATACACACACACACACACACACACACACACAAGTAAGCAAACACGTAGACACCCTGACCAATAGGAAAGGAAAAAGAAAAAGAAGCCCCAGCCTTGCTCTTTACAGGCACCAAAGTGGCAACTGGTGGCCAGACCACTTCCTAGCTTATCCCCGGCTGGAGGTTCTGCAGGCTGCCATCAAACACACCAGGGCTCGCCTAGGGACAGTCTCTCTGCCTCACAGCTGTGCCCAGTCTAAGCACAGTCAGTCTGCCTCCAGGCACCTCTCTAGACTCAAGTGATCACAGATCAACTGATGTCAGAGTCCGGGACTCCAGCCAGCTCTGCCCTGCTGGCTGTAGACACTTGGTAGCTCCCCAGGCCTGAGGCCCTTGGCCAGCTGCTGCCCTTGGAGGCTCCTGAAGGTCTGACTCCTCCTCCTTCTCCTCACTCCAGGTTTTCTATACCAACTGCAGCTGTGTGGCAGGGGATGGCACCGTGCCCGCAGGTTCCTGTGATTCAGCCTGCAGCCACCTGGTGCTGCCCTTCATTCTTCTCATCAGCGTGGGAGCGACAGTGGCCAGCATCACCTACACACCTTCCTTCATGCTCATCCTAAGGTGACAGGAGAGCAGGCAGGGTGGGTGGGTACCCGGAAGCCGTTCACCACAGCCAGGATGGGACGTTCAAGGGAAGAGTTGAAAGAATGAGGCCGCTCAAGTGTCCTAGCCACCTCCTCCCTGTTCTCTCCTTAGTCCCCTGGCAGCCTGAGGACATGAAGCTTTCTCTCCCACCTTGCAGACAAGGAGCCTAGGGTTAGAGAAGTTCAGAATCTGGGGCTACTTTTATGGCCTAGATGCTTCCTTGCCCAAGGGTAGGGGAGGTCTCAGGCACTGACCTGACCTCCCTGGGTTGGGGAGTGGGGAACCCTGTGAAGAAGAGGTGGATGGACACAGGAATGTCTAGGAAACCAACGGAATCTTGCAATGGATGGACACAGAAATGTCTAGGAAACCAACGGAATATCTGTGGGCTGGTCCTGCACACCCCTCAAGGCTCTGAGCATGTAATGAGGGCCTGCTGTGGACCCAGGACCTACAGGGTGCTGCTTCTAAGATCTTCTGTCCCTTGTCCTGAGAGTACCAATGGGCCTAGCAAATGGTCATCTAAGGTAGTCCTTGGGTAGGGGCTGGGACAAGGAGACCCGAGAGCAAGATAATTCTGTTGTCACTCTGCTGGAAATTTTCTGCTTGCTAACGACAGTCTAAGAGATTAGAAAGGAATATTAGGTACCGAATGTGGTGGCACATGCCTTTAATCCCAGGGCTCAGGAGGCAGAGGCAGGTGGATCTCTGTGAGTTCAAGGTCTGCCTGGGCTACATAGTGAGGAGCAGATGTCTACAGAGAGTTGAAAGTTCAGGCTGTGGTGACTTGAGTCCTGGCTCAACAATCTCTTTATCTGCAGAATAGGGTTGGTGACATGCCCACCTCCTGGGGTGAAGTGAGCTGAGTGCAGAATCCCTGAGTTATAGGGAGCACCCCTAAGTGCCAGCTGTGGGCACTGTTTAGAAGCCAGTCACTGCTGGCTATCCCTGGCCACAGGGATATGGCGCTGGGAAAACTGGACCTGGTGCATAGCTGTCCCAGTACCGGCTCTCTCCAGCGGGACTACGGGATGGGGGTGACTACAGTGGTGTCTGTGAGCCTGGCAGTTGGTATATGGGCCTAGGATGCAGGGAACTGGACTCTGTAGGTTGAGGGGTAACAGGTGTAGGCTCTGGGCCTCCCCGACACCCCTGACCTTCAGCCTAGCGGGGAGATTGGCATGGCAGGTGGAACCCACCTATGGAAACCTGCTGCTGTCTGGTGCTGGGACTGAGTCTGGGTCTATCCTCACACAACCATGTCTTTCTTGGTAGGGGAGTGAAGAAAGAAGATAAGATCCTGGCAGTAGGGATGCAGTTCATGCTCCTGAGAGTATTGGGTAAAGAGCCTGCCCGGGGACCTTGGTGGTGGTGATGGGCATCCAGATGTCTGCTGTGTGCCACACCTGGAAAACACAGGCCAGAGTGGGACCTTAGGGCCTCCAAGTGCGTGGGGTAACAAGACCTGACCATGTCTTTGGAGGTGATGTGCCTTGGCTGCACCAAGCCTGATGGAGGGCTCCCTCTAGATACAAGCTAAAGGGTGGCTGGAGGCCAGAGACTTCTGGGCCAAGAGACTTGTGGCTTGCATGTGCCGAGGGTGGGGGACTGGGGCATGGTGACCCTCTGCGCCCCCTGAGCCTCTCCTTCCCTAGCCTGGATGCCCAGCCCTGTGATCCATGGAAGTGCCATCGATACCACCTGTGTGCACTGGGCCCTGAGCTGTGGGCGACGAGCCGTCTGCCGCTACTATGACCATGACCTGCTCCGACACCGGTAAGTATGAGGACTGGAAGGTCCATGTCAGGGCACACCCATCCTCCAAACCAGAGACTACCTCTAAGAGAGATCTCACACACACCTGGTCTGGATCTCCCAATGTAACTGAAGCTGGCCTTGAATTCCTAATCTTTCTGCCTCTGCCTCCTAAGTGTTGGGATTACAGGCATGTGCCACTAAACCCTGGATTGTTTTGTTTTGTTTTTTTGAGTCAAGACCTCATTCTATGCCCAGGCTATTCTTGAACTCACTAGGTCAGCCAGGCTGACCTTGAACTTATGACAATCCTCCTGCTTCATCATTTCAAGTGCTGGGATTTCTCACATGAGCTACTACACCTGGATAGCTCTCCTTAGTATGCGTGAGGAAAATGTAAAGCTAAAGTAAGAGGCCCTGGGCTCTGATGACCAAGCCATCTCTAAGCTGTCAGTCAGGAGAGTCGCTGGAACCTAGGGGAGAGAGCCCTAACCCCTCCCCCAGGAGCTCAGTCTTTCTATCTGTACAATGGAGGGCTCAGAGAAGCCCAAAGACATGGATATCGTAGGCTGAGTGGATGTGGAAGAACTTGCAACCAGGCCAGAGCCAGCCAGGGAGTGGTCACCTCTAGCTCTGAGCTACAGGACTCAGTTCCTGCAGGCTGGGACAGTCTAGGGAGGCTTTGCCAAACAGGGGCCTTTAAGAGTCGAGTAGAAGAGGCCTAGCCTGGGTCATACATCCATCAGTAACAGAGTGAGAGGGATATTTAGTCTCTCCCCCACGCACCCAGGGTCCCTGCAGAGCTTCCCCTGTCCCCAGACCTCAATGTCTCTATACCATGTCTACTAACTCTACCATGCCCACCCTGAAGCTAAAGCCAGTTCCTGAAGAGTGGGCTCCTGAGTTCAAGGTTCCTCCTTCTTCCCCCAGATTCATAGGCCTCCAGTTATTCTTCAAAAGTGGATCCCTGGTGTGCTTTGCCTTAGTTGTGGCCATCTTGAGGCAACAGAAAAAAGAGGCCGGCGTCAAGGCCACTGTGAAGAACTCTGACCTACAGCAGCAACTGTAAGCATCAGGACCACAGAAGAAACCCAAGGATTCCAGGTCAACAGTCCCAGTCCCACCAGGCCAGGCATGGCAACCAAAACCTTGTATCTTCTGAACCTTTTGCCCAAGATGGGGTGTCAGAAGTACCATGTTCCAACTCTGGTTCCTCCACGAAACTGTGAAGTGACTTTGAACAAGCTTCTGGCTTTGCTTGCTCTTTGGAACCAAGGAGCTGTTGGGTTGGTCATGTCTCAAGCAAGAGGGTTGTCCTTATTCCAGCCAGATGACCAACCTGGAACCAAGCTTTGTTGGTGGGGAGGAACTGTACCGCATCTCTGTCCCACCCATCCCCCACCCCCGATTCCAGGATAGACCATGCTGTACTCCACACAGAGCCTCAGCCCAGCTCTGTCACTCATGGAGACCCTCTCCAAGGATTTCAACTCACAGGCTCCAGCTGTGCACATCTGTGAAGGCCTCCTATCCAAGTCCAGGCTGTCTTCAAGCAATGTCTATTTGGCGCCCCCTGGAGGCAGAGTTCAGAGACAAGATTAAGGCGAGTCCCAAAAGCAGGAAGGAGGAGGATACCATATTTGATGAGGTGTGTGCACAGGAGCCTTACTTAGCTGGGGTGGAAGAGGGGCTCTCTGACCCAGAATGTCTCAGCTTTTGTCCTCAGGGAGCCACATTTGGGGAAAGGGAGATCTATCCTTTTCTTTAGAGGTCTTGTAACTTCAGAGACCAGTTTATATTTGGAGTTTCTCCTACTAAATGTGTGTTGTCAGAATCTCACACATTTGACCAAGGGCCACCAAAGTCACTGTGGCTCTTGGGAATAGAATCCTAGGCCATATCTCTGGATCTTTGTAGCTAATACCTGATTCTGTAATAACCAAGTTGGGTTGACCCGTTCTCTAAAAATCCCTGGATCAGTGTGAGCAAAGCCCAGCTCTGTACAACGAGCTATGGTACAGCACTCTTGGTCAGACTCTCTGGAATCCCCAATTCTTTCCCAAGTCAGGCCTTGTCTGGTTTTCTGGCCAGTCTTATCTGGCCTAGTTGCTTCAAGGCAGCAGAAGAGCAAGCCCTGTTGTGCTCCCAGGCCAGTCTGTTGATAGCACACACACACACACACACACACACACACACACACACACACATACACACACACACACACACACACACACACACACACACGTGGCCACAAGGAGAGGGGAGAAGGGGCCAGCAGCTGTCTCCCTACTCTGTGTGCCTAGCTCTCAGTGAAGGGACAAGGTACTTGTCTCCAGTGCAGAAGAAGGGGATATGGAAGCCCTCAATTCTGTCAGGAATGGTGGCACATGCCTGTGACCCAGCACTGGGGGACAAGATCAGGAATTCAAGGCCTATCTCAGCTACATAGTGAGTTTGAGTCTAACCTGGGCTACATGAGAGTATCTCAAAAAAATCCAAAAGGAATAAAGAGAAGAAGGAAAGAGGAGAAGAGGAGGAGGAAGAGGAAAAAAGGAGGAGGAGGAGGAGGAGGAGGAGGAGGAGGAGGAGGAGGAGAGAAAGACAAAGAGCCTAATCATTATTCTATCCTACAGTTGAATGTTTAACCAATACCTGAGCCTACACTAATCAGTGCCAAGAATTTTGAAGTCCCTTCCACCAACACAAGGCTGTTAGCAGGTCTTCATTCTGTCTTTTCTCCTGCTCCCCAGGTTGTACAGGAACAACCTGGCTGTATACATACAGCTTATTATTAAATTTGCCTTTGCATAATGCCTCTTCCAAGACAAGAATTTATCCTTCTAAACTGCATTAGAGGTTTGCGTCAACCGCGTCGCTTCCAGTTACTTAGATTTCGACCTCACCGAGTTTATTCACTCTGGCATTTTGCATTGTGTTTTCTCTTTATATTCTGGTCTAATTTTTCCTTTGACTGGTTTATTTCCTCTAGCAATGGTTTCAAAAATGGAATACGATCACAAGGCTGTCCAAGTCCTTACTTGTTTCCATAGTAAGAAGAGAAATTGCCTCAGAAAGGTTAAGTGAGGTGCTTGGGGCTACAATAATACATATATAATTATATGATTATATATGTATGCACATACATACATACACACACACACACACACACACACACACACACACACACACACACACATAAATAATGGTGGGGTCAGAGCTGGGTCCAGATTTGTGGAAATCGAAGCTATCACAACTCAAAAGAGTTCTCTTTATGAAAGAAAGAACGCAGAATAATGAATGCAGGTTTACTATGGAGACTATATTTCATCAAAATGCCTGAGACCAGAAGTATTTTGGATTCGAGATCTTTTCATATTTTAAAATGTTTGCATCACTATCAAGAGATCTCTCAGGAGTGAGACCCTAATCTAAGTACAAATTCATCTGGGTTCCATACACACCTTACACACACAGCCTGAAAGTCATTTTATGCAATACATTTAGTGCTCCTGTGTGTGATGAGGACCAGTCACCTGAAATCAGGTCTGAAGTATTCTGTGTGTGTGGTTGCATTGGCGCTCAGGAAGTTTGAGTGTTACAGCCTTTCAGATGGTGAGTTTCATGTTGGGAAGTCAACATTTACAAAATTAAATTTGAAAGTAAACACCCAGAATGAGAAAAAAACCCACTCCATCCAGAAAAATGGCATATTTTTAAAAATTAAATAATTGCGCTGCATATCTGTAATCCATCCACACACTTCCATGGTTAGGATTCTCCACAGACTGGCTTCTGGCTCCATACACTTTCATATTTCTCCACTTCCTCCTCCGCTCCTTTTACGTTTCCAGGGCCACAAGCCACAAACAGAAGCCACGACATCAGTGTTTGCCTCTCCAACATCATAATGCCAAATGAGGTGGGCAGCAGCTGGAAAGTTCCCTGGAAGTCATTCTTTATGCAGAGATGGCCACAGTGACTTCCCTAGGCACAGCAGTAGCTGAGGTGGACACAAGGACATCTCGGGGACCCCCACCTCCTCCTCGACCACTTGCTGAGCCACGAGGGAGGCTGGAGTGGGTAGAAGTGGTTCAAGTGTCTCCCCTTTGCAAATTCCCCACTCTGAGACCAAGCAGCATTTCTGCAGGGCCTCACTGGGTCTGAGAAGTAGCCCAGACGCCAGCCAGGCATTCACCTCACTGGAAGCTAGCCTCTGGGGAAGCTGAGGGATGGAGATGAAGCCTTCATCCCACTGTAGGACCTAGCCCTTGCAGAAGCTGAGAGCTGGGGACCACGGTCTTCTGTTGGCCAGGTGAGGCGGCTTAGGCATCAAGCCATGTGCCAAGAGTAGAGTAAAGAACGTAAAAGAGTTTTCTCTAAACTGCGAGAGAAAATGCATACACACAAACACACAAGTATAAACACACATGCATGCACATGGCACAGACATACACATGCTCACAAATACACAGATACACATTCACATGCACAGGCATATACCTCCTAACATACATGCACACATGCATACAGCCAAATGTGCACACATGCAAACATGTATACATACACAGAAACATAAAAACTCACACAAGCCCCTTTGCACCCACTTAATAATGTGCACCCACTTACACACATAATAATTCACATGATCATGTGCACACATGCTCACATGATATTCACATATGGTCACACACGGACATAGATACTTACACACATGCATGCACTCACAAAACACAAACATGAACACACACAGAAGCTACACATTCTCACACACATGTGTACATGCACATATATGCCCACACTTACTGCATACACTCACATGCACACTTTCAGACACACACAATTTCACACATACTTACAGACATATTCACATGTACACACCAACTCACACTTAGAGTGAAATGCATACATATTCATGCACACACACAGACACTATGTACAACAGACACACACAAAAATGCACACTCATGTTCACATGATCATATATGTATACACATGCATACACAGAGGCACACATGCAAATCCACATACATGTATACACATGCACACCCATGAACTCATGTCCACAAAGTCTAACAAACATGAACGCCCACCTCACCTCCTGTCAACGAAGAGCCGTGAGCGTCTGCGAACCACAGTCTCTACCCTGCACCAGGCCCTACCCGCTTCACCGCTGGTGAAGCCCAGGAGCAGATGGAGCAGGCACCAGAAACAGCATCTCAGTGTCTGGCTTTCAGTTCCTTTTGCTTGGAGAAGCTGGAAAGCTCCGGGGCAGGCAGATGCCCCTGGGGACCTGGCTCCAGGAGCCATGGTCAGCTCACTCCACGCTCACCATTCATTACCTGCACATGCTGAACACCCCCCTTGACAGACCCAGCTGTCCTTTGTCCCTCTCGCCACCCCTTCTCCGTGAAGTCCTGTCCTCTATCGAGGCCCAGTTCAAAAGCCTCTACCTCGGAGGAGGCAGTATGACATAGCGGTGAAGGGTCAGGTTAGGGAAGTAGCCTCATTAAAGACACAAACGACCTTTAAAAAACCAAATTTATAAACCAAGCCAGGTGTGGAGCGCATGTCTGTAATCCTATCACCCAGGAGACAGAGGCAAGAGGATGGTAAGTTTGAGGGCAGCCTGGGCTACAAAATGAAACCTTGTCTCAAAATCATAAATAAATAAATAAATAAATAAATAAATTCACCGCCACTTCACTCCCCACACATACACAAAGATGCACAGTTGTGTGTGGTTTCAAAGGTGGGGGCGGGGCTCTAAAGCCCTGTACAGTCTTCCTAAGAGGCCAATATCTCAGGTCAAAGCCCTTCATATTGGAGCTGAGAGACATCAGACTTAAGTCCAGACCTGGAGTCTGCCATGTAGTCACAGCAGGACCCTGAACAACTGACCACATCCCTCTGTGCCCAGCTCCTTACCTGTAAGGCAGGTAGATCCGCCCTGTCTCCATTTCCCATGATTGTGGGGACGGGTAAGCTACCACCCTGGGCTCACAGGCTCAGCACCTGATGATTTGTGGTTTTCCCTTCTCCTGTGTCGGAGAGGATTTAATAAGCACCTGGAGCAGAGAGCGGGAGGGCCAGAGGAGACAGGAGGCTCACCCCCTGTGCGCTGCCCTGGTTGCAGCTCCCTTGCTCCCTAATCTCTTCTCCGCTGTCAGTGAGGGTTCAGCTGGCCCAGTCTTATCTCTCCCCACAGCCAGCTTGGGACAGCTTTTCGCCTCCCGATTTACATTTTTATTGATTTTCTTCTCCCTCCAGAGCTGCCCTTCCCTTCTGCCTCCCCTTTGGCTATAAAATGGGTCTACTGTGGGGCATCACAGTTCTGGGGCCAACAGAGGTGTGTGACGGGTCAAGCATGGCTTCGGCCCCATTCACTTACTCAGTCAGAAACCCACCCAATCAGTATGTCCCACAGGCATCTGGGGACACGGCCCCATGTCCAGCATAGCCTGCTCTTCGGAAAGCTGCTGAGGGTGCGTGGGTGCAGGACAATCAGGCCTTGGATGTCTTCCTTGAGGGCAAGGAGGAGCCCTTGGAACATTGATTGATGGATTATTCCATTGACTGGTTATTTTAAGCAGGGAATAACAAGCCGTGTATTTTAGAAAGGGCCACTGGCTGCAGCCATGGGGGCTTAGGGTGGGAGAGAGAAGCTGGAGGTTCAGCGCTTAGGCAAGTGGCTAGAGCGGTAATCAGGAGAAGGCGTTGAGCTACGTCAGAGGCGGCACCCTAGAAGTGGAACAGCCAGGTTAGGTTTTGAAAGATGAGCAGGGCAGAGTCGGGAAGGGTGCCGGGCGGAAGAGCTGTGGAGATAAGGGAAAGGCGGACAGAAAGCTCCTGGCAGGCGCGGAAATTTCCACTCACTCTGACTAGCTCAGCTTGACCTAAAAGGGCGGTGAGGGGCAGAGGCTGAAGAAGTGGGTCAGGGCTCTGGGCCCCTCAAGTCCTCTGTCCCCTGAACCTGGACACAGGTGGAAGTGGCAGGACACAGAGAGCTGGGCTAGGCTCTGAGCTCCAGGTTGGTGTGCTCCTTCCTTAAAACAAACCTTCCCTGTCCACAACACTGCAACATTTTATAGAAAGGAAGGCAGAGATGAATCGTTCTTCCCATGGAGTAGATAAAGCAACTGAGGGCCTAGAGTGCACAGATTCGTCAAGCCGAGCATCATGACACACATCTGTTTATCCCCGCATTTGGAAGGCGAAGGCAGAAGGATCAGAAGTTCAAGTTTAAGGCCAGCCTTAGCCTGGATGAGGCCCTGTCTCCAAGTATGTAAGCAAACAACCAACCAACCAACCACACACACACACACACACACACACACACACACACACACACAGAGAGAGAGAGAGAGAGAGAGAGAGAGAGAGAGAGAGAGAGAGAGAGATGAAAAGATGGATCAGCAGTTAAGAATGCTTGCTGCTCTTCCAAAGGACCCAAGTTCTGTGCCCAGCACCCACACTGGGTGGCTCACAACTGCCTGTAAGTCCAGCTCCAGGGACCTGACACCCTCTTGTGGCCTCCTCGGGCACTTGCACACACCTGTACACACGCATACACATATACGTAAATAAAAACAAAAGAAAAAGAGTTTAAAGACAAGAATCGCAGAGCCTTGTCCCAGGTCTTTTAAGAGCCCGGCTACCCCATTTTTAAGTCCCCGTGTGTGTTTTTGAATCCCACGTCCACAGCAAGTGGGATGGAAAAGAAGGAGGAGAGAAAACACAGCAAACAGCTTTGGCTTCGGTTTTTTTCATTTTTTCATGTCCCCATTTCTTCTTCAGCCTTTGTACCAGATATACATAGCCCAGCTCTGTCACTCCCCAGATGAGTAAAGTCACCGCACAGCTGTGTCTTGATTTTTTTCTTTATAAATAATAAATCCCAATCATCAAAACAACTGAGGAAGGAATAGAAAAGCGTAGCAGTGTAGTGGTTGCCTATTACTGAATAACAAATGACCCCAGATTGTACCAGGTTAGACCAACAAGTATTTTTTTTTTTTATCTTACACCATTTTTGGAAGTCAAGACTAGTGAGTTACATGGGAGCTGCGGCTCAGGGTCCTCACTGCGGGAGCTGCGGCTCAGGGTCCTCACTGAAGCTGCAGTCAAGTATCTGCCAGGACCATGGTCAGCAAAAGGCTCAGTGAGGGGCCAGGCATAATAACACACTCCTCTACTCTCAGCCATCAGGAGGCAACGGCAGGAAGATCGCCACAAGTTTGAGAGAGACTACAGAGCCAGACCCTGCCTCAAAAATAAACATAGGGTAAGGCGTGGTAGCACACGTATTTGAGGACAGCTCTTAGGAGGCAGAGTCAGGAGGATCTCTGAGAGCCTGGTTTATATAGTTACTTCCAGGCTAGCCAGGGCTACATGGTGAGACCCTAATAAATAGATAGGTAGATAGATAGATAGATAGATAGATAGATAGATAGATAGATAGATAGATAGATAGATATGGCCAGCAAAGTTGCTCAGTGGGTAGAGACACTGGCTGGCAAGCCTAGTGACTTCAATTCCATCCCTGGGGCCCACACGGTGGCAGGAGAGATTCCCGCAAGTTGTCCTCTGACCTCCACACACAAAACAAGCAAACAAACAGGCTCAACTGAGGCTAGAAGAGTCATCTCAAACCTAGCAGTGGACTGAAGTCTTCTGTTCTCTGTAATGGTCCTCCCCCGAGGCTGCCCATCCCGTGTAAGCCAGCTTCCCTCAGAATGAATGACCCAAGAAACAGACTGTGCTATCAAGATGGAAGCCTTGGTGTTCTGCAGGTGACACACTGCAACCTTTGCCACATTCTTTTGATCGTCAGACTCACCCTACTACAATGTGGAAGGAGAATACAAAATGTACAACTACCAGTTGTGTGCGGGCATCACTGGGGCTATTTGGAAGGTGTCACCCACATGCCCAGAATGACAGCTGGCACCCAGTGGGTACTTATTCCTTAGAGGCATCTATTACTCTCACAGTGATCACAGCTAGGCTGAGAAGGCAATATTGGACATGAGAAAGGAGAAAGTATTGCAACCGGGAATGCTCTCTAATTAGCTCAATTGCAGAAAGAAAGAATATTTAGATAAAGGGGTGCAACCAGGGAGACTTCCTACCAGAGGTGGAAAGTGATTCTGAAGAAGACAGAGGTGAGTATGACAGGCTGGTTGCCACTGGCCATGGCTTGGGTGTGATGTCCTCTCCCACACACAGCTCACGAGTTTGGATACTTGGTCCCATATAGTGGCACTGTTAGAGGAGCCTTCTTTTTGAGAAGTGAGACCTCCTGGAGGGAGTGAGCCCCTGGAGGGTGAGCCTTGAGCATCCCAGCCCAGCTCCAGTTCCACCTGGATTTCTCTGCTTCTTGCCCGCTGATGTGATGTAGCCAGCCTCTTCAAGCTCCTGCCACAGCCATGAGTCACTTCCACCACTGTGGTGAACTGCATCCCTTCAAACTGTGAGCCAAGCTAGTGCTCTCCTCTCTTTAGTTTCTTCTCAGATATTTGGTCACAGTGATGAGGAAAATGACTGATATACTAGCCCACCATCAATCTCATCTTCTTTGGTCTATCGGCAAGGTGCCCAGTCACAGGGATGACCCAGGTCAGCAGTGGCCATGCCCCCCTCTCTGCCAGTGACGGGTCACATGACTCACTTTGATGGACAAGATGAAAGGATGATCTGGTGGGAAATCTGTCTTCCTGGATGGGACAGTGGGTGGGAGAGGAGACTAATTTCCTTACCACCATATTCTTCTTTTGGTTGATGCCACATCAGACATTTGCGACCACAAGGGGTTGGGGGCTCCTCCACAGCTCAGGAGGAAAAAAACCTAAATCACCAGAGACGTAGTTCAACCACCAGATCAGGCCCGGGACCACTTCCTTCTGGCTTCCTTGTTAAATAAACATGCCACCGTGGGGCAAGCTCTGTTTCATGTGTTCTAACTGATCCTGCCTCCCTCTGGGGTCTTCTTTTTCTGAGGAAGATACAGAGAAGAGTGAGGCAGTGAAGGACCCTAGACTGAGAGGGAGAAGTCCTTGGTCTAACCCCAGCTCTGCCTCTGAGAAGCTCCGCAATCCTGAGTAAGCCCCTACCCCCACTGGGCCTCCAATAATTATAGCTAATATTTATCGACTGCCTGCTGCGTGCCAAGCACTCTGCTGAGAGCTCCCATTGCATGCCCTGCTCATCCTCTCAGCAGCCCTCTCACGCCGATATTGCTCTCTTTATCTCACGGATAAGGAGACTGGAGGCTGAGACCTGAGGTTGCCAGCAGGATCACAGTAGATCTCTGGCTTTCAAATCCAAATTTGTCTCCCTGAAACTTCGAGCTCCTAACCATAGCCACTGTACGGCCTAGCACTAAAAGGGAGCCTATGGTCAAGGTGACCTCTCAGGACCTTTCCAGCCCGAATAGTCTTTGATTTGTTGTCCTGTTTATAGCTAGATGATCAACAAGCCAGCTTAGCCTAGCCGAGAGAAGAGAGAAATAAGTGCCGTCTTTAAACATCCAAACAGCTGTCATGTGAATGGGGATTAGACTTACTCATTATGGATCAGAGGACAGGAGCTGGGCCCGTGGAGACACTACAGGGAGACAGAGGGTACAACTTACATAAGGAAGAGCTCTCCAGTAGCCCTTCGGCAATGGGTAGAGCTGACCCCAGAGGTAATGACTCCCTGTCATGGAAGTTATACAAACCTGTGTCTGACAAAGCTTTGTCAGAGGTCTGGTATGGAATAGAGACAGACATGAATGACTTGGGGTTTACAGGAATTAAGCAGGATAACATGACCATACTCCCAGCACCACAGTATGTAAGGTTCAAAAAGTGTGTGGGGGTGGGGGGTCAAAAAACTGAGTGGTTTTTCCTTTTGACTCTGAAACTCTTTGACTTTAAGATTCTCTAGTATTTTTTTTTCCTTCCTGGCTCTAACACTCTGCAGCTCTATGGTTTTAAGATGCCCCAATTCTTTCTGCCTTCCTAAGATACTATGGATTCTGATACTTTAGCTGTGACTGTGACTCAAAACGCTGAGAAGCCTGTGATTTTTTTGATTTAGTAGCCTCTAGCTTTAACGATTCATTAAAGTGCCTCTTGTCAGTTCTGGACACAAGAGGGAATTGCTCCAGATGGCCTGGACACGAGCTGAGCTGCTCTGCCCACCATGCACCTCTGTCACCCCCACCCCAGCCTCTGCCTTCCCTCCCAATCAAGCAATGGTCTCCTCAGTCCCTGCACCACCCCCACTATGCTGCTGCCTCTTATCCTACCAGATGGGTTCTTCATTCCCTTCATCCTGGGTGGCTCGTCAGACCGGAGTCTTCACTAGTTCAAAGGGGACAAAAGAGAATGAGGAACTTGGCCATTGTTCTTGAGGCACCTAAAGGTTAAGGATTTGTGTCTCTCCTTTTATTTGTTTTCCTTTATCTTCTTCTCCTCATTTTTCTCCAGGTAGCCTAGGCTGACTTTAAACTCACAGTCTTCTTGCCTCAACCTCCTGAGTTCTGCAACTAAAGTGCCACACCCAGTTTCTTGTTTTTATTTAGATCTAATTCAAACTTATCTCCACCAGGAAGCCTTCCATGATTGACACTAAATATCCCATAATCCAATTTATAAGTGTGAAACTCCATGCTCTTTGATTAGTTATTGTGCACACAGAAAATTCTGTGTGTATTCTGTCCCCCTATCTATGTACGAGATTACCTCTGAATCCTCAGCTAGGCTGAGAGCTTATCTTCCTATTAGAATGGAGGCTCCAGATAGACACAGTTGCATCTCCATTATATTATGCCTGAACTATAGTGAAAGGTTGAATCATGATCTTCTCCCAGTTCAATACATTCCCAAAGGCAAGTTGTGTCTCTGTCATTGAACTGAGGATTGCATAAAATTAGAAGCATGGGTCCCTTTAAGATAAGGAAGTCCCCAAGGTCAAGGACTGTGTCTCCAGCCTCGGGCTGCACCAGAAGCCTAACTGACAGCAAGAAATCTAGGGCTTCTCCAAGCTCTACATATTCCTTCCATCTCAGCCCAGAACTGGACACAAGAAAGAGTGTTTTTCTTAAAGCAAACAGACACAATTTTTAAGAAGGAAGATGTAGGAAGTAGCATAGGAATTCAATGCCTTTAGATCCTCTCTAGGGTCCACTCTGCACCCTCTTTTCTAGAAGCTGGAATGATCCTCTCCCTGCTCCTCCCAGGAACTCAGAGCAAGTGAAGATGTCAGCACCTTGGACAGCGCCCAACCCATTCCAGGACTCTGAGCCAGAAAACGAAGCTCTCCAACTCCCTCCGCCTCTGGGTGATGGATTTCCTCATTCCTCAATTTGATTAAAGCCCAGTAGATAACCAGAGCGCCTTGTTCCTTTCTCTTCTCCCTTCCTGATGAACATAATTAACTCTGTTAGGCTGGGGATACTTGCTTTCAAACGCTGCCTCCCAGCCCCCACCCAGGCATGAATCAGTAGAACACAGCCAGGACACTTGGAAGGCTCCTGGAGTTCTTCCTGGGCAGTGGAGGTGGAAGAGGAAGCTTGCCTTGAGACATACAGAGACTGATATAGAGACTGGAATATGCTAGTTGGATGAAAGTACCCCTAAACAGAAGGTCAGAAAATTAGGGATTTAGCCCTGACTGTATTACAAATCTAGCTAGGGCTAGCCACATGTATTTTCTTTCTGAGCCTAATCTTACATTTGCAATATGAAAACACTGCACTAGACAACGTAAAATGCTACATTTGATGCTAAGATCCTATGAAAGGAAATCTTTAGACCAGAAGGAAAAGGATGTGTCCAAGGTCACACAGAAGCTCATGGCAAAACCGGGCTTGAGTTCATAGTTTCTGGCTTCTACTCCAATAGAATTTCCAATGAACAGAATTCATCTCTTCATCTGTATCACAGACTTTCTTTCCATGGAATGGAAGCTTAGAAAGTTGAAGATAGGTAAGATTATATTAATTGGTGTTGGCAAAAGAAAGCAACATTTAAGATATATAGGAATACTGATGTCTCTAAAGAGACCAGAGTACCACCCCAAGTTATGAGGATTAAGAAGAATGATCACCTGAGAGTCAGATATTCAACCTTGGGTGCATACAAACCAGAAGTGTTTTGGGATTTGCCAAGGCCATCCAGAGAGGCAACTGTAGATGGCAGAATTCTCATGTTTATCTATCTGTCTGTCTATCATCTCTCTATCTATTTATCATCCATTTATCTATCTCTACCTCACTCCCTCTTTTTTCTATCCCTTCCTCCCACTTTTTTCTTCTTTCTCTATATCTCCCTCTTTATTTTTTTTCTGTTTTATGCAGGGTCTCATGCATCCTAAGCTAGCCCCAAACTGGTTCTATAACTAAAGGTGACCTTGAACTTCTGATCCTCCTACCTCCACCTCCTAGACTACAGATATGCACTACAACACCCTCTTTATATAGTGCTGAGGATCAAGACCAGGGCTTCAAGAATACTAGGAAAGTTCTACTAAGCCAGCCATTTCTCAGCCCCCTGTAGAAACCTCTGCAAAGAAAAAAATCAATTATCCTAATCAATCATTGGGACGCCCCATCTGAAAAACATGGAGGAAGAAGTAAGCCAATCAGCAAATACGTTTTAGATGTCTGTACTGTATTCAGCTCTTTGACAGGCATATAAAGAGCGACACACAACTTGAGCTCTCTAAGTACTATATCTTCAATATGTCTCTTCTGCATGGAATTATGTTCAATGGACCCATGCATCTAACCTGCTGTTCCATCAAGGCCAAAACCAAATGTCTCCCTACCAGGCAGGCATCCATATCTTCATTTAGATGGTACATCCTCCTCTGACCCTCCAAAGCTTTGTTTCTGTTTTGTGATATTCAGCATCATTTCCTTTATCTGCTCCTACCCCCTTCCAGAGTAGTGACAAAAAAGAGAGCACCTGGGAATGTATTTTCTTCAACTCTGAATTCCTCAGAATACTCAACAAAATATTTGATATGTAGTGGGATCCCAGTAAGTACAAGACAAAAGGAGAATAGATGGATGGATGGATAGATAATGTATGGGCAGGTAGATGATAGATGATGGATGGATCACTAAGTGGATGGATGATGAACATATAGATCACTGAAAAGCACAGAAGTTGAAGAGATAAATATGTGGATTGGATGAATGAGTATTTGAATAGATTTGTGGGTGAATGGATAGGTAGATAATTGGGTGAGATAGAAAATGGATGGGAATTAAACTGATTGGCCGATGGCTGGGTGGGAAGGTGACTGACATTTGAGTGAGTCTCTGGATAGACTGAGAAGGATAGACAGGCAGATAAAAAAGGCTGCTGGCTGGGTTTTGTCAACTTGGCACAATTCTAGATATAGTTGGGGAGAAGAAATCTCGAATGAAGAATTGCCTCTATCAAATTAGCCTGTGGGCATGTCTGTGAGCGCCTCTTCTTGATTAATAATCTATGTGGGAGAGCCTAGCCTACTTGGGTAGTGTTACTCTAGGGCCAGTGGTCCTGAGCGGCAAAAAAAAAAAAAAGCACGTTGGACAAGCCATGGAGGGCAAGCCAGTAAACAGTATTCCTCCGTGGTCCCTGCCTCTACTCCTGCCTAGAGTTCCTTCCCTGTTTTCCCTCAAAGATGGAGTGTGATTGAAATTTATAAGCAAAATAAGCCCTTTCTTCCCCCGATGTGGATTTGGTCAGTGTTTTATCACGATAAGAAAAAAAACATAGAAAATATAAATGTACTTAATATCACAAAGGTATTTTTATTAAATTTAGTGTGTGTGTGTGTGTGTGTGTGTGTGTGTGTGTAACTGTGCACATGCATGCCACAGAACTGGGAGTTAGTTTTCTCCTTCTACTATTCACAGAACTACTGGGTTCTGCGAATCGGCCTCAGGTTGTCAGGGTTGGTGGCAATCACCTTTATCCACTGAGCAATTTTGACAGCCCACAGAGGTCTTTTTCCTGAAGACTTTTCTTTGGTAGTGCCAGAGTATGATGGGGTTTGCTGACTCTGCTTAAGCTGAATCAGAAGTGGAAAGTGCTCGGGTACCAGTGGTTTCAGGCTGTATCCATAGGAACACAATAACGAGATTAAAAAAGACAGATGCTCCTGCCCTGCCCTGCACTGTTCACACTCCCCTGGAATCCAGGTGACATCTACAGTTTACGCACACAGGTGATGCGGGAGGGAATTATCTAGGAAGTCTACCAACTAGAGCTAGTGAGAGAGCCAGGAGTGTTCGTCTCAGATGAGGACAAACGCAGGAGAGGGGATCACTTTGTCCCAGGATCTGACTGTCCTAGGACCCATGGGATGTGCCCCATGGCTTCAGAGGCAGAGATAACTCCAAAGAGAAGCCCAACACTGATGCCTCTGCCCCATATGAGGAAGAACTTCTCCTAGGTGGTGTTCCCACATAGAGAGGAGCTGTCTTGAGGGTGAGCTTCCCATCCTTGAAGGCATTCAAGCACATCTGAACACCTCTTCCAAGGAAGCTGCAGAGTGCCGACTCACTCAATGCAGAAGGTAAATTAAGGTCTCTTTCCCCCACTAAAATTAAACCATCTGCTCATCTCTTCATTCCTCAACAAATTAGGTTTCTCTGCATCTTGTGCTCAGAGTGGAACTCAGGGAATTTCTGTCCGGGATATGGAGGAGATCAGAGAGGTAGACAAGAGTCTTATGGGACTCTCCGCTTCCTTCCATGGAAGCCTGGGACTTGAGGAATGAGGAGTGACTGAAAATGCCCTTCCATGTACCCTAAATGAGTAGAGAGGAGGATCAGAGCCACTGAGAGCCAATCCATGACCCAGATTCCCTGTAATGAATGTGGCTACGTCACTGACGTGTTGGCTCCTGATCAACGCCATCTCTTCAACCCTGGCCTCGCTCTCTGTATGAGGAGATTAAATCAATTAGAAGGAGATCTGGCTGGCGCTGGTTAGGGACAGAGGATAATTCACTTACATAACAGGGGATTGAGGTTTGGGCTTGACCCTTGAGCGGAGGGGTGGGGACCTCACATACCATGCCTTCACTGGGGGGAGCTCCTGGACCTAAGAACCAACATAGATAGGAGAAGAAGGCCCAGGGGAGGAGAGTAGTGACCCCACGTCCACCTCCCTCTTCCTTCTGAGATCTAGCCTTCCATTCTCTAGGCTAGAGGAAAGCCAAATTGAAAGGTGACTTTTCTGTTCCCAAATGAGGTACCTCAGCCTTCAGGACCCCTCGCCTATGCCAATATACATAAGCCTCTCTCTTTAGCCTGATATTCAAAGCCCTGTGGTCTCTCCAGCTGCATCTTTTGCCTCCATGGGGTAGGATGGACAGAGAAGCAGGTACCATGTCCTGGTACCCTCTGTGCCAAGTGATGTAACAGTTTTGTGTGGGCAGAGCACAGAGCAGGTACAAGCCAGGGAGGTCTCTAGGGCCAGTTCTGGAAGATTCCCCAGAGGAAGCAGTAAACCAGCTGACCAAGCTGTAAAGGAAAGATGTATTAGCAAGAGATAACCAGGCTGGCCTGGAAGAGAAGGGCCTTTGGGTGGAGGAAACAGAATGTACACAGTACAGCATAGCCGTAAGGCAGCTCAGCAGAAGTTATGGTGGATAGAGCCTCAAGCGAGGCAAGAAAGAGGGAGATGAAACAGGAGGCCTTGCTGATCCTGATCTGACCAAGGCAGGGATCTCAGGTCTCAGATCAGTCCCCACTTCCTGAGCACTGACAGCATGCTGAAATCAGTCTGGAATCAGGGAGTAGGTGTGAAGCAAACAGAGATGAACCTGACTAGAGCTCTGGCTGTAGGAGTTCTGGAAAGGGTACACAAATATTCTCCCTTATCAGCTGGTTAGGTCCAGTTAGCTCTAAGTGAGATGGGCCTGGCCAGGGGCTTCTAGAGCTCCCATCGGCTGGGCCTGCCTGAAGCCCTTTGTCCAATGCCTGAGATGCCCAGACAAGCAGAGGAACTGACTTGGGGGGCAGCTCCTGACATCTCACTAGCCTCCCGGAGGGTGTAGTGAACAAGGGGCTCATAAACAAACCCAGACAGATGGGGCAACAGCAGGACAGAATGGTACCCTGCCCATGAGAGTGCAAAGGTGTTTAGGTGTGGACTCACCAGCATGGAAGAGAAAGCCAGCCGGAGGCATATTGGGTGATACTTGGGGCTCTTATCTTGAGTTGTGCTATATCCCCTGGAAGACATGAGAGCACCAGGAAGGAGGGCAAGGATGAGGGGTTTCTGGCTGTTTGGATCCTGGGGTGAGTCAGCCAAGGCCTGTGAGCCTGAGTTTAAGTAGCCCACCCGGAAGCTGCTGCCGGGACTTCCTCCTCAGCCTCAAACCCTGTTTCACTCCCGAGTCTCTTTCATTCTTTCCTTCAGCTGCTTTCTCTGAAACCTTCCCTTCAGGCTGGCTCAGCTGAGCAGGGAGGCGCATACCTGAGGGCTGCACTGTTTTTTCTAGAAGCCCTGCACCGAACACAGTGCATCCAGGATTCTTCTGCATAAAAGCTTGAGCTGGGAAATGAGTCGTGTGCTTCAAATTTATTCTCTTGTTGAAAAGATTTCAGAACTAACCTTTGTGGTTGCAACAGCTGGTCCCAGTGCTGGGAAGAGAAGGGAAGTAAAAGGAAGGGAAGAGGAGGAGAGAGGAGGGGAGGGGAGGAGAGAGGGAGGAGAGAGGAGAGGAGGGGAGGGGAGGGAAGGGGAGAGGGAGGGGAGAGGGAGGGGAGGGGAAGGGAGAGGAGAGGGAGAGGGAGGGGGAGGGGAGGGGAGGGGAGAGGGAGAGGGAGGGAAGGGGAGGGGAGAGGGAGGGAAGGGGAAGGGAGAGGAGAGGGAGAGGGAGGGGAGAGGGAGGGGAGGGGGGAAGGGAGAGGAGAGGGAGAGGGAGGGGAGGGGAGGGGAGGGGGAGAGGGAGGAGAGAGGAGAGGAGGGGAGGGGAGGGAAGGGGAGGGGAGGGGAGAGGGAGGGGGGGAGAGGGAGGGGAGGGGGAGAGGGAGGGAAGGGGAGGGAAGGGGAGGGGAGGGGGAGAGGGAGGGAAGGGGAGAGGGAGGGGAGGGGAGAGGGAGGGAAGGGGAGGGGAGAGGGAGGGATGTGGAATACAGAAAATTATTTGAAGTAATTATTCCAATGTTTTCACAGGATGATTGGTGGGATAATGAAACAGGGAGTAATATTTTTGTTTTGTTTTATATTTCTGTACTTTCTCTGAAACAAAAGGCACAGAAAAGAAAGTCAGAATGGTTTAAAAATAGCAGTGTTGGCATAATTAGAGATAAATATGCCTAGAAAAAAGACTAGAAGGAAATTTGTCCAACAAACATGTTTTTATTGCCTTCTAATTCTATTTTTCAGGTTTTCCATAGTGAGAATACTCTAAAAAGAAAAAAAAAACACATATTTTAAAATCCAAGCATGTGGAGCATGGTAGTGTAGGCCTGTAATCCCAGCACTTGAAAGACAGAAGCAGGGGCATTACTGTGAGTTTGAGGCTAGCCTGGTCTGCATAGTGAGTTCCAAGCCAATCAGGGCTACATAATGAGACCCTGCCTCAAAAAAAGAAAGAAAGAATTGAAGGAAGGAAGGAAGGAAGGAAGGAAGGAAGGAAGGAAGGAAGGAAGGAGGGAGGGAGGGAGAGAAGGAAGGAGGAAGGGAGAGAGGGTGGGAGGAAAAGAAAGAAAGAAAGAAAACAACAACAAAACAAAAACATGTAACAGTGAAATTAACAAGAGGCTTGGTCCTTGCAAAGGCAGCTGGGAGTTTTCTGGGCAGCCTGGCCGCTCTACGGTGTGGGCAGTCAAAGCTGATGCAGCCTCACTCTATCCTAGTAACCATCGTTATCTCAGGCCGGGCACTGAGCCTGGGTGGGAGCAGCCCAGCACTCCCACATCTTGTAACGATGTGTATGTTATCAGCCCGGTGTGTGCTGAGAGTTTTCCAGCTCTGAGGAGGGGATGGCCTCCTCCCCTTTGGTTTTATCTCCCATTTTCCAGGCTTTGAGGCTCACCATCCCTCTCCAAGTGGGGCAGGACTGCACCGTTGTGGCTTCCAGGGCCCCTCTGAGCCTCTCTGGGTCTCTCTTATCTGGATTGTAAACCCCACCCCCTTGCCTCCCACTTACTCTCTTCTGCAAGTCCATTTCCTTAGACAGACAGATGATGGAGATTTAGGGCAGTCTCGCAGGCTCCAGGGACCCCAGGCTAATGGGAAAGCTATTCCCTATCCTACACATTCCCTAATCAGATGGAAGAAGGCGGGACTCCCCAATGGTGGGAGGCCTATATGCACAGGAAAGTCCATCTCAGCCAGCTTGGACTCCCCAAACCATCCCCGGCGCCCCAGGCCTCCTTCCTCTCTCTCAGAACCCTTCTCTTTTCTACCCCTTTCCAAGTATAAGGAGTCGTCTTTATGTGTTGTGCGTCCTCTAGCAGTTTGTTTACCTCTCTGTGCCTTGGTGTGTTTCCTCAGAAAATTCATCAAACTGACTAGCCTGGAGGAGGCCTTGCAGCTCAATAAGCGCATTCTATGTCTCTATTGCCCTTTCCCAAACCCTTCTCCTGGCTCCCTCTCCTCCTCCTTCCAGGTACACCCCTCTGTATGTGCCCCTAGAATCTCCAGGATGGACCACTGGTTGTCCTATAGCTGAATGCTGCAGATAGAGATACAGTGGAGTGGGGGTGGCTGGGGAGGAGGAGGGCCCAGGCCAAGGCTGTGGTTGAGGAGGCTGGGCAGGGCAGCCAGCCAGCCTAGCAGCCCATGCCAGCACTACCTCAGCAGCTTCTGCTAAACTCTAGTCCAGCATCTACACTTGGGTGGCAGCCGCAGGACTGGAGAGGCAGGGTGGGGTGGGTAGCCTGCTGAGGTCAGCAGCCTCCAGAAACCTCTCTGCAGGAGGAGGAGGCTGCAGAGAGCCAGGGCCCAAGCCCAGACTCAGGGATACTTGGAAATGATGCTTCTACTATTCTCCAGGGGTGGGTGATGCGGGTCACCTAGAATCTAGACATGGGCAGGCCCCCGAAGGATAGAGTAGTCTCCTCTAGAGAGCTGGGGATGTAGCTCAGCGGTAGAACACTTGACTAGTATGTGTAAGGCCTTTGGATTAGTTTCCAGTACTCAGTCTCCCCAAAAGAAGTTTCTGCTACTCCACATGGACTCATGAGTCTTCTGGGGCAAGGAGCTCACTTGTTCCCATGGCAGCTATTCCAATAGTTCATGTATCAGTTGTCAGGGGGTCTTAGATATCCACTCACCCAGCATGCCAAGCTGAGTTCATCCTTCCTATCCATCACATGCCTTGCCTCGTCTCTCAGCACATGCCTTGCTATCCACAAGCCCGAGACCAAGGCCCCAGGCCCTGACTCCACGTTTGCGATCTGTCTCCCATCCCCCGGCACCTCCAGTCCTCCCGCCTCTCTGCACCCCCACACCTCCGCTCTGTCCCAGCATCAGTACCTCTCACTCCTCTGTAATCCTCAAAGCTTCGTGTTTGTCTCGCACCTTGCTCCTTTAATCAAGCTGTGAGAGCGGCATTTCGAAGTGCAATCAATTGGCAGCACCTCTCAGCCTAAAAGCTCTCAGAAGCTCTTCCTGACCTCTGGAATAAAAGCCAAACTCTTTGGGGGGAGGGGTTTGAGGGGGGGACAAGGTCTCATATAGCCTAGGCCGGCCTTGAACCTGATGTGTAGACCAGGATGGCTTTGAGCTCTTGATCCTCCTGCCTCCCCCTCCCAAATGCTGGGAATACAAGTTTGCAGCACCATGTTCGTATTCAGCCAAGATCAACAACTTTAAGAAGACCTTTGACTGAGCCAGGTGTAAGTCGACAACCTCTCCCCCGCCCATTCCTCTCCCCCTCGCCCTCTCCCCTTACCCCTAGCCTCCAGTTTCCGACTCACCCGGCCTGTCTCCCACCTTAGAAACCTTTGTATGTGTATTTCACCTTGTCTCCCTTGCGGGCACAAAGCTTGGGCTGCTCTCTTTTTCTGCTCCAAATGACTCCTAGGACATCTGTTCCTCACATGTCCCCTGCCTCTAAACATGAGTCCCCAGCCCATTCCACCTGCAGGAACAGCTGCAGGACTCAGCAGGGGGGTTGCAAAATAAAAGTGTCCAGAGTCAAAGTCCTGGAACCACTTATTGCGCCAAGAGGAACATCCCCGACTGATTCCCAGGGCCTTCCAGGACTCGCATCCACTGCCTGCTATCGGCTCCCATCTATGAGAAGAGGACTAAGGGTGGGGCCTGGCAAGCCTCCCTCTCCCAGTCTGCTCCTCCTGGGGCTTTGCAGTGGGTATCAGTGCCTCTTAACACTGTGGGGCAGAGGTGAGGTGTCTATCCTGGTCTACTCTTCCTGGACTCCTAGCCAAGCCCACAGGCGTGGGTGCTCAGGCCAGGGACTGCTTCTTGTGCAGGCTCCAGGGTCCCCTATAGCATTCTGTGCCCCCAGGGCTGTCCTATTCACCTGTTGCAGTGTGGGGTAGGGGCTCTTCTCCCATATCAGGGGCTCAACTTGCCTCAGGGCTTGGAATTTCCATGTTAGCACCCCAAGCTTGGTTCAAGGACAGGCCCGGAAAAGAGGCCAGGAAAAGCTTTCCTACTAATTCAGGAATCATAGCACATGACACATGCTTTTTTGTTTTCTTTTCACACAAAGTGTATTGCATGCTGTTTCCTATGTCCAGAACTTTCCATGAAGAAATGAAGAATCTACCCAAGGATATGATGAACCTGGATTCAAAAACATAAAAACAAAAAGGAGGTCTCACTATGTCACTCTGGCTTGTCTTGAACTCACAGAGATCCATCCACCTTATCCAAATCCCTCAAACTACATCCGATTGAATGGGAGAGCATGGGGGCCTGAGCCATGGGTTCTCTGTCAAGCTGACATGGACTCACCAATCTACTGACACTGTCCAAGCAGCATGGTAGCCTCAAGCATCACTGTTGGGTCCAGCATCCAGACTCCCATCAAAAGACCTTGTCAGAGCTGAGTGTGGTGGCCCATGCTTTTAATCCCAACACTTGAGAGGCAGAGGCAGGCGGATCTCTGAGAGTTCGAGGTCAGCATGGTCTACAGCTTAAATTCCAGGACAGGCTCCAAAGCTACACAGGGAAACCTTGTCTCGAAAAACAAAACAAAAAGATGTGTCTGAGATACAAACGTCTTTAGCAAATCAAGATTCCACCATCACAAGAGAGGAGAGCTGGCTTGGTTTCTTTTCCTTTTTAGGAGGCAAGATCTTTTGCAGCCCAGGCTAGCCCTAAACTCCAATGTTGCCAAAAACAACCTTAAACTTCTTGGAGGAGTATATGCCTGTGTCTAGTGTGGTGTGTGTGTGTGTGTGTGTGTGTGTGTGTAGATACGCCTGTGTGTGCACCCATGTGATGCCTTTCTCTGTAACTCTCTGCTTTATTCCCTTGAGACAGGGTCTCTAATTGAGCCTCAGGCTTCCTCTGTTGGCTAGGCTGGCACCAGTGAGCCCCAGATATCCACCTGTCTCCACTCCCCAACGCCAGTGTTAGATGCAGGCACAGCCATGCTCAGCTTTCACATGGTGCTGAGGGTTCAAACTCAGGTCATCATGCTTGCACAGAAAATGATCTTACTCATCCTCCCAGCCCAACCTTGATCCTCTTGCCTCCACCTCCCAGGTACTGAAACCATAAGCATGTACTACCATGCCCAGTTTATCCCTCATTTTTCTCAGTCTTTGTTAACGGTATTAAATCTGGAGAATTTTCAGTGAAAAGCCACACCCAGAAAGGATGCTGTCAGCACAGACTTACTTGCCCACGACAGGCAGCTGTTGGCTGGAAACAAGTTAAAACATGAGTGAACTCCTGCCCCACAGGAAATCTACTTTCTTTTTTCTTTGTTTGCTTGTTTCTTTTTCAAGACTGTTTCTCTGTGTAGCCCTGGCTGTTCTGGAACTCTGTAGACCAGGCTGGCCTTGAACTCAGAGATTTGGGTGCCTCTGCCTCTGGGATTGCAGGCGTGTGACGCCACACCCGGCTAGGAAACCTACTTTCTAAATGAACAAGTCTTTGGGGGAGTGATAAATGTCTGTTCTGCTCTGAGTCATTGTACGTGTGGAATGGTGAAATTCGAATAGTTGCTGCCTTGTATTAATAACATTGCGTCAGGCGTTCACTTGATGATACTGTGTCTTAGTAAAAGCTTGACTGGCTATTTTTAAGACCTAGAAAATAAACTTAGCTGACCACAGCTCTCAGATTTTTGTATGATTATTGAGAACACAAAAAGCCAGCACAGGAGGAAGCATAATGGAATCCAGCAGGAGTAATTTGTGATTAGAAATCCCCACGCCACATCTCAGCCAAGGATAATGGTGATCCATCTTAAGTGCACACGTGTCCCATGCTGGGCGCTGATGAGTGTAATCAGACACACTTCACCAGCATTTTCCACAATACCAAGGGGCCCTTAATTGCCAGTGGGTGTGGAGAGCTGGGCTTCTTGCTGTTACTCTGGGGTGATCATAAAGATGAAGAGCCTGGAGTCAACTGCCTGGAGGTGTGATCCCAGCTTCCCGGAGCCTCCACAGCATCTGTCTACCTCATTTCTTCATCTTTATTTTGTCTTGGCTTGTTTTGTTTTTGTTGACAGGGTCTCACAATACAGCCCAGGCTGGCTTCAAACTCAACATGATCCTGCCTTTGCCTCCGGTGTGCTGGGATTACAAGGGTCTTGTCTTTAAACTGGGGTTGACACCTTTCAGGATAGTGTTGGCTGGTTTGGTTTGGTTTTTGTTTTATGTGATTCGGGTCTCATGCATCTGAGGCTGGCGTGGAATTCCCTACACAGTCCACCATGACTCTGAATTCTTGATCTCCCTGTGACTGCTGGGATTACAGGCATACACTACCACGCCCAGTTTCTGTTAGAAACAGAACCCAAGGCTTTGTGCACATAGGCAAGCACTCCACCAGCTGAGCTCCATCCCCAGCCTGTGGTGGTTGGGAGGACCAAGCCAGCTCTGCTCACCTGTGTGGCCCTCGAAGTGTCTGTCTTATCCCCCCATTGCTAGTCCAGGGTGCCCACAGGCAGGAACAACCGGGGGCCCACTTCCCCATCCCTTACTTCTTTGTTAGGACATTTTGCTCTGCCAGAAGATCCAGCCTATGTGGAGAGTCATAGCGACTATAGTGGCCCTTCCTGAAGCCCAGTGTACCCTCTGCTCCCCAGGGTCCACCACCCAGCCTGGAATCATAGCTCGGCTCTCAGCATCTAGCCTGCTGCTGATGGTGTGCCCAGCTCCAGCCGGGCTGCCTTGTCGCCAGCAAGGGCTAAACTTTCTTCATTTGGTTTCTGCTTCATTTTAACCATCTGGTAAAGAGAGGAAAACAAATTATCTGTTCCCACGTTTACCTCCCCAGCCCCGCCTTCCTCATCCTATGTCCAGCAGTAGCTCAGTCAGGCACCGAAGTAGGCTCCTGGAACCCACTGCATGGCTTCCATGGCCTGGAAAAGATCTCCCTGTCTGCCTCAAAGCACTTCCACCATTCCTTCATCTGTTTCCCCTCTCTGTGTCCTTTCCTGGCTCAGCCTCACTTGCCCACAATAGCCATTCTCAGCCCTCATCACATGCCTGACCCTTCCTGAGGGGATCACTGGGGATACTAGGGTGCTACAGACCACAGCTCTGCCCTCCGAATGTTCCTATCTTAACACCAAAAGCAGGCTGCAAGTCTGAGCCCACCTCCCCTCTGCTGGGCCCCTTTCAAACCCCTTGCTCTTAAATCAACCACTTCATCTGAGTGGTTGTCTCTGTATCTAAAAATCCTGGGCACAATCTGCATTTTAGAGGCACTGGGAGAAGTAAATATGATCCCATGCAGTGTTCTCCATGCAGTATGCCGAGCACACACAATGAATGCATTCACAGTGAAGTCAGCCTGCCCTCCCTCCTTCCTTGACCATCCTCCCCCACCCCACCTCTTTTCTTCAGCCAGCTGCCTCCTCCTCCGAAGATCCAGCAGCATCTGTGGGTAGCTGTGGAGCCCTGATTCAGCTGGGTCCCAGAAGCCCACATCAGGTGGGCATGGGGGCCAGGTCCTGTGAGGGGTGAGGAGCAGCCGAGCTCTGCCTGCCAAATGCTTTCTTTCCAAAGGATCCTCAGCCCTCTGACCTCCTTTTTCTCTCTCATAGTGGCTAATTAGTGCCCATTGTGGGCTCCTTTTTAGCCTTTCCTTTTCTGAACTTCCAATTGGCGCCTTTTCCTTCCCCTGCCCTCTGAGAATCGGGGCTGGGACGCATTGGCTGAGACAAGCTAAAACAAGCCAGGGCCTGTGCTAAGTCTGAGCAGCGCTACTTGTCCCACTGTGTCACGGGGATTCTGAAGACTATCAGAAGAAGGGGTTACCCCTACAGGGGGCTCTTTTTTCTGCTCTCTATCACCCATCATCCTGAGGTGTCTGTTCTAAGCCCAGGAATATACAGGGCAATGAGAATCAGTAGATCATCTTGGTGAATGGTGACCAACACAAGGCAGGAGAGTTAGAAGAGGAACTAACATGAACCACCCAGTGATGGGGAAAGTATGATTGTGAGTTACGGGACCAAAGATCAGCGTTATCCAGAAGTACTGAGACACACACTAACAAAGATCAGCAGTATCCAGGAGTACTGAGACACACACTAACAAAGATCAGCAGTATCCAGGAGTACTGAGACACACACTAACAAAGATCAGCAGTATCCAGGAGTACTGAGACACACACTAACAAAGATCAGCAGTATCCAGGAGTACTGAGACACACACTAACAAAGATCAGCAGTATCCAGGAGTACTGAGACACACACTAACAAAGATCAGCAGTATCCAGGAGTACTGAGACACACCACTAACAAAGATCAGCAGTATCCAGGAGTACTGAGACACACACTAACAAAGATCAGCAGTATCCAGGAGTACTGAGACACACCACTAACAAAGATCAGCAGTATCCAGGAGTACTGAGACACACACTAACAAAGATCAGCAGTATCCAGGAGTACTGAGACACACCACTAACAAAGATCAGCAGTATCCAGGAGTACTGAGACACACACTAACAAAGATCAGCAGTATCCAGGAGTACTGAGACACACACTCACCCTGGGTAAAGACTCCAGCTACAGTTCAATTGAATGGGCCCTGCTGAGTAGAGGGCTGTGGTGTCTGGACCCGGGCAAGGCTACCACTTGCAAGGGAGCATGGGCCCATGGGAAGGGTAATAGGTCAGGCTGGCTCATAAAACTCAGAGCCTAAGCTGAGAAAGAGAAACCAGGGCCAATGGAAGGCTTCCTAAAGAGAGGTGTCACCGGGAAGGTTGAGAGACCTTGTCTCAAAGGTTTGGGAAGAACTAGAGGGAGATGGCTCAGGGCCTGCACTGTGCTCTGCATTCCTGGCTGAGGGAGTCGCTCTGAGCCAAGGTGTCCTCCTGCACCACCGCCAGTGAGTGGGGAGACCGCCACATGTTCCCAGCATGCCTTCTCACTTGGAGCCAGAGCTGCTACTAATGGCTTCCAGATGTGTCCTTGGGCCTCTGAGGGGGAGACTTCCGAAAGGACACACCTGCTCCCTTGGTCACCTTCATCCACAGAGCCTGGTGCAGGCCACAATGCATAGCTACCGTATCCATGTAGGGCTATCGAAGGCCAGAGAAGGTCAGGGGTCCTTATTTGGTTGACCTCTAACCCCAGAGAACTCCATAGCTGTCATTTCTGTTTCCAGTGTGGGACCCAGGAGGTCACATGAAAGCTGTCCTTAGGAATAAGATGGCTGGGTGGCCAGCCTCCCTAGGGAACAAGCTTGCCATGGGCGTTCTCTCACAACAAACGTGGCTAGGCCTGTGGGTTTGTGACAATGGCCTCTTTCTGTCTGTGCCTGGAACCCTTTCTGCTCATCTGCCTTTGTAATGATTTACCTCTACTTCTGAGGTGCCCATGTATTTCTCTGCAGTTCACAGTAAAGTTTTCCTTGTCCATAACAGCAAATTCCATCTGTGTTTATTATCTAATAAATGTAACTCCAATGCTGCTGCTTCTGCTTCACCTCTCTGTTCCTGGGTAATTGCAGCCTGAATAGGGGGTGTCTGGCTCACACTGTTGTCTGCACTGGTGAACTGTAAAGGCAGTGGGCAGTGCCAGAAATTACACTCAGTGGCTAGAAGCAGGCCCCCAGGCTACAGACACTGGGGTCATATTGAGTCCATTTCCCATTCTCCCCAGGCTTCTGCTTAACTTAGACCAGAGCTTATGTCAACATCCAGCTTAATTTCCTTAATCTCCACACATATCTCCTTCATCACTACCATCTTTATTACCAGAACCATCATCAACTGTCATCACTCCCCTTCCCATTGGCATTGCTATCAATACTACAATAATTATACCATAATCACGGTCAACATCAACACGATTATTTCATTGTGAACATCAGACACTTTATAGATGCTTTTCAATAGTTATTTCTTTTGATTTCTCACCAGCAAGGGCCACAGTTTTCTATTTCTCCAACTCATTGACGCTAACTAGACGTACCTTGTAAGGGAATGTGTTGGATTAAATTCAGGGGGTGCTCATAAAAAAAAGAGAGGCTTTATTTACATTTTTCTCCATCTGTTGTCTGATGGCTATGTGTTGGCTACTGCTTCGGCAACCATTTGGACAACATGAGTAAGAACTACACCCCAGGAAGGACAGAGTGGAAGGCTGGAAGAAGTGTGGGTTCCTTCTGAAGGCAAGTGGCTAATTAGACTCTAGACTCCTCCTTCTGGACTTCCTTGCAAGGGAAAAGTGTGAACTTCTCTACTATAGCATTCAAGAGGCTGTTCTGGTAATTACAATACATACAATGGGACAGAGTCTTTATTATCCATCTCTATCACCACCATTATTTTGTACTGAGCAGTCCAGGCCAGTGATCTAAGAAGTCTGGGGAGAACACTAAGCAATGGTAGGCTCCCCACCATGAGGAGTAGTCCCATTTGAGGGCAATCATTAGGAAAACAAATGACAGGGAATGGTGGTGAGGACGTGGGGAGAGGGATGCTTATCTGCTGTTAGTGGGGATGTAAACTGGTACCATCACTATGGAAGCAAGTATGGGGCTTCCTCCAAAAACCAGGAGAAGAACTAATGTGATGGAGTTATAACAGCCCTAGGGCTTTACCCAAAGGACTCTAATCAGAATATCACAGATATATTAGCACATTCATGCTTGTTCACAACAGCCAAGAAATGGAACTAGCCTAGATGTCCATCATCACATGAGTTGATAAAGAACATATAATACATACACAGTGACATTTGCTCAGCTATAAAGAAGAGTCAATTATGACATTCACAGAAAAATGGATGGAATTGGAGATCAGTTAAGTGAAATAAGCCTGACTCAGACAGACAAATATCACATGATTATTTCTCATATGTAGAATGTGTGTGTGTGTGTGTGTGTGTGTGTGTGTGTGTGTGTGTGTAAAAGAGGGAGAGGGGGAGAGAAGGGGAAAGAGAGAAAGGGAGAGAGAGGGAGAGAGGGGGAGAGAGAGAGGGAGAGGGAGAGAGAGAGCGCACACATGCACCTGAGTGCAGGTGCCCAAGGAAGCATTAGAACCGCTGGAGCTGGAGTTACAAGCAGTTGTGAGATGTTAGGCATGGGTGCTGGGAACTGAACTCTGGTCCTCTGTAAGAGCAGCACAAGCTCTTAAACCTCTGAGTAATCCCTTCTGGCTGCAAAATTCACATTTAAGCACACAAACAGAACTAGGCACAGTCGTATACGCTTGTAACCCCAATGCTGGGGAAACAGAAACAGGTGGATTCCTAGGGCTATCCGTCATTAACCTATGACCTCCATGTACACACACACACACACACACACACACACACACACACACACACACACACACACGTACGCACGCACGCACGCACGCACGCACGCACGCACACACATACTGTACCTAGCATATGCATGTACACACACAACAGAGACAGCAATAACTGGCATGAAGGAATTCAGCACCATGGACAGATCAATGACCTTCACTACGTAGCCCCAGGACAGCGCCCTACAGGGTAAGGATCTCTTTGTGAGGTAGTGGCTGTGCTTGGTCTAGGTCAGTTTCAGAAAGCCCCACTTTGAGCTCCTAAGACCAGAATGAACAGATCAACACGGGAAAGCGTCCTAGGGATGGAGGATTCAGGGGATGGAGGAACAAGACCGTGACAGAAGGGACAGAATATTGAAGAATAAGGGAGCATGTGGGTGGGGAGGTCTCAGTGCTGGAAGGGCAGTGGGACAACTGTTCTGTGAGTGAAAGGACAAGGCAGCAGTGGGTGGAAGTTAAGGAAGATGCGCTGGGGGGTCCCTTCTCCTAAGCTCTACATTAGTGGTTCCAACTTCTGGTCCCCCAACTCTGATGCTGGCATTGTAGGGAGCATATGCAATGTGCCTGGGATTCTGTGCTTCTGATTCTCAGACTCTGCATCCCGTACTTTCTGCTGTGTAACGTATTGCTCTAAGGTTCAGTAACTTACAACCACCACTCAGGGGTGGTTCACAACTCCGTGAGTTAACGACTGGATAGTGCTGCTGCAGTTGGGCCCACACGTCATCTAAGATCTGGTTGGTCTCGGGGGATTGAGTTGAGATGGCTCACTCTGGCTCCATCCTCGTGTCTTTACCCATAGCAAGTCCAGGGAAGCTAAAAAAGGCAGCCCCGAAGTCTAAGCACTTACTAACCTCCTGCTTACACCACACTTGCTGATGTGCCATTATCCCAAAGAAGTCATGTGGTCAAACCAAAGTCAGTGTGAGAAGGCACAGCGTGATAGTATAGATCAGAGTGGTAGGGTGCATTCAGGAGCACTGGGATGGCCTCCCACAGCCTTGCTGCGGTTAATTCTCCACCATCCCTATTTCCAACACCACAAGAGTCTATGTTCTGCTTCACAGACACTGTGGCTCTATGGATCCCCAGGGCTGTGGTTCTTAGAATTCAATGTTTTGATGTTGAGACTCTGTGATTCCAAAAGTGGAAGACTATACAGCTAAGGAAGAGCACAAGAGCTCAAGTGGAGGCTAAGGAAGTCATGCAAAGGAAGGCCCCACCTAGACCTCAGTCCCAGCTCCATGTCTGGATCAGGTAAATGGCACCGGCAGCATGCTTGGAATTAGAAAACCTGGAATATAGTCCCTGGGTCACAACTTCAAAAACAATTACGTGTAGGTATAGGGAGGGTATGTGCGCATGAATGCTGATACTCCAAACACGGATTTTTTTTTAATTTGTGGTTTTTTGCATTGCTGAAAGTCGAACCCAGGGCCTCGTGTATGCTAGGCTCTACCAGTGAGCCACACTCCCAGGCACTCAAACATAGCTCTACCCCAGCCAGTGTTCTCCCACGGCCAACAGTTATCGAGCCCTGTTTTCTGAGTGGTACAGAAGGTCAACAAGGGCCATTACTGCGAGCCTGGGCCCTGTGCAGCTCAGGAAGAGGGGCTTGTTCCCAGCTCCTCCAACTGCACCCACAGCTGCCGAGACCTTCCTTGAGTTTCAAGGGAACCAAGATTTAAATGGGCTCTTGCTCTTGGCCCCCACTTTTATCTGCAAAAAGAAAGAGAAGAGAGCAGGGGAGGGAAAAGAAGGGACTCAACTCTGCTCCTTCCTCTCTCCCACCCTGTCCCGAGTCTGACTCAATGGTATCTTGGGCCAGCCAAGGCTGCGCTTGACATTCAGTGGCTGTGCCCCTTGGCTTCTCCCAGAGGAGTGATGGAGATGCGTGCTGTCTCTACAAGAGAAGCCCTGTTCCAGGGCCTTTAACAGCCCAGCAAACCATGATGGTCCACTGCTACAGAGGGACCAGTGGCAACCCACGAACCAAACCACCCTGTTGCACCGGTGAGGAAAAACCCAGGGAAAGACTGTGGCCTGCTCAGTCACACCCCAGCAGGAGACCAAAACTAAAAGCTGTGGGCTCCCTGCCCTTCGCTAAACGTAAGTTTCTGGTTCTAAATGAGATCTCAAGCCCAGCCTGAAGCACCTTTGTAAGCCATCAAACTCAGTGCAGGACAGTAAGGGAGGTGGGAGCGAGAGCACTTACCCTTCCCAGGGACTCAGCCCACTCATTTATGTTAGCCTTTCCTCGGGGGCAGGCCACAGAGTGGAGGAGAGTATTAAATATCAGAGAGTGATTTAGAAGCCAATTGCCCGCCCCTCCCAAGCAGAGTATGGCCTCTGCTGACTCAACGGAGAAAATGAATCTCAGGCCTATGGATTTTCCTGTGTCTCAAGGCAGTGTGGGAGGAGGGAGGCTGTGACAAGTGATGGAAGAGGGAGGCCCACAGTGACATTCCCTCTTTCCCAGCCAGGGCAGCACCGAGACTGCAAAGAGGAGAGGAGCTGGATCTCCCGTCATGCCAGGCTGCCGGGATGCACCTCCATCTGCCGTAGAGAAAGGTAGACAGAGGCACCTCAAAGACACACACACACACACACACACACACACACACACACACACACACGAGTTTATAGTTGCTTTCACTGTATGACTAAGCAAGCTAAGACCTTAACTGCCATGGAGCCAAGTTCAAGGCCACAAATGAAGGTGGAGGCACAGAGATGAATGAGTTATATACTATTTCCATGCCTAAACATCTAAAGAGTCTAGGACTAAGAGGCCCTTTGCCCATACACATTTTTCTTTCTTTTTGTCAGATAGGGAAACTGAGGTCTAGAGACACAGAGGCTTGCCCAAGAATTTGAGTGATCTTCAAACATCTCTAAGGGCATAAGGAGCAAGGGGATGCTGTTGGGTGACCCTGGGGAAGTCACCCACCTCCCTGTGCTCCAGGGGCACTGGAGCATAGAAGAAGCAGGGTCTTTTCAAGGAGTAAAAAGGCCAGAGTGAAGGAACCTGAGCACAGGAGGGGACTCCACCTTGCAAAGCTCAGAGAGAAATCCTGAGATCTAGTGGGATAAGAACTCAAGAACAGGCCGGGCGGTGGTGGCGCACGCCTTTAATCCCAGCACTCGGGAGGCAGAGGCAGGTGGATCTCTGTGAGTTCGAGGCCAGCCTGGTCTCCAAAGCGAGTACCAGGAAAGGCGCAAAGCTACACAGAGAAACCCTGTCTTGAAAAAACCAAAAAAAAGAAAAAAAAAGAAAAAAAAAAACCTCAAGAACAGAGGCCCAAGCTAAGCATGATGGTAATCTCCTTTAATCCCAGCACTTGAGAGGCAGAGACAAGCAGATCTTGGTGAGTTGATGGCCAATCTGGTTTGTATAGTGAGGGCAGCTGTAGCTACATGGTGAGACCGTCTCAAAACAGAAACAAACCAACCAACCAACAAACCCCTGAGGCCTGGTCCAAGTGCATGGCTGCTAGTTACACTGCGTAGATATGACACTGTGCCTGCCGTGCCCTTAGCTCAAGGCAGTTTGAGAGGGCCAGCTCACCACCCACAGGCTCCCAGTCACTGCTGAGAGGGGAGCCTGGGCACAGAGGACTGTTAAGGCAAAGGAGCTGTGGAGACCTGAGCTCCTGACCCGGTGTGGGTGGGAGGGGAGCACTTAACCTTCCAGGTGAGCGTCTCCTGGTACAGTTAGAGATGGCGGATCCTCACCTACCTGGCCTCAAGCCAGAGGTTTTCAGTGGAGGATCACTCCCTCGCTCCTTCTCCATGCTGAGCCCTGGGCTGTATCCTCACCACATAGAGATCAGACTGGTCTGGAGTCCACACTACCACCATTTTAAAAGCCCAAGAGAGTTCTGGCACTAAATGACGTTCCAGAAGAAGGTGGCAAGCACAGCCAGAGGAGACTATCACGAAGAAGGTAAACAGTCAGGGATCGGATACCTGCATTGATTGAATCAGGAAACAAACAGCTTCAGCCCCAAATGTTTATGCATTTATTAAAACACCCACTGTACATAACACACTGACAACTCCCTGGGAGGGCTCTTCTTCCGGAGAACACAGCAATTTCCTCATTCCCACAACACAGCGGGTCCCCTTGCCCAATGATTGTAGGTTCTCCATGGCTTCTCTAGGCTTCTCTTCCTCAACTGAGGGGTTTAGCACCAATTAATGAAGGCTGCCTTCTGCCCTGTAGCCCCTTTCCCTACAGGGGGATCAGTGAGCAGCAATCAGAAGTCAGTCACCACGAAAACCTGAGAGGGAGCACTGGCCTTGGCAGTGGTCTACAGTTCCTCAGGGGCTGGAGGCAGAAAGTCTCCATGCAGTCGGACCAGGGAAGCAGACAATTCTGGCCACTCATGTCTGAACACGTATGCCATGTGAGAAAAGAGACCTGTGCTCTCCAAAGACTAAGAACACAGTCCAGGGTTCCATCTGCATGTTGGCCCTTGCACATGAGTCTGCCAGCTGCCCCTCTGAGGCTGCAGTTGGAACCTGCTCTGGCCCAGTAAATGCACACTCAAGCACTTCGGTGTACTTCTGAATCTGTGGACATATACCAGGTTACCCTCAAAGCTATATTCCTATGTGAACAGGCACCAATGAGCCTGCATGTATTTGTGTAAGACGAATCTGTCTGAACCTGCTGTGTGCAAGTTGTACAAGCCTCACATGCGCACGCGCACACACACACACACACACACACACACACACACGCACATCCAAGTAAGTATGAATTTGTGACACCACACATGGACACGTGTAGGTCTGTGTGTGTAAAACTTGCCTTTCTCTGCAGAGGCATACATGTATGCATAAACTCATGTGGCCATGTATTACAGACATGTCCAACTCTAAATGTGACAGTGACTACTGTCATCTGCCAGTAACTGGGAGAGCTATCATGGAGACAGGGAGAGAGGACTGGGTCAATAAGAGCTGGGGGACCCCCAGCATCACCAGCCTGGCCCTTTTGGTGTTTGCTTGAGACCCAGGCCACTGAAGGGTGAGCCTCTTAAGTGGTTTCACCTGCTGGTCAATCTGTTCAATACAGCTTCAGGGAAGAAGTCAACCAACTGTCCCCAATTCAGGAGAAAGCGACTGATTCTTGTGGGGAGGAGGGGAGCCTCCATCCCAGCCAGCTTTGCCAAGTAAGATGCTCGAATGGCCTGAAGATCAAATGTCAGCTTCTCCAACCTGAATAATTCATGCCAAGACCAGGAATGTTCCCTTCTCCGGAGTCTGTCTCTTTAAATCAGGTCTCGAGCTTCCCAGTTCTGGAGAGAGAAAAAAAAAGTAAATAAGTAAAAATCCAGAACAAAACAAGCCTATTAGCAGCTCAGCCCCCACCTCAGCCCTGGAGCCTACCACAGCTCAACCATGCACTACAAATTCAGTTCCTGATTTCCCTGCTTCTAGAGCCCTCTCCCCCAACCTGCACCCCACTCAATACTGAATGGCAGGGGAGTTTAGCTGGGCAAAGCTGACCCACCATATCTTAGGAGTGCTCAGGTGCTGGGGCAGGGTGGGAAAGCAAAGAGCTGAATCACTCCACCCACGGGTCACTGAGCCTGGGAGGGGTCCAACCTGAGGGGCGGAACCAATGGAAGAGGTCCTGGCAGAAGCAGCGCAGCCTGAGTTAGGGGCATGAGAGGTGTAGGGACAGGGGGGTACTGCAGACTTCCCTCGGGCATGGGACAGGGTCGACAAAAGACTGACGCACAGGACCTGCAGAGGTGGAGAACCGGCCGCGCCTAACGGAACTGAGATCGCAGAAGAGGCAGCCAAGGCTAGGTATTTTCCAGGCTCTCGCCCTTAGCACAGCCCCTTTCCTTGACTACAAGAAGAGTAACTTTCTCAGCCCACCCCCCTCTTCTGGCGGCAGCAGCTCTAAACTCCTCTCCCACCTTCGCGGGGTGCACAGACCCACCTGCGAGGTCAGCCCTGCGAGCCCCGCCCCACATGTGCCACGGAGGGAGGAGGAAAGAACCTGCCTAAACGTAGGGGGTGGGGAAAGAAGCAAGTCAGAGCTTGGGGAGCCAAACTTCTCAGCAGCTCGGCAACTAGAGAGCAGGGGAGCAAGAGAGCGCAGCGGCCCTAAGCCTGCTGCTCCGGAGCCTCCCACCCCGCCTCCCTCGGCGAGGAGGTGCGGAGACTCCGCTGGGGGCGGAGGAGGCGGCCGGGAGGCGGGGAGGGGGAGGCAAACCCTGCCCACTCGGCTCGGAGCCCGGAACGGCCGCGGAAGTCGGAGGCCGGAGCGCAGGGCGACCAGGGCACCGGGGGCGGGGGGCTCCTGCCTTACCCCTGTTGCCCCCCCCCACTCAGCAAAGTGAAGGCTTCTCGGACTTTCCAGGCAGAAGAAACCGATCGGGACCGCCAGCCGCTCCGGGTCAAGGTCTAGCCCACCCCCACCCTCCCGTGCCACCCTCACCCCATCATCACCAAGCGCTCCCAACTCACTGGTGAGCGCGGCGGGCCAGGGGCTGGATGCGGGGACGGCCGCGATGGCCCCGCGCGCGGGACAGCGGGGGCTCTGGAGCCTGCTGCCAGGGCTGCTGCTCGTGGCGGCGGCGCTGAGCCGGCCCGCCGCGCCCTGTCCCTTCCAGTGCTACTGCTTCGGCAGCCCCCGGCTGCTGTTGCGCTGCGCGTCGGGCGCGGAGCTCCGGCAGCCGCCGCGGGACGTGCCCCCCGACGCGCGCAACCTCACCATCGTGGGCGCCAACCTGACCGTGCTGCGCGCGGCCGCCTTCGCGGGAGGGGACGAGGAGGAGACGGACGGCGTGCGCCTGCCATTCCTCACCGCGCTGCGCCTCACGCACAACAACATCGAGGTGGTGGAGGACGGCGCCTTCGACGGGCTGCCCAGTCTGGCGGCGCTCGACCTGAGCCACAACCCGCTTCGCGCCCTGGGCGCCCGTGCCTTCCGCGGGCTGCCTGCGCTGCGCTCGCTGCAGCTCAATCACGCTCTGGCCCGGGGAGGCCCCGGGATGCTGGATGCACTGGACGCCGCGCTTGCCCCACTGGCCGAGCTGCGCCTGCTGGGCTTGGCGGGCAACGCGCTGAGTCGCCTGCCGCCTGCCGCGCTGCGCCTGCCTCGCCTGGAGCAATTGGACGCGCGTGTCAATGCGCTGGCCGGCCTGGGCCCCGACGAGCTGCGCGCGCTCGAGCACGATGGCGACCTGCCCCGGCCGCGCCTGCTGCTGGCGGACAACCCGCTGAGCTGCGGGTGCACCTCGCGCCCCCTGCTGGCCTGGCTACACAATGCCACCGAGCGCGTGCCCGACGCGCGCCGCCTGCGCTGCGCCTCCCCGCGCGCGCTGCTGGATAGGCCTCTGATGGACCTGGATGAGGCGCGACTGGGCTGCACCGACGGCGATGCTAACGAGCGCGGGGAAGAGGTGGACGTCGCCGGCCCGGAGCTAGAAGCCTCTTACGTCTTCTTCGGGCTGGTGCTGGCGCTCATCGGCCTCATCTTCCTCATGGTGCTCTACCTAAACCGCCGTGGCATCCAGCGCTGGATGCGCAACTTGCGCGAGGCCTGCAGGGACCAGATGGAGGGCTACCACTATCGCTATGAGCAGGATGCAGACCCGCGCCGCGCGCCCGCTCCGGCTGCTCCCGCTGGCTCCCGGGCCACTTCCCCGGGCTCGGGTCTTTGAGCCTCACCTCCCTAACGGGAGGCTGCCCCTGTCAGCTGATGATGACTTTACTGGGGCCACCCAGCCCTCCCCTGCCTGGCCTGAGCCCTGGAGATGACACACCAATGAGTTTGGAACTCCGAGACCTTTGGATCAATCCTAGCATCTCTCCCATCCCGAAGCTCCAAAGTGTACTCTTTACCCCTGGCCTGAGAATTTCCAGGTCAAAAACCCAGAGATGCCCCCATCTGTTTCCAGAAACAAATCCTTCCTGTCCATCCTTCCTGGACCATTGAAATCCCTTCTCCCTATCTTGGCTCACCCAAAGACCCTGCTCTTCCATTTTGAAATCTCTAGCACTTTCTGCACCACTCTACATGCTTTGAGCCAGACACCTTGGCTAGACTGCACTGATCCCTGGCCCCATTTAGGAGCCCTCCTCAGTCCCTTTCTCATAGCTCAGGGGGTCTACGTCCCTTCTGGTCTTATCGGAAGGTTTTTGTGGAGTTTGAGCCTTTTGTCCCACCCCAGAATTCTGAGCCCTCCATCTTGTAATCCACATCCGGAGGCTCTGTGACTTAAGTGGCCTCTCCTAGTCTGAAGTGCTTCCTATCCTGGTTTTAGTTCAGGCTCCTCCATTCCTTGGCCCTGGCCGGATCTCAGCTCCCAGCCCCATCTCTCTCAACCCAGGGACAAGCCTTGGTGTAGAATCCATCCATAGCCTTTCCACGGGGCTCTGATGTCCCAGTGCTCAGTGTCTGTCCTCAGTCTCAAACTCAGCTCTTCACCTCAGTCACTTTCAGACCCTGCCCCAAGTCCTAGACTCTCAGTTCCCTGGACACCCATCACTGGCACTTTTACCTGCCCCTGCCATTCACGGGTCAGGGTCCAGAGAGGAATCTCCCCATGGTGGAGAGCTACCCACTGCCCTCTGAGGAGGAGTTCTCCCATCCTGTAGGCATGTAGGCAGACCCTGGTGAGAAAGAGAGCATGTGAGGTGCGCAGGGCCTCCAAACCATGGCCACTGGTCCATCTGGGGGAGGCTGGGAACTGCTGCTCATCTCGTTCATCTGTGCTCTCTCCCACCCATGTGGTCCTCCCCCGGGAACTCCTTGCTACCACCTCTCATGCCTTCTGGAGAAGGATAGAGTCTGACCTCTTGTCTCAGTCACAGGCCTTCCTGCTCAAGGTCATGGCCTCAGCGCCCTGCCTTCTGTATGATCCCAAAGCACAATGGTGAGTGAGGAGGGACTGCCTCCCTGTCTCTCACCCTACGTCAGGCAGAATGGCAGGCCTGTGCTGCCTCTGCACAGGAAATCTTCCTTCTCTGTGTATTGGCTTGAGGCCCGCCTTCCCACCCTCAACTGAGAAATCTGGACCTCCCTTGGGCTGTTTTCTATAAAGTCTGCAATAATCTCCGATACTCTCTGCTCTTGTAAGTGGTGCTGTGTTTTTCCTACTGACCTTGGGGCGCTGGTGGGAATGAGAGGTGACGAGGGCATTTGGGGCAACGGCCTTTATGTGCTCTCTGGGGATGTGGGGAAAGAAATGGGCTGTGAACGCACAGAGCAAGATTGAGGCTAAACACATGGAGGGGCTTTCCACCACTCTCCCGAACAGCCTGCTTTTTGATGGTCTCAAATGGGCTTATCCACTACCAGCATGGGATTCTAGGCTTCCTTTACACTCCCTATCCCTTCCTTGGGGTGGGGTCTGAAAGGAAATATGTTTAGACTGACTAACCTCGCTTCAGATGAGCCTCTAGGGAAGGAGGCCAGCTATTGAGGGGAGGCAGTTTACTAGGGGAAGATTGTCTGAGCGGCCATCGGCTGCTCCAGGTCCATCTGCTTGCTATCACCTCCTGTGTCGGGCTATTTCTTTTTAGCTAGAGGAGTTGAGCCTGAGCCCTGGGTGTGCAAAAGGCAGAGAAACAGCAGCCTGGACAGAGTGGGGCAAAGTAACCCCCTTAATAAAGGTGGATTTGGGAGGCAGGTGGGCCCCAGGCTGGAGGAAGGTGGAGGAAGGGGCTCATACTTCAGTATTTCCAGAATAGTTTACTTATGGTCTCCAAGCCCTAGAACCATGGGGCAGAAATCTAGAGCTCCAGCACGTATTTTAGAAGTTCAGAGCCACATGTTTCTAGAATGTGTGGCTTCTAAACATTGAAAAGGTGATCTGAATGCCATGAGAAGCCTCTGTTGTCTTTCGTGGGACACAGTGCACAGTCTCCCTGCCTTCCCCTAGTGCATGCTGTATCCGTTCCCCCAGCCATTTTCCATGAACATCTGCCAGTGACCTTCAGTGTGTGCCCTGAGCATCCTCTAGAAAAGAATAGTGATGTTCTTACGTGGGTTAGGAAACCACCTCTCAACAGATCACCTCAGTGCTAAAAGTGTACCCTCTGGTGACTGCGGTAAATCCTAGCAAATAAAATGTGCTGTTGGCTGTGGGCTCATTATCAGCAAACAAGGAAACCTTTCGCGGTAGTGCCACTTTGGATATCTACTAAGCCCTAAGAACTCAGTTTCCCTGAGTCATGAAATAGCACCAGATATTTGGAAGATCAATTAAGGTCTACTGTATATGAGGCAAGAGTTTGCCTTCATGTCTTTCACAGACTCCATTAGAAGCCAGCTCTGGTCTGCTATGAGGGTAGCGATCTGCCAGCCCACATCCCCAGCCTTCCTCCTCGACAGATCTAGCCACACATTTAGCCTATACTGAATACAGCTCTGCCAGTGACCCATAAGCAATTTAAAATTGCCATTCACACACTTCTCTGGGAGAAGCCTCTTGTGTCAGCGACCCTGAGCTTCCCCATGCCCTCGGAGCTGGAGTGAGAGCCAGTGAGGGCCTGGCTTGAGCCTGAGGCTAATGACCCAGAGCCCCTGACCCAGCCTTAAAGGACTTTGTAGATGAAGTAGCGTTTGAGCTGAACTGGGGTTTCTTCTGTTTTGGTTTTGCAGTGCCCAAGGGTCAAATCCAGATCCTTGCACATGCTAGGCAATTACTGTACCACTGAGCTACAACTCACAAACCATTGCTTTGTGTTTCCTTTGGTTGGTTTTGATACAGGCTCTTGCTATGTAGCCCAAACTGGCCTTGGACTTAAGACCCTCCGGTCTGAGCCTCCTTAGTGCTATGGCTCCAGGAATGAGCCACCTTGACTCCCTGTTGCCAACCACTCAGTCCAAAGCCTCTCCCAGGAGCTGCTAAAAATGAGGCGTGGGCAGAGGACCAGAGGATAGGGACATCAGGGACGAGTGAAGGGAAGAAGCTATCTCTGGGATGTCCCTTACAGAGCAGGTAGGGCAGTGAGCAGGGGAGGGAGGGAAAGTGTGGTTGTAACTGAGAGTGTGGTAGACATGAACCCACTGCACACTTGGAGACACAGGCAGACTTCGCAGGCTGCTGTGACCCATAAGCAATTTAAAATTGCCATTCACACACTTCTCTGGGAGAAGCCTCTTGTGTCAGCGACCCTGAGCTTCCCCATGCCCTCGGAGCTGGAGTGAGAGCCAGTGAGGGCCTGGCTTGAGCCTGAGAACTGAGTTTGAATCTAAGCACCCCTCTTTCCAGGTCACTTGAACCCTTGGACCAAAATATCAGGCGAGTCCTTCCTGCGCACTGGGGATTGCTGCCGAGCGGGCCTCTCTCTTTCTAACCCAGGCTGGCACTATCCCCCAGACTCCCTTGCTTCTCTGCAGCTCTGCCTTGCTTCCATTCAGGCTGTGACCTCTGCAGACACTGCCTCCCACGGAAGCCCATCTCCATCTTCATTATGTCAGCCTGGCAGATGCTCAGCCTTAATTTACCAGCATGGCCTTTCCTAGGCTGAGAGAAGTGAATAGGGCACTTAATATTGCCGTGCTCATGTACATGGCCGCCTTCTGAACCCCTCCTCCACAACTTCACCCCACCTTGTGGGATGCTTCCCTCAGCGTCCTACAGGGGCAGTTTTTCCAGGGATGGCAGATAGATGGCGCTCAACACTCTCTTCCCTGGATGCGTGTGGAGGCCAAAGCTCAGAGTGTACAGGAGCCCCTTCAGGTCACGTAGAGGACAGATGCCTGTCTCCAAGGCTGGTCTGCCCTGAGTCTGAGTACTTGGTAGGCCCCTCACCTCTAAACTCAGCATCCTTTTATTCCTGTGGTACTGCTTCCTGAAGCCAGGATGAACCATGAGAACCTAAAGAGGAAAAAAAGCCCACAGTGGGGTGGGGGTGGAGGGGCACCATCAGCTGCTTCAAACAGGTTGAAGGAGTACTGGTCCAGCTTCTTGGAGGCAGTAGGTGTGCTGGGAGCCATGTCTGCCGTGAGGGGAGCAAGGGTCTGGTTCTGGATGCCTGAGATCAAGGCCCCGACTTTCAATGGCTTTGCTGAACACCTGCTGAGCACAGGGCTCACAAGCAAGAACCAGATCTCCCTGCTGTCCTGGTCCAGATGGTGCCACACAGGGTCACTGTGAATGTGGCCATACAAGCACAGGCTGTCAGGGAAGTCCCTGGGTTGACCACTCAAACTGGGAAACTTTGATATAAAAAGACTCACTATCACTAATCACATGGGGAGATTCTTTAAAACATAACATCACACAGAAGGCCAGGCATGGTGGCACACACCTGTACCCCCAGGTGTCCGGGGACAAAGCCGGAGGATTACCACAAGCATGAGGGCATCCTAGGCCCCGGAGGATTACCACAAGCGTGAGGGCACCCTAGGCCAGACGGAGACCTCCAACAACAGCACCAGGGACTGGAGAGGTGGCTCAGTGCCTAAGAGCACCCACTGCTCTTGTAGAGGACCAGAATCCAGACCCAAGCACCTGTTAGACAGCCCCCAACTGCTCCAGAGGGCCTCTTGCCACCTGCTGGCCTCAGACACCCACTGGAATGTACAAATACATACAGATGGACATACATAAATAAATAAGATTTCAAACATTTTTTTCACTTAAATCTCAAAAAAAAAAAAAAAAGCAGGGACTAGGACTGGAGACATGATTCAAGGGTTAAGAGCACTTGCTGTTCTTCCAATGACACCAGTTTGGTTCCCAGCCCCTTCACTGGTGGTCAGAACTGCCTGTAACTCCAGATCCAAAGGATCTGAGCCCTCTTCTGGTCTTGAAGCACCTATACATACTTTTCATATACATACAGACACATACACGAAAATAAAAAACTCAAAACTTTAATTTTTTCAAGTAGGCAGACTAAAGATGTAGCTTAGTTGGGGGAGTGCTTTCCTAGCATGTACAAAGCCTTGGCTTTGGTCCCCAAAACTGCATAGATGGGACATAGTAGAATATGCCTGTAATTCCTGCACTTGGGAGATGGAGGTAAAAAGATCAGTTCAAGGTCACCCTTGGCTACATAGAAAGTTCAAGGTCACTCTGGGCTACATGCAACCCGGCTTTTTGTTTTTTTGTTTTTTGTTTTTTCAAGACAGGGTTTCTCTGTGTAGCTTTGCGCCTTTCCTGGAACTCACTTGGTAGCCCAGGCTGGCCTCGAACTCACAGAGATCCGCCTGCCTCTGCCTCCCGAGTGCTGGGATTAAAGGCGCGTGCCACCACCACCCAGCACAACCCTGCTTTTAAAAGAATTCTATAGGTGTGTGAGGTGTGTGTGTGTGTGTGTGTGTGTGTGTGTGTGTGTGTGTGTGTGTGTGTATGTATGTCTGTAAGTAAGTAAGTAATCAAAGGGAGGCAGGGATTAATGAGAGCTGTATAGGCTGCAGCCTCGGACCCGGTGACTTTTGGCAAGATTCCAGGAGAGAGGAAAGGGCTGAACTGCTGGGCTGGACTAGCGACCCTCCCAGAACTGTGTAACTAATTCCCTCCCTTTCTTGCTCGCTGGCCATGAGAGCTCCTCCTCACGTCTTAGAGATGCAGCCAGCTGTCCTGAGTCTCCATTAGCACAGCGCCCTTTCCCAGCATAGTATCAGGACTCTCTGCGCTGTGTACCTGGGCCTTCACCTGCACTGGCCACTCTTCTTGCCCCCTGCCCACATCAGGACAAGGGTAGAACTGTCTCACTTTTAGTCCTCATCCTAGTACACAGAAAACATTTTCAGAACTCCTCTGGCCTCAGTCCTACCCACCAGATACACAAATTCAGAGGGAGAGGATCACACAGGGCGCTCTGACCTCCCTCCCCCACTTCCCTAGACTCCCACAACCTCCCACCTCATTAAACTGGAATTGCAATGATATAAAATGCCTGGGTGGCCAGTTCCTCCCTACTGTCCCACAAAGTGAATAAACTTGGTGAGGATGCCTTCTGGCTCTTGGGAGGCAGAAGTAGGAGGATCAGGAGTTCAAGGCCAGCCTCAGCTAGTCTAAGACCAGCCTGAGCAACCTGAGGCTCCCCAACTCTAAACCAAACTTTTGGAACGTCAACCCACAAGACATCATTTAGACTTGGCTCTTTCACTTCATTTTTCAGTATGACTTAGTCTTCTGGATCTCCTTTGGATAGTTTTTCAGGTTCCTGTCTGGGCAGAGCCTCCCCAAGCTTTGTAGTATGTATTCTTCATCCCAGGGACCTGAAGAGACATCTATTGGCAGAGGTGTAGCTGAGTGGTGCCAGCTTTCTCTTTTCTTGGCATCCAGGCGCCATCTGCTGGTGAAGATAGGGCAGTTCCTTTCGTCTTTCCACAATCCATGCTTGAGGTATTGAAGCACGTAGGAACTGCTAAGAAGCTAATGATACAGTTTCGAGTAAAACAGAGAAAACACTATGTGATGTCTCCAAGAATTTACTGTATGCCAGAGATTCTACTAGACACTATTTTTCTTTCAATCTGTTATCCTGATGGCAGTTCTATGACTCAGCTATTATTCCTGCCTCACAGATCAGGAGCATAGGTCACCAGGAGATGAATATGGTGACTAAGATCAAGATCACATGGCTAATAAGAGGCCAGTGGGTTTAGGACCCAGACAGTGAGCTCCACAACCATGCTCTAGACCATAAGCAAGATACTTCTTCGGAAGGAGTATGGGGCCGAGAATGGTAGGAAAAGACCTTTGAATGACGTAGTCATGGAAGGGTCTTCTGAGAAACCAGCTGGAAGGCCAGCCTAGGAAGACGCCACAGCCAGTGCCAAGGAACGGAGACCAAAATCTCCAGTATCGGTTGGGCGCGAACTCTGGCCCTAAGTACCTCTCCAGTCTGTCCTCTTTTCCACCACTGCGACCGCCAACTCCGCATCTCTCAAAGGGATCATGCCCTGCTTCCTGCATGACTTCCTGCCTGCAGCGCCCCCTCTGGTCCATGTTCAACACTGCAGCCAGACTGATGGTGGGAACATACTGATAGGCTCCCTCTCGCTCCGTTGCTGCTAGCTTGCTCTTTTCTGGGTGGTGACCACACTCTTTGGGTTGATTGCCTGTGACCTCCTCCCTCTGGTCCAACTCGCTGCCAGCTCTCCAACCCCTTCACCCCAGTGTCACAAAGGCCTCACAGTTACCTACAGGTCCAGGTTGTCTCTCCCATAAGCATCCTCCCCGTGTGCCCGGAATGTCCACAGCTCCTCCTCACACACCTTCCTCCATCCTGTCCTTCAGCATTCACATCAGACTTCTCTTCCTCCCAGAAGCCTGTCTGATATCCCTCTCATCTACCCCAGCGTGTAGACCCTCCTTGGCTTGGCATGCTGTACTATATGTCAAGGCCATTCAGCAGCAAGTCCAAACTTTGGTCTTATCCTCTGTGAATGCATGAGCAATTGGTGGAAGATTGCCACAAACCCAGCAAATGGTGAAAACCAATAAGCTATTGTTTGCAGTAGTTATCTCTTAATTGTTCAGCCTGCCTGTCTGCCTTCCTCCTCCTCCTCCTCCTCCTCCTCCTCCTCCTCCCCCTCCTCCTCCTCCTCCTCCTCCTCCTTTCTTGTTCTTTTGGAGGCAGGGTCTCCCTGTGCAGCCAAGACTGGACTAGACTTTCCTGTCCTGGACTTCTTAGCACTGAGATTTCGAACATGTACTGCTATGCCTGGCTTCTTTTATTTTTCTTTCATGTTGAAATTTAGACAGTTAAAACCCACTCTTTGGGCACATGGGTCTAAGAGTTTTGAGGAGATATAGAACAGGTCACTATCCTCTAAAATGACCCTCCTGATACTTCCCCACAGCCAGTTTTCACACTGGCAAGAGCTGGCCTTGTTTCCCTCTCCACAGTGGTCCCTTTACCCACATGTATAAGCAGAACACAGATTGGTCCTTTTAAACTTACTTTGTCCACTTAGCATAATTCATCAGAGACTCGTATTGTTTGTGTATTATATGCAGTTTGTTCATTTTTTATCAAGGAGTAGCATTCCACTGAGTACAATGGTGTACTCATTAGGTGGCTGAAGAACAATGAACATCTTTCTAGTTTGGATTTCCACTTTGTCCTGTTTTGTGACAGAGTCTCACCCCATGGCCCAGGCTGGCCTTGAACTGCAGTCTCCTATGTCACCTTTCTAGTTTTTCACAGTTGTGAATATAGCCCTTGTGGACATCTGTGTTAAGATTTTTGTGAGATTGTTATTTTTTTATGTCTCTTGTGGAGAGGAATGCTGAGTTTAAATCTAAGAAGCTTCCAGAACTGCCCAGTGTACCATCTCCAGTCCCCTCCAGCAATGTGTGAGCATTCAGGTTCCATATCTTCATCAGCACAATTTTTTGAAAATGACGGTTGAATTGCCTCTCTCTTTTGTTTAAATTCAAGTGGTCCTGTTGGCGGGGCATTTCTGGACTCCCGTTCTAGTCTTACTGATGTGAGTCTCGTCATTCATGACCATCACAGTCAATTGCTTAGCTTCATAGGGAGTCTTTTTTAAAAATTTTTCTCTCACACACTATATCCTGACTGCAGTTCCCCCCCTCCACTCCTCTCAGCCCCCCTTCCCCCTCTCCTCTCCCCCAGACCCACTCCTCCTCCATTTCCTTTCCAATAAAAAGAGCAGACCTCCCAGGGATATCAACTGAACATGGCATAACAAGTTACAATGAGACTAGACCCAAACCCTCACATCAAGGCTGGATGAGGAAACCCAGTGGGAGGAAAAGGGTCACAAGAGGAGGCAAAAGTTAGAGACACCCCCTCTCTACTGTTAGGAGTCCCACAAGAACACCAAGCTACACAACCATAACATATATACAGACGACCTAGCTCAGACCCCTACAGGGTTTGTTGATTCTGTAGGCCATGTTCTTGTGGTATCCTCAACCCCTCTGATGCCTACAATCCTTCTTTCCCCTCTTCTGTAGGGCTCCCCTGACTCCTTCTAGTGTTTGGCTGTGGGTCTCTGCATCTGTTTCCATCAGCTCCTGGACGATGCCTCTCTGATGACAGTTGGGACTATGCACCGATCTACGAGTATAGCAGAGTATCATTAGGAATTTCATTGGCTTTTTTTTTTTTTTGCCAGTCCTGTTTGGTTCTATCCTGGGTCTGTGGGCTCTCCAGACTCTAGTTCCTGGCCATTCAGGCAGTGTCAGATGTGGGCTCCCTCTTGTGGTGTGGGCCTCAAGTTGGACCAGTCATTGGTTGGCATTCGCACAAGGTCTGAGCCACCACTGCCCCAGCACATCTTGCAGGCAGGACAGATTGTAGGTCAAAGGTTTTGTGGCTGAGTTGGTATCCCAGTCCCACTGATGGGAACCTTGCCTGGTTATAGAAGATGGTTGTTTCAGTTTCCGTATCCCCCATTACTAGGAGTCTTTACTAGGGTCACTCTCATAGATTCCAGGGAGTTTCCACTGCACTAGGTTTCCAAATAGCCCCCCAAATGCCCCCCAATTTCACTCTCCTCTCCCTCCATCCCTCCTCCCACCTGATCCCTTCTGTTACCATACCCACCCACCCCCAGTCTACCTGCAAACTCTATTCTATTTCCTTTTCCCAAGGAGATCCCAGGCCTCCCCCACCCCCTTGAGCCCTCCTTATTACTTAGCCTCTTTGGGTCTGTGGATTATAGCATGATTATCCTTTACTTAATAGCTAATGTCCACCTATAAGTGAGTACATACCATGTTTGTCTTTCTGGGTCTGTGTTATCTCACCCAGGATGATTTTTTTCTAGTTCCATCAATTTGTCTACAAATTTCATAATGTCATTGTTTTTAACAGCTGAGTTTGTAGACATACAACATTTTCTTTATCTATCCATTCTTCGGTTGAGGGACATCAAGGTTGTTTCCTGGTTCTGGCTATTATGAATAAAGCTTCTATGAACATAGTTATGCAAGCATCCTTATGGTATGATTGAGCATCCTTTGGGTATATGCCCAAGAGTGGTATAGCTGAGTCTTGAGGTAGATCAAATCCTAATTTTCTGAGGAACCTCCATATTAATTTCCACAGTGACTGTACGAGTTTGCACTCCCACCAGTAATGGATGCGTGTTCCCCTTGCTCCATATCCTTACTAGCATAAGCTGTCACTTGTGCTTTTGATCTTAGCCATTCTGACAGGTATAAGATGGAATCTCAAAATAGTTTTGATTTGCATTTCCCTGGTGGCTAAGGATGTTGACCATTTTTTAAATGTTTGTCTTTGTTAGGGTTTTTATTGCTGTGAAGAGACACCATGACCACAGTAACTCTTATAAAGAAAACATTTAATTGGGGTAGCTTGCTTACAGTTCCAGAGGTTCAGTTCATTATCATCATGATGAGGAGTATGGCAGCATGTAGGCAGACATGGTGCTGGAGTAGTAGTTAAGAGTTTTACATCTTGCAGGCAAGAGGAAGTCAACCAAGACACTGGTCAGTAACCTGAGTATAGACTGCTCCCACAGTGACACTCTTCCTCTAACAAGGCCACACCCACTCCAAGAAAGCCACACCTCCTAATAGCACCACTCCCTATAAGATTATGGGGGCCAATTCCATTCAAACTACCACAGTGTTTTCAGCCATTTGAGATTTCTCTGTTGAGAATTCTCTATTTAGATCTCTACCTCGTTTTTTTTGGATTATTTGTTTTGTTGATGTCTAATTTCTTGAGTTCCTTGTATATTTTGGATATTAGCCCTCTGTAGGATAAGGAGTTGGTGAAAAATATTTTTCCATTCCGTAGGCTGCTGTTTCATCTTACTGAGGGTGTCCTATGCCTTACAGAAGCTTTTCAGTTTCATGAGGTCCCATTTATTGATTGTTGGTCTTAGTGCCTGAGCTATCAGTGTTCTGTTCAGGAAACTGTCTCCTGTGCCAATGCATTCAAGGCTGTTCCCTACTTTGTCTTCTGTCAGGTTCAGTGTATCTGGTTTTATATTGACGTCTTTGATCCACTTGGACTTTTTATGCAGAGTAATAGATATGAATCTATTTGCATTCTTCTACATGCCAACATGCAGTTACACCAGCACATTTGAAGATGTTTTCTTTTCCCATTTTGTATTTCTGGTTTCCTTATCAAAAATCAGTTGTCCATGGGTGTGTAGGTTTGCGTCTGGGTCTTCAATTTGATTCCATTGATCAACCTGTCTGTTTTTATGTCAATACCATGCAGTTTTTATTACTACAGCTCTGTAGTACAGCTTGAAATCTGAGATGGTGGTACCTTTGGAAGTTCTTTTACTGTACAGGATTATTTTCACTATCTGGGTTTTTTTGTTTTTCCATATGAAGTTGAGTATTGTCCTTTCAAGGTCTGTAAAGAATTGTGTTGGGATTTTAATGGGTATTGTGTTAAATCTGTAGATTGCTTTTGGTAGGATGGCCATTTTTACTATGTTAATCCTACTAATCCATGAGCATGGGAGATCTTTCTATCTTCTGATATCTTCTTTATTTTCTTTCTTCAAAGATTTGATGTAGGGGGTATTTCAACTTTCTTGTATTTATTGAGACTTGCTTTATATGTGGTCAATTTTGCAGAATGTTCATGGGGTGCTGAAAAGAAAGTATATTCTTTTGTGTTTGGGTGAAATGTTCTGTAGCTATCTGTTAGGTCCATTTGGTTCATAACATCTCTTAGCTTCAGTACTTCTCTGTTTAGTTTTTGTCTAGATGACCTGTCAATTGGTGAGAGTGGGGTATTGAAGTCTCCCACTATATGAAGGTCAATCTGTGATTTAAGCTTTAGTAGTGTTTCCTTTACAAATGTAGGTGCCTTTGAGTTTGGGGCATAGATATTAAGAATTGAAAGATCATCTTGATGGATTTTTCCTTTGATGAGTGTGAAGTGTCCTTCCCTATATTTTTGATTAATTTTGATTTGAAGTCTGTTTTGTTAGAATTATTAGAATTTATTAGAATCACTTCACCAGCTTGTTTCTTAGGTCTATTTGCTTTGAAAATCTTTTTCCAACCCTTTACTCTGAGGTGATGGCTATCTTTGATGTTGAGGTGTGTTTCTTGTATGAGGCAGGAGGATGAATCCTGTTTTTGCACCCATTCTGTTAGTCTGTATCTTTTTATTAGAGATTTGAGTCCATTTATGTTGAGAGATATAAATTACCAATGATTGCTAATTCCTGTTATTTTGGTGGTGGTGGTGGTGGTGGTGGCGGCGGCGGCGGCGGCGGCAGTGGCAGCAGTGGCTGCGGTGTGTGTGTGTGTGTGTGTGTGTGTGTGTGTGTGTGTGTTTCCCTCTTTTGGTTCTGCTGGTGTAACATTATTTATTTCCTTTGTTTTTGTGGATATAGCTAACTTCCTTGGGTTGGAATTTTCCTTTTAGTACCGTCTTGTAGGACTGGGTTTGTGGATAAATATTGTTTAAATTTGGTTTTATCATAAAATATTTTGTTTTCTCCATCTATGGTGATTGAAAGTTTTGCTGGATATGTAGTCTGGACTGGCATCTGTGCCATTTAGAGTTTATAGGACATCTGTTCAGGTTCTTCTGGCTTTTAGAATCTCCACTGAGAAGTCAGATGTAATTCTTTTTTTTTTTTTTTAAGATTTATTTATTGTGTATACAGTGTTCTGCCTGCATGTGTGCCTGCATGACAGAAGAGGACAGCAGATCTCATTACAGATGGTTGTGAGCTACCATGTGGTTGCTGGGAATTGAACTCAGGACCTCTGGAAGGGCAGCCAGTGCTCTTAACCTCTGAGCCATTTCTCTAGCCCCCATCAGATGTAATTCTAATAGGTCTGTCTTTATATGTTAGTTGACATTTTCCCTTGCAGCTTTTAATATTCTTTCCTTGTTCTGTATGTTTAGTGTTTTGATTATTATGTAATAAGGGGACTCTCTTTTCTGATCCAATTTATTTGGTGTTTTGTAAGCTTCTTGTACCTTTACAGGCATGTCCTTCTTTAGCTTAGGGAAATTTTCTTGTATGATTTTGCTAAAAATATTTTCTGGGCCTTTGGGCTGAGATTCTTCTCCTTCTATTCCTATTGTTCTTAGACTTGGTCTTTTCATGGTGTCCTAGATTTCCTGGATGTTTTGTGTCAGGAATTTTTTAGATTTAACATTTTCTTTGGCTGATGTATCTATTTCTTCTATCGTATCTTCAAGGCCTGAGATTTCTCCCTTCCATCTCTTGGATTCTGTTGGTGATACTTGCATCCATAGCTCCTGCTCACTCATCTAGATTTTCCACTTCCAGAACTCCCTCAGTTTTGTGTTTTCGTTATTGCTCCTATTTCCATTTTCAAGTCTTCAACAGTGATTTTTGTTTCCTTCTATTGTTTGTTTATTTCTTGACTTTCTTTAAGGGATTTATTCATTTCCTCCATTTTTGTTTGTCTTTTCCTTGATTTCTTTAAGGGATTTATTTATTTCTTCTTTAAAGACCTCTGTCATCTTCATAAACTTGATTTTGAGGTATTTTTCTTGTGCTTCAGCTGTGTTGGAATATTCAGGGCTTGCTGTAGTAGGATGGCTGGGCTCTTGTGGTGACACATTGCCCTGGCTGTTGTTGATAATGTTCTTACACTGGAGTCTAGGCATCTGGGTTTGGGATGATTATATGTCCAGGTGACGATTTCTGAGTTTGTCATTGTTGGGTGGATGTTTTGTAAATTTGTAAATTTCTGTTTCCTCTTTGGTCTTCTGACTGGAGTGGCCTGTGGTTGAGTAGAGGTCTCCACCAGAGTTGGGGACTGGACTTCTAATGGCTGGGATGGTCTCTGATCCAGCAGGGGATTTCCACCTGAGTTGGGGCTGGAGTTCTGGCAACTGGCATGGCCACTGGTTCGGCTAGGAGTCCTCCACTGGAGTTAGGGGTCAGGATATGGTTAACAGAGAGGGGTGGGGCAGTTGGGGGTTGGCTGGACAGGCACTGAGTGGGGTTAGTCCAAGGGCAGATGGCCTCCCTGGAGTTCTGGTGGCTGATGTGGCCTCTGGTCAAGCAGGGGGCCTCTGTTGGAGTTGGGCCCAGGATATGGTGAGGGGAGTGCCAATTGGAGGTAGGTTGGCAGGCACTGAAAGAGTGAGAGCAGTCTGTGAGCAGGGGCTTATCTGGGGTTCTGGTGGCCTGTGCAGCCTCTGGTGGAGCAGGGGTCTTCTGCTGGGGTTTTGGCCATAGTGAATCTTAAAATCAGATAGCAGATGCCTCCAACTTCATTCTTTTTCTTGCTTTTTCTATTTTTCAAGTGTGTTGTGCATGTGTGTTCATGCTTTTACATGTGTGGGGGTGCACATGTGTGCATATGCATGTGGAAACCCAAGGTTGATGCTGGCAATCTTCCTGGATTTCCCACCATATTCGTGGAAGAAGGATCTCAAACCCAGAACTTGCAGATGTGGCTCATCTGGACAGCCAGCTTACCCTGGAGACCCCTGTATCTGCAACCAAGGCTGAACCACAGGCAGCCACCATGTGGGTCCTGGGGATCTGAACTCTGGTTCCTAGGCTTGCATAGAAAGAGCTTTGACCACTGAACCATCTCTCCAGTCCCAACCTTATTATTTTTTTTAAATAATTGCTTGTCTATTTTAATTCCTTCACCTTGCCATATAGATTTTAGAATTGATGTGTCTACATGTATAAAAAACAAAAAGAAAAAAAAAACCAAAACACTTTCCACGGTCTTGATTTGGATTCCATTGGCTCGTCAGTTTGAGGAAGATTAATGCATAATATGTGATCTTTTTTTAAAAACAGCATCTTGCTGTGTTTCCCAGGCTGATCTTGAGCTCCCAGGCTTGGTGATTCTGAATCTCGGCATCTAGAGTAATCAGGCTTCAGACGGGCACCCGGTGCTGCCAAATCTCCTAATCTGTGAACATGGTATAGCTCTCATTGTATTTAGCTCTACTCTGATTTCTTTCATTAGTATTTTTGAACTTCCTGCATAGAGTTCATGTATGTATTTCCAATTTAAATCATATTGTCTTTTAAATTCCAATTGCACAACCAGTGAGATAGCTCAGCAGGAAAAGTGTCTTCTGCACAAGCCTGACATTGATCTGAGTTCTAGCTTTGGAACCAAGGTAAATGTGGAAGGAGAGAATGGACTCTACAAAGTTCCCCTCTGACTTCCATATGTGTCCTGTGTCATGCCTCCTCTACACACATCATATACACATAGACACATGATAGTAATAAATAAATTTAAATTAAAATTTAATTTTGAGGCCAGGCAGCGGTGGTGCACACCTTTAATCCCAGCAGTCTGAGTTTGAAGCCAGCCTAGTCTACAGAGTGAGATCCAGGACAGGCACAAAAACTACACAGAGAAACTCTGTCTTGGGCACACACCTTGAATCACAGCACTTGGGAGGCAGGGGCAGGCAAATCTCTGTGATTTAGGAGCCAGCCTGGTCTACACAGTGAGTTCCAGGACAGTCAGAACTGTATAGTGAGAGACTTGTCTTGGGGAAAAAAGAAAAAGATTTTAATCTCAACCCAGTTCAATGTTCAATGTTACCATATGAAAGTGCAATTGATATTAATGTACTGATTGTGTTCCTATATCCATCTAAATTTCGTAATATTTCTCCCACATTTTTCGTAAGTTTCTTGAGGATTTTAATGCTATAATCAAGTCGTCTGTGAGTGGTACCATTTTATTTCTTCCTTTATGAATGATAGTTCTCTGTACAGCTTTTCCTTGCCTAGTTGCACGGGCTAGGGCCCACATAAGGTTGAGTGGAAGTTGAGAGAGCACTCTTCCTTGCCTATTCCTAATTTTGTTTTGTTTTGTTTTTGAGACAGAGTTTCACTGTGTTGTGTAGCCCTGGCTGTCCTGGAACTCACTCTGTAGACCAAGCTATCCTCCAACTCACAGAGATCCACCTGCCCCTGCCTCCCCAGGGCTGAGATTAAAGACATGCGCCACCACTGCCCAGCTGCCTATTCCTAATTTTAAAGAAGAGCATTCGCCACCACTGCCCAGCTGCCTATTCCTAATTTTAAAGAAGAGCGTTCAGTCTTTTAGCATTAAGTGTTAGCTGTGAGGTTTTAAATATGTATTTACTTATTTATTTGGGGGCATGTGCCACGTTGCCAGTGTGGGGCTCAGAGAACAACTTGCAGGAGTTGGTTCTCTCCTTTCTCCACGTGGGTTGAGTGTCTAACTGACGTCATGAGGTTGGCCATGGTAAGTGCTTTTACCCCCTGAGCCATCTCATTGGCCGAGCTGGGAGTTTCATAGACCTCCTTTATGGGTTTAAGATTTTCTAAGGCTGGAAAGATGGCGAAGGGTAAAGACACTTGCCACCAAGCCTGACAAACCTGAGCCCAGGACACGCATGGTGGAAGGGAAAACCAAGTCTAGCAATCTATCCTATGACTTCCACACATAGGAAGTCACAGACTCACAACACATGCACAATAAATAGATAGATAGATGATAGATAGATAGATAGATAGATAGATAGATAGATAGATAAATGTGATTTTATTTTATGTGTATGATATTTTTACCTGAATATACACCTTTGTACCTCATCCATGTCTGGTACCCAGAGGGGCCAGTGAAAGGATGTTAGATCCCCAGGAACTGGAGTTACAGGTGGTGGTGAGTGGCCATGAAGGTGCTGGGAATTGAACTCAGGAACTCTGGAAGGAGAGGCAGTGCTGAAACTGCAGAGCCATCTCTCCAGGCCCTAAATATAATTTCTTAAAAGCATTTTTTCTAAGTTTTTTTTATTAAAATCATAAATGGATATTGTCTCTCAAGTGTCTTTCTACCAAGATAATCACCATTTTAACTCTATCTCGTGAATTCAAATATTTGTTCTTATTTTCATTTTTCTGTCCTGAAATAAAAGGGTTGTTAGTAGTAGCAGTAGTAGTAGTATTTGAGACAGGGTTTCTCTGTGTAACTCTGGCTGTCCTGGAACTCTCTCTGTAGAGCAGGCTGGCCTCGAACTCACAGAGATCCTCCTGCCTCTACCTCCCGTGTGGTGGGATATTATTATTGTATTGTATTGGGCTACATAAGATCATTTTCATGCAAGTGTGTGAGTGTGGTCTGAGTACATCCCCCATATTCCACTACCCTCCCTTCCCCAATCCTTCTTTCCATTTAATTTTATATTTGTTCAGAACAATATTTCCTCTTCTTCCTTGTGAATTCCTTTCTGAGCCATTTAGAGGTGTTACTTGAATTCCAAATACCTGCAAATTTCCTGGATACTTTTCTGGTGTTAATTTCCAGTTTATTTCTGTGCTGATGGAGAAAAAAATTTTTATGACCTAAAATTTTAAGTTTATTAAGGATATCTTTAGACACAGAAAATATGAGCTATGTATTTGAGAAGAAAGCTTATGTTTTGTCTGAGGGTAAAATATTCTATGATGTCTTTTAGGCCATGCTAATTGATACTGTCATTCAGGCCTTCTGTACCCTCACGGTCTTCTGCCTCAGTCAGCTGATGAGAGAGGGGTATGTAGGTTTGTATATTTATCCTTTCTGCTCCATCCCTATTTCCTCGTGTATATGGACATACAATGATCAGGTGCATCGTGCTCTTAGGGTTATCATGTCTTGATAAGTTGACACTTTTCATTAGTACATATATCCTTCTCCAACCTTGTTAACATTCCTTGTTCTGAAATCTACTTTGTCAGCCACTAATATTGCCATTAATTATACTTTTTTATTGTTTGCATGGTATAGCTTTCCCAACCTTTGAAGGGCTATTTTGTTTTGAAGCCAGGGCTTTAGGCAACCCAGGTGGACCTAGACCTCACTGTGTAGCTGAAGTTTGCCATCTGTTACCTCCTGACAGCTAGAATTATAGATGTGAACCAATAAACCTGGCCACTATCCTTTAAAATATCAAGTAGGTGGTGGCTCACACCTTTAATCTCAGCACTCAGAAGGCAGAGGCAGGTGGATCTCTATGAGTCTGAGGTCAGCCTGGTCTACAGAGTGAGTTCCAGGACAGTCAGAGCTACATAATGAAACCCTATTTTGAAAAAAAAAATTTATTAAAAGAAAATAAATTTTAGCATACCACTTGTCTTTATACTTAAAGCAGGTTTCTTACAGACAGAAATTGGTGAGATGATGAAGCGGTCTGGTAGTCTCTGCCTTTAAGTTGTTGTATTTAGTACATTTCCATTTATTATAGTTACTGACATGATTAGTTTCAGGTCTACTACTTTTATTTTTCTATTTTTGCCATCTGTTTTTCCGTTTTTTGTAGTTGCTTCAAATTTCCTCCCTTCTTTTGGAATATCTGAATTAATTTTTAATATGTTGTTCTTTCTACTTTCATTTTTAGATTTGGTTCTATTTTTAGCTGTTGCTTCAGGGATCACAATACACACACCTTTTCCTGGCCTATTTAGGGTTATTATTTCATCATTTCAAGTATAATGTATATTTTACATTTTATTACGTGCATTTATGTGTATTCATGCACATGTTTGTGTGGGTATGCATGCCCAACATACTTGTGAGCTCACAGGACAACATGAAGGGATGGATTTGCTCCTTCTGCCCTGTGGGTTCTGGGGGGGGGGTCAAACTCTGGTCATCAGATCTGGTGGCAGGCACCTTTACCTACTGAACCATCTTGACATACCATATCATGCAAAGCCAATCTAAGAAATCCCCTTCATAACATATATACACCCTAAGGTTCTCATCCTGCACAGAATCCTGCCTGAGTCACTTCTTGAATATGTTAATGTGTGCCTTTCATCAATTGAGGTGGGAGCAGTAGCCCCCATTATTTCCTCAAATATTTTTTTTTCTGCACCAATGTTTTCCTCCTCTGCTCTGAGAATCAAATGACATGAATACTCTATGATCATGTCCCACGTGTTGTCACACACACAGGACCCCAAGGCTCTATTAGCTCTAAAAGAAATTTATCCCCCCTTTTTTCAGATAGAATAATTCTATCATCTGTCTTCAAGTTCAGTGAATTTTTTCTGTTATCTCCCTTATGTGAACCTAGCCAGGGAGTATTTTATTTCAGTTATTTTTTTTAATTCAAAAATATCTGTTTTGTTATTTTTTTCCTATAGTTTCTGAAACTCTGCTTTGAACAACTGTCTTTCTAGCCATTTAAATTATAACTGCCACCTCTGGTAATGATCTTAGCATGGAAGTCTTCCTAGAGCTGGTACCTTTTGTAACTTTTATCTTAAGTACTGGTCACAGGGGTGTGTGTGTGTGTGTGTGTGTGTGTGTGTGTGTGTGTGTGTGTGTAGTGTAGTGTAACGTAACGTGTTCAGTAACCTTAGATTGTGTTCTGGATACTGTGAATGTTACACTGTGTAGACTATGGGTCCTGTTGTAATCGTCTATGGAACGTTGATGTTGTCAAGCCTGTCTCAAGGAACAACCAACAGCTGGTGAGATGGCTCGGTGTGGAAATGCACTTGCTGCTCAAGTCGGTGGCCTGAGTTCAAGCCTCATGCTCACATAAAAGTAGATGAAGAGAACCAACTCCAAAGGTTGTCTTCTGACCTCCACATGTGTGCACACATGATCCACCACCTCTCTCTCTCTCTCTCTCTCTCTCTCTCTCTCTCTCTCTAGGGGGGTTGTTTTGTTGCTTTCTTGTTTGTTTATTGAGACAAAGCCTCCCTACATAACCCAGGCTGGCCTAAAACTTGCTATGTGGACCAGGCTGGCCTCAAACTTGTGGCAAGCCCCCAGCCTCTGCATTGTTCGTACTGGGATTACAAGTGTGCTGAGATACTTATTGGTGTTCTGGGAGATGATGAACAGATCTGGTCTCGTCTCTAATCTTCCCCCTTTCTCTTTCTGCATTTCCAGGCCCCGGCAGCAGCAAACTACATTTGCCAGAATGCCTTGAAAGTGCTTCTTCCACTCTCTCTGGTTTGGGCAGCATCCCCAGCGATGGCTGTGTGCGAGCCCATTTTCATTGCTGTTACAAAATGCTTGACATAAACGACCTGAAGGATGTATTGGCTCACAACGTCAGATGTCATGACAGGAGACTGTAGCAGAGGAAGTGTGGCAGTCAGAAAACGGGGAGAGAGACAGCCTACACTAGCAGACTTCTTCATTCCCTCTAAGCTCCTAGCCTATGGAATGCTGTCACCACCTCTGGGGCAGATCTCTGCTTTGTTAACCCTCTCTGGAAGGGCCTCTCTGATGCACCCAGAGATGTACTTTATTAATCCCGTGGGCACTTCTCAGCCCAATCAAGTTAACAATCAAGACTAACCATCTGGGTTGGGGCAGAATATGCCCACCATAAGCACTAAAACCAGGGTTCAGATCCTCCACCGCCCCCATATATGTATACATACATACATACATACATACATACATGGTCATAGTGGTACGCCTATGATCTTGAAACGGGAGGACTCTTGGGCTTTGCTGGCCAGTCAGTCTAGCCAAATCAGTGAGCTGCAGATTCAGGGAGAGGCCCTGTCTCAAAAAAATAAGGTGGAGGACTGAAGGAAACCAGAGACAAGTACCCGTGGCTTCCATGTGTGTACATGCAAATGTGTGCACACAGATGCTCCTCCCCCAAAACAAGCAAACAAAAAACAATACAACTCAGAACACAGACATCACATCTGTGTCTCCTTCGTTCTTCCTTCTTGAGAAACCTTGTCCGTCCAAGTCCCTGCTTGGTTGCCCGGGTTCCTGGGCTGGCAGAGTACTGCCGCTTCCTCTCCCAGGCCCTCTACCCCAGGACAGGTGAAGCCTCCTCCTATCTGACCCCAGGGTCTTTCTCACACACTGTTTCCCTGTCATCTCCAACCTAGGAACATCAAATTTCCTGGGGCTGAAGGTGATTCCAAGGTTAAAGCATGTGTTGCTCTTTCAGAGGACCAGGTTCAGATCCCAGCACCCATATGGTGGCTCACAACCATCCCTAACTCCAGTTCCAGGGCTCTGTGACCCTCTTGTGACTTTATTGGGCACTAGGTATATGCACATGGTACATACACACGTGTCGGCAAAGCACTCCTACACATAAAATAAAAGAACTACATCTAAACATCAACAAAACAGATGAAATGCCCGTATATTCCTCCTGTCCTGCTTTGTCTGTAAGAGAACAGCAGAAGGAAGGACCCACATATGGCTACCCAGAAGGGCAAGGCGTTGACATAAATTGACACAATTTTTATGGGAATACAAAAAATAAGTTTTCATCACATAATCAAATTTTTAAATTATCATGTTCATGGGTTTCTTTTTTCTTTCTTTCTCCTTTTTTTTTTTTTTCGAGACAGGGTCTCACTACATAGCTAAGTAGACTCAGAACTCACCCTGTAGTCCAGGTTGGCCTAAAATTGAGAGATCTGCCTGCCTCTGTCTCCCAAGAGCTTGGACTAAGGGTGTGTGCCACCTTGTCCAGCATGCCCTCTCTTAAACTGAAAATAAGACAGTCTGTTAGAACGCTGGCTGGTGCTATTCATCTAGGCCCCTCCTCTTCCCCTGTGTCCCATTAGCCCGGGAGCAGGTAAAGCTTGGGGAACTGAAGTGACCTCAAAGAGACCCAGCAGGGCAGACTATGGAAAGAAAGCAGAGCCAGAACTGGGACTGGGCTGAGGACTCCAGCTGCGGGGACAGTAACAGATGGGAGACAGGGGCTTCAACTCAGGAGCAAACCAGAGCTCATGGAATCCAGCCAGTTCGGAGAGAGACCAAAGGCTTGGCAGCTTCCCCCGCAGGGCCCCTGAGCCTAGACACTAGGGAAACAGGAGCAGGGAATTCCCGGGAATCTTCGGGAGGGCACAGATGAGGCCCAAAACCAGAGCAGTCCAGGACAGGTGGGCACTTCTCGGTCCCTGTCCTGTGGGCGCTTATGAGACAAGAAATAACACAGCCAATGTCCTCTATCACAAAAGGCCTTTAATAGCCTCTCGTTCAAGGTTCTTTTGCTCATTTGTCCTGTTGGAGTTGAATAAACTATAATGACTTCATAGAATAAGGGCAGCCACAGGTACGACAGGTTGTCCTGGATGTGCTCCAGGCATGAATGTGCCACAAATCATCACTTCACAGAGGGTCACAGGCCTGAGGCTGCCCCAGCCACCCCTCCCCACCACACCCAGGACACATATCAGCTCCCATCCCTCGGAAGAGGCAGCCACACAGCAGCTGTGACTGGACCTAACACTGAGTGGAGATGCCCAGGGAAGACAGAATATCCTGTATATTCATTCTGTTGTGGGCTCGGTAGGTTGGCAACTCAGGCAAGACGTTATTCCCTCACGTAGGCTGCCACCTCATATGACCTCTCTTCCTACCCACGTATATCCCTTCCAGTAGTCCCTGTGAGGTGGGCAGAGCCTGGTACTAGCCCTTTACACATGGGGAACCTGAGGTCAGTGGGGGTCTCCTAAGTCACACTTGGACTGAACATAAACATCAGTTGGCATTCTTTCTCCCATGCCATGTGATTAGCAGTGCCCTGAGCTTCAAATCCTAACCTAGAATGCCAGGAAGCCCAGGCAGGACTGTGCCAAAGGCTAGCCCAAGTCTCAACAATAAGCTGTCCTAGAAGTAAAGTCCCATGAGAGTGCAGACCAACGTGGAGGGAAGCTGGTGGACTGCAGAAGGGGGAACCAACCTCTTTGGGCATAAAAGCCTCCTGCTGTGCACATGGACATCCACAGGTGTAGAAGTGGAATCCTAGGAGATTTATTCAAGGAAGACATGCTTAAAATGTCTCTGGAGAATCCAGCCTCATAAATGTCCTCCTTGTGGTATCTCTTATGTGAACCTGGATTCTCACTCCTTGGCTGTGCATAAAGAAGCCAACCCTAGTTTCTCCACCCATTGCCCTGATCTTCCTGTCGAGCCATGGGCCTTGCCTGAGAATGAGTCCTGAGTGGAGACTGGGCCTGGCTCCTCACTCCATGGTCCCATGCAGCCCATGCCAAGCCCTACCCTCACTGAGCATCAGGCCCGGCCCACATCAAACTCGTTCTCACGCTTCAGGGTAGGTCAACTAGAAAACAAGCGTATGTGTGTTCAAATGCTTGGGCCTGGTGACCTGAGTTCCAGCACGGAGTGTCTTCGTGTTGGGGTGCGGGAGTCACCCCAACACACGAAAGCAAGGAGAGCCTGTGCTTGCTGGTCTAAGATCAAACCTCAGAATGGTGGTTTGAAGATTTTTCTTCAAAGCAGAGTTTAAAAGTGAAACCTCAAAAGACAAGAGAGCTAAAAAGCAGAGTTATTCTGGAGGAAGTGGAAATGAGGGGAAGGCGGGAAACTGGGCCTGTTCCCCCTTCCCCAACTTCCCCCGGCAGCAACCCAGCGAGGCTGTGTGGAACACCGAGAGGTCCACAGTACCTGGGGCAGACAGTGGGTCCCAGGGACCTGTGCTTTGACTGTGACTTCCCTTTTGGGGGTGACAGAGTTGGTAATGTTGAGGGAGGGAGTGCTTCCCCGCCCACAGGCCTCCCTGTGAAGCCAGTGTGCACGGGGGTGGCAGAGGTGTGGATCCCGCCCCCACCAGCAGGCTGCCTCAGGCAGGGAAGGAGGGCAGAAGTTACAGGGCTGCCTGGGCTAGGCCCAAGACAGGCTGTGTGGATAAAAATCAGAGAAGTCTCATTTGGTCCTTAAGTTTAAAAAGAGTAAATGTCAGAACAGGCACCCGCCTGCATCCTGGGAGTTCAAGGTTGGAGCCTAGCCCCCTCTCTGGTGGATGGGAGCCACACATACAGGCTTCAGCCCCTGGTGGGAGAGAGCTGCCTCTGGGATACAGAAGCTACTGTGAGTAGATCAGCCGGGCCTCCCCTCTCAGAGCAAGAGGATTGGACATTCCCAAAGGTCTCCAGGGAGCTGTGGTGGTTCTGTTGATCCTGGACCGGGACCTTCTACTTCTAAGAGACAACGTCTATTTCCTCTCACCCCTGCATTTCTTGGGTGGCACTATGGTGGCTTCAGCTCCCTGACCTGTGGTCAGAGGCCAGGTTTCTTGACTTCGGTGGGCTCTAGGAGGTGAGTCCAGGCCCAGGAGAGTCTAAGATGTTCCTCCCTGTCCCCTAATCACTGACAACATCCATGTCTTCTGTGTCCTGGTTGCTGGGACCCATACTTGGACAGTAGCACCTACACATCTCCCCCAGTGCGGTCACCAAGGCCACAACGGCCGATTGTCACTGTGGCTGATATCTAACCGGGAAAATCAGGACAAAAGACAGGCAAACAGAAGGCTCATTCCACAGCAAGCTTCCTGTGTGACCTCGGGCCTCGTCCCTGCAATGACAGGGCCACCTCTGTGCAGCAGGCTGCAGCCTACAGAGTACTGGCTCCTGGCTCTCCCCTCAGCCTCATAGCAATCCCACAAATAAAGCAAACAAAGGCTATTATTCCAGTGAGCAGGGACTGAGAGGTGACCTTGGGGACTTTCAGGACATGGTCCTTTTCACTGCACCAGGTGGGAATCAGGTTGTCAGCCACCCTCCAGCGGGAGCCATCTGGGCTTTAAAGCTGAAATGGCCATGGGGTCCAGCCAAGCAACTCAGTCCTTATCTTTCTGGGAAGTGAATTCTTCTCTTGGCTGGGGTAGGTACTGGGCAAGTCCAGTTGCCCTCTATTGATGAGCTTTTACCAAAGCATGCTATTCCTGCCCAGATTGGCATCAACATGTGCCCCTTGGTCTACTGGAAAGTCCCAGTGTGGGCTGTTTGTTGGCACAAATCCCAGTCCCTCAGCACAAGAAAAGCCAATACCACTGGATAGTGCCTGGAACCTCAGGAGGCTCCTTTGCCTCCAGGTTCATGCCAAGTACTTCCTGGCCAGGAACACTCCAGGACAGAGAAGGGCCCTACAGAGAAACATTGGGTCATGTCATGAGATGGGGGTTGGGCATGGTGTCTGGAGCAGACCAGAGGTCTAGACAAGGGATCTAAGCCCCCTACTGAAGAAGAAGCCAAAGAAACAAGTTAGCCTGTGCATCTCACCCAGAATGACACTCCTGTGGAGCAGAGACAAGTAACACCCAATCCCAGCCTCACAGAGTGTAATTTCCAGTGTGGGTTTGAATCCACCTGGAAGGGGCACTGTGTCCAAACTCACATCAAGGCACTATGTGGACTAGCTGTAGCCAGAGCTGTCAGTACTTTCTCTAACTTTCCCCTGACCAGGAGTTTTCTATAGACAGGGATCCAGGGAGAGATCCACCTCAGTGTCTATAGTACCCAACGTTAAAGAACAAAGCTGTCAGCAAAGGACGGTTTGGCTGGAACGCAACTTGACCATCGCCCTTAGGCAGGCCGGCTCAAAACACAGAGAACTCTGATCTTCCCTGCAGCTGGAGAAATTTCGGTTGATCTGTGGGATAAACCCAGAGGATGAGTGGGGATACCAAGGTGCAGGAAGTTCAAGAAACCAGCCTGAAAGACTTTGCTTGTATGAGTTAAGGATGGGAGGGAGGTTTGCCAGGGAGGGGTTAGCCCAATGCTGAAGGGCCTTGTATTAGCTCCAGAGGTTTTAGTGGAAGCCAGTGGAGGGCACATGCTTGCCTTACACTGTTCAAGATTTTCATCAATTCTGTAGGTGCAAAAGTGCCCAGCTAGCTCTGGTAAGGAAGGGATACCAGGGGAGCCAGCAGTTATGATCCCAGGGCTGGCCAGGGCATATGACTGCCCCAAACTGGCTGTTCTAATCTGGAAAGAGGTGCCTTAGGTTGACTGCTTATGAGATTTAGAAGGTGCAGGGCCAGTGGGCCTGGACCATTTCACCATGAGAAATTATTGCAATCACTGGGCACGATGGACTAAAACTGGTTGGGATCCGACCTGTAAAATAAAGTATGAAGCCAGTAGCAGTGGGACATGCCTGTAATCTTAGCATCTGAGGCAAGAGGATCAAGAATTCAAGGTCATTCTCAGTTACAGAGTGGGTTCATGGCTAGCCTGGGCTACATAATATTCTGTCTCACAAACAAACCAAAGCTGTGGTCTCCCTTCTCAGGCAAGTATGGAACTGGGAAAAAGAGAACAGAAGTCAAGATGAGATCCTCTTGCCCTGCTAATCAATACATTTGATAAACCCAAGGTTGTCCACACACTTCTCATGCAAGCCTCAGCAAACACAAACTCTGGGACAGAGAAATTCACAAAGGCTGTGACCACAACTTGACATCAGACAAGCCGACTAGGGTCCAAGGGCAGCCCTTCCCAGGCAGGAAGCTGTACTCGGTGCTCCGCCCAGCCCTGAGTCCTCAGGTCCCATGAATCTCCTCTGGAGGGGGCAGTTGGCAGCCTCAGTTCCACCTGGTAGACCAGAACTCAGAGAGCCACATATTTATAGAAACAAGAACTGGAAACCCTTGGGGTCATCTGGTCTACCTTCTGGCTTTCCAACAAGAAACTGAGGTCTGAAGAGGGGGAGGGGAACTGGTCCAAGGTCACACAACAAGTTAGCATCAAAGACCAAACAAGGCTATCTCTGAGCACCGTTTGCCACCTGTCTGCCCTGTTACCCTGGGAGACACCCCAGTCAAGTCACACTAACACCAGCTGATAGATACTGGGTACCCATGACCCTGATACGAATGGGATCAACTCCTCCAAGAGAGGAGGCACTTTCCTGCAGGTGAGTGCATCTCTACGGGTGCCACCTTCTGGGATGGGCTCCCCTAACAGTGGGGATGGTTGCCTCAGGAACCTCTCTCTCCCCCTCCTCCTCTCCCTCTCCCTCCCCCACTCCTAGCTTATGGGGCCAACTCACTGGAAAACTACTGGAGGAAGTTGGAAGGCGCTAGAGGCTTCAGCTGTCCGTGGCCCTCCATCCTTGCTTCCTGAAGGACCAGCCACGAAGGGAAAGGAGGAGGATGGATGCTCATCCCCTACCCTGCCCTGTCTCTTAACCCCCCCCTCAGAAAACCTTCTCAGTAGCTTTGGCTCCCTGCTAGGGGCTGGCATTTGTTAAAGACCTGCTTCCTCTCTCTGTGCCCCCATACAAAATGCAACAAAGCTAAGGTGACCCATCCGATTAGCACTGACAGATGTGTGGGTGGATCTGCAGCCTGCCTCGATCCAGGTGTCTGCTGGTTAGAAAGTCAGTCCATTGCTCTTCACTCCTGGGGTCTATGTGCCTCCCCCATGAAACACAGGGACATGGACCAAGGATGAGGGTGGAGGGGAGGAGTCTCTGGTGGGCCTAGACCACAAGAAACGCATCGAGAATCTATTCACAGTCTTGCCCTCTCCAACCTTCAATACAGTCATCTTTTAGCTGCTGAAACTGTGTCACCTCCTGGGACGGCAGACATCTTCTTGTGTGTCTTGAACCACCTTGCCCAGCCTCTCCACATCTTCATACCCACCATCACTTTGGCCTTCTGGCCCCACCCTCCCCTTTCTGCTCCCCAACTCAAGCCAAATCCCAAGGCCAGGTAGTGTGGCCTTCCTGGGAATGAGCGTGAAAAGGGGGTGGGCAGGTGATTGCAGAGAGATGGCTGAGGATGTGTGCTGTGGTCCTGCTGGCATGGTGATGTGAGGCCAGTTCTGAGGCTCGTCACCGAGACTTGGAAGACCACTGGGGCCCCTTGGTAGAAACTGGAAGAACAAAAGGGAGGGGGAACCGGAATGGAAAGGAGACGAGAAAGCATCCGAGTGCAGAAGTGAACCTGGAGCTGCCAGGGTGAGGGCCGGCCCCAGTCTATCTGTTGTTGAGGTGTGGAGAGCCGGTGCCATCCTCCTCTTCGTCCTTGTCGTCCTTCATGCCTTTCAGCCTCTGGCGGGCAAAGTCCTCAAAGACAATGTCGTCATCACTAGTGGAAGAGACAAGGAAAACGCCATGTGTTCGCAGGGGCAGACAACAGGCAGATCCAGAGGCCTGGTCAGATGTGGGAAGAGGGGCTCAAGAGAGACCCACACTCACCAGGGTCTCTGGGATGACCTCAGATGGTCATGCCAGAGCTGACTCATTTACAAACCCACTGGTAGCTGTGGGGATTGTCACACATAAATTCCAAGAACCTTGCCTCTCAATGTATAGGGGCTAGGAAAGTGGTCCACTTCCTGAGGGGATGGAGAAGGTAAGTAGGGGTAGCAATGTGCCTCTGCATTGGAATCTCCAAAGAACAGGCCCAAGAAACCCCACTTTACCCCTCAAAATCAAACCAACAAGACTGCTTAAGGGAGCATGCCTGTTTCAACCAGGAAGTTGATTCTGGGCTCTAAAGAAGAGAAAGCCTATATAGGCCCTTCCTACTAGAAGTACTAGTTCACATGCTACCCCCAAGGACCCTAAGTAGGATAGGGACTTTTGAGCAGGGCACAGAGGAAGGGGGAAAGATGCCTCGTTACGGTTGCAGGACTAAGGACTGTTTCTTTCCATCATGTCATATAGACCCAGACAGAGACACATGAAGGACCTTGCCCTATGGAGTTCAGCCAGCTAAATGGGCTTCCTCATAGGGCAACTTGAAACCCCCATTTCCCAGATCTCTCCAAAAAGTCAAGGAAAGGAGATTTAGGGAGCTAGAGGGAGAAAGCAAGCCTGGCCCCAGAGGTGATTCAAGCCATTGAACCAGGTCCTCTTCCTCTGGCCATTGTCTGGTGCCTTCCACCGCAGGGGAATCCGAATCAGTTGGTTCTCAGGCGGCAGAAGTGACCAGAAACCTTCTGCACCCTACAGGCAGCCTCCAACTGGCATGGGTCAGGTGAGAGAGGGGAGCCCAGGGTCTGAACCAGCCCCGTGCCAGCCAGCTGAGTGGGCGCTGCAGATGGACCGACTGACTGACGAGGAGGAGCGTGCAAGGACGAGAGAGGAAGACAGACCCCACCAATGCAGGAGGAAGAGGAACAGGCACGAAGGGTCCTTCAAGTCACATGCAGGCAAGCAGGTTGCTGAAGAGGTGATCAGAGGTGGTTCTCAGCAGACAGGTTAGACCAGCTGCTCCTCAGAGGTTAATAAGCATTTATGCAAACGACCCCTCCACCTCTCCCATCCCATCTCCAGCCCCTCCCATAGACATCACCGGCAGGGAGGTTCAGCTTACTTGGTGTCAAGCTCTATGAGATTGGTGTCTACTGGAGTCTCGCTCTCTGGAACTGAACATACACAAGGCGTGTGAGGCACCCAGGGGTTAGTGGGGGAACGGGATGAGAGGTGAGGAATGGGACAAAGACTCACCCCTCCCCCCACCCCCCACGCCCCACCCATCCTGGGACTCCCTAGCTAAGATGGTCAAGTAAAGAAGGAAGGAGAGCGGGAAGCACCCCAGGCCTCAGAGTGACCCGAGTCTTCTCAAAAGCAGCAGAGGCAGGGAGGGAGGCATCGGTGCCCACCGAAGACTCTGCAGGAGACAGGTCTCCAACATGAGACACATTCATTTCTTGCTTGCCTGAGTTCCGTTTACTCTAAAAAGACCATTTTTGTAGCCCTGGCTGGCCTCAAACTTGTGATCCTCCTGCCTCACACACCTCTCTCTGCTGGGACTGTGGGCATGTGCTGTCATGCCTGGCTATTTTTTTCACACTGTAATTCAGAGTGCCATCTGGGGCACTTCACAGTCTATTTGTAGACACCGACTTCATTTACGTTATGGACTTTAACATCCCTTTCAATGTACTGTGGCCAATCTGTTACCAGTTTAAAAACCCAACCAATATAGCGACTGAGAAACGGCTCAGCAGTTCAGAGCACTGGGTCTTCTGGCTGCGTGTTCAATTCCCAACACCCACAGGGTGTCTGTCAACCATCTGTAACTCCAGTCCCAGGGACTCTGACACCCTCTTCTGGCCTCTGAGGGCACTGTATACATGAGGTACACAGGCATACATGCAGGCAAAATACCCATACACACAAAATAAAAATATTTTAAATGGAAAAAAAATAAAATAAAAATAAAAATCCACCAGTATGGCCTGTCTCCCACTCCTAGCCTCCCTCTGCCATGGAGAACAGGAGTCAGGGCTCTCAGTCTCCCAGCTAGGTCAAAGTCAAATGTGCTGTGAGCCCTGCAAAAGACTGGGAGCTGGGGAAAGGGTGATACCGGGCAGAAGGCTAACCCAGAAAGAAGTGGGGTGGTGGGATAATGAGGAAGTTGGTAAGCCCCACCCCAGTGACCCATGGGTCTCACTCACCTTCCCGATGTGGGGGCTCCTCTTTAGGCTTGGGGTGCATTAAGGTAAAAGGCAGCTCCACGGCCACGTCACTGAAACACATACCCAACTCAGTGAGCTCGGAGGGAGCCTCGGGCTTTGAGACCCACTGCCCTGTCAGTCTGAGGCCTGGAGAGGTTCTTGGGAAAGCAGCCATACTCCAGTTCTGCTACCCTGACCATCAATCACCTTTTCTCCTATCTTCACGAAGAGCTAGAAACCCTACCACCACCCAAAAAATAAGAAACAGAAATTTCCCCTTGCTCCTAAGGATTGTCTGATTACCATGGCTGGGAAGCACACCACTCACACCATGGCCAGTGGGTAACCAAAGTGGCCTGGGGTCCTGCCCACCTCAAGTCACCATGGCTTCCTGACATTACCCTTCTCAATTTTCTCCCAATCCTACCCACCCCATCTCCCAACACTCCCATAAAGGGGTTCAGGTGACCCCAGGACCCCGCCACCTACAAGCTTCAGGGACTGGGGCTCAGAGCTGTTGCACTGTATGCAAGTTCTGACCCCTCATACATGTGCATGTGACAGGGAGAGCAGCCACCACTCATTGTTGGTGACCAGGCCTCCCCTGACCTGTCCCTGACAGACAGGTTGAGGACACCGAGCTGTACCTAGGACTGTTCCAAGACCCTCCTTAGAGTCCAGCTCCTGGACTCCTCACAACGACCCTATTATTACCATGACCTAGGCAAGGACCAGGAAGCTAAGGTACATGTAGATTAAGTCTCACCTCAGGCTGCACAGCTACTAAGTGGTAAGTGAAAAAAGATTCTGGCTCCATCGTTCACCCCCTTAACCACTGGATGATAAACAGAATTGGGAGACTAATTTAAAAAAAAAGTAGCCCCAGAGGTTCTTCTCTGCTAATGGTGGCATCATCCCAGGAGCGCCTCCCCTTAAACTGTGAAGGCCTCCAGAAGACACAATCACATCTTACTGATCGTGTTGCTCGGAGCTGGGACGGGGGAAGGACTGGGTGTGGTGGTGGGGGCTGGTAAAAGCCAGATTCAATCAGCCTTCAGTGAGGCCATATAGGTCAAGGCTGGAATGACCTGGGCACCGGCTTTGCCAGGCTGTGAGTAGTAAGGGCACCAATGGTTCCCCTTCTGAGATCCCAGCGCCCTGCAAAGGCCTGGCCACATGTCTGGACTCGGAAACTCTTTGCTGGATGACACTGAACAAGATAGAATTATCTCTTGAATCACTCGGATTTCATAGGGTGAGTGACACCATCATCATGTGACAGGAGGAAGTCACACTATCATGTCTGGGGCGCGCGCACACACACACACACACACACACACACACACACACACACACACACACACACTCCTAAGTTACTGTCTGGCTGCTGCAAAGGCAACTGACTACAGTTAGCCATGAATTCTCAGTGGCGTAGAAGTCTGAAAGCCACTGAGACTGCCTATCTCCGAAGCATTCTGAATTCAGGTCAGTACTTCAGTTGGCCCTCCTAGGGGCCACTGCCTGGGCCACTGTTGTCTACAAAGGTCCTGCCACTTGAGCAGGAAGGAAAGCTGGTTGATGTGTTTTGGTGGGAACCACATCTCCCCACTGTCCCAATACAGTTCCAGTTGCCACACCTCCACAGAGCCTGCAGTCTGAGATACCCCCCAGATTTCTCCCTCCCAGCACCCTGTGGTTCTGATCAGCTGGGTCTGTGACCCCGGGACCTGCAGGAAGGTGGGCAAAGCAGGACACAGGAGGGACTTTACCTGGATGCAAGATCTCCCAACAGGCTGAGTGGGCCAGAGGAGGCAGAAGAAGCAGTCGGGACAGAGTGCAAAGGGGGAGAAAAGAAAAAGGACATTCATTCACTCCTCTGCCACCCTGCCCCAGAAGACCCAAAGGACATGCTCCCCACCCCTGTGCAGCTACCAGCTCACAGAGGGCATTGAGGGATGGGCTGGCTTGCAGAGCCCCTGGACCCCAGAATATCTGTAAGAACTAATCCCCTACTTCCGGGCTACCTAATGGCAGAAGGAAGACTTTGGGGTCACTAGGATGAAGACTGTGGGTCCTGCAAGGTCACAGAACACATGAGTGGCCACTGGGTTTAGAAACGGTCTGTAACATGCAGTCAGCATTAACACTGCCAGCCACAGAGACGATATCCTTTATTCAATTGAGACAGGGTGTGTGTGATACAGTCCAGGCTGACCTCAAACTCGATATGCCACCAAGAATGGCCTCGAACTCCTGATCTCTTGCTTCTCCTTCCCAAGTGCTATGACTACATGGGTTGCGTCATCCTTGGGTCAGAGGCAATACCCTAATAAATGCTACTTAGTTCTTTGGGAGAACTATTTAGGCCTCATTTCCTCCATCTACAAAATGGGAAAGACAGCCATGTCAGCAATCCCCCAACCCAGCTCTGAGTTTCTCAGTCTCTGAGAGCGGTGTGTGGGCACTGTGCCCTGAGATGTGAGGAAGGGCATGGTAGCCCCTAAGAGTCACAGTACACAGTCTGAGGACACCCTGACTCACATAGGCTGTGTCCAGTCCTCAGAGCCAGACCCAGGCCTAGGCAGAAGAGGAGGAGAAAGGGAGAGGGATGGAGAGGAGGAGGAGCCTCAGCCAGTGGAGAAGGAAGAGGAACCAGAGGGAGGAAGAGAAGAGAAGTCCTCAAGTCCCGCCTCCTCCACAGGAAGATGCAGCTGAAAGGCCAGGCAAACAGGACGGGGCAGGGGTACTGGGGCATCCGGACTCACCCGCCCCGAGACACCACCAGCTTCACTTTCACTTTGTAGGAGACAATGATCCCCAGGATCTCACGGTTGGCACCTTCCCTCAACCTGCAGGGAGACAGGGAAGCTGGTCCATGCAGCTCCTTGGCGGGTGGGATGCGGGAGGCAGTGGAGTGCGATGGGAGGTACCACCGTCCTTCCCTCTCCTAAGCCACTAGGTCCAACAGAGCTGGGAAAGTGAGCTGTGCCCAGTGGACTGGACCTTGTGGCCTTGGGTTCCATATATGTCACTCTTTGTGGTACTAGAGACCGAATTCAGAGCCTCATACTTGATGGGCAAGTACTCTACCATTGAGCCACGGCCCCTTTCCCTTCTGTTACACGATTGCCTATGAAATGTCCTTGCTCTGCAGCCTTAGTGGGCTCTCCTCCGTGCCTAGCTAGTGCCACACAGTGCAGTGAGAGCAGGCCCTAACCACTCTCCTGCCATTCATTCGCTTCTCTCACAAGGTTTTCTGCTCAGTAAGTCATAAGCAGAAAGGGCCACATTGAGAGCTGAGAAGCCATGGGCAGCTGGGAGTCATGGTAGCCTGGGAAGGATGTGTTCAAGAGGGATGTCCTCACTGGGGGAGTGGAGGGCAGGTCGGGTGTGAGCCAGGGTAGAAAAGGGACAAACAGCTTGTTGGTAAATGGGAAGCCTGTGAGGAGTGACAATAATGTGATGGTCTAGCCTGAGCCAAGAGTCTTGAGCTGGGAATGGTGGTCTCAGTCGCAACAGATAGAGGCCAAATCCCTGAAGAGAGCCAGATTATCAACAGAGGGGATAAGAGTCCCTGACTATCTGGACTCCTCCAGAGTCAGGTAACCTAAAGGCTCAGTGACACCCACAGAACAAAAGTGACCAGATGGCCTCATAGTACCTCAGGTGGAAGGGCCCCCAAATCTCCCCAGCTCACCATCTCTTCCCCAGCCTCTCTAAGCCCCCATCCAGGACCCTTCTAGAACCCATTCTCTTCCCTCCAGCCTCGACAGCATCAGAAACACTCCCAATCTATGTTAAGGACTCTAGGCTAAGGGCTGCCAATGCTTGCAGGAAGTTTTTCCATTTGTGCCCCCCAGAGTCAAATGATGGGGCTGAGGAGTCTTTGAGTGGGCAGGTGGGAGTAGGAAGACAGCCTCCCTGGCTAGTCACACTCTGGGGACTGGCCCTAGTCAAGACTGGGAAAAGAGCCTAAACCTCATCCTCATGGTGGTGGGCCGAGAAGGTGGGGCCCCACGCAGGGTGGGCATTAGGAGCATGGGACTTGGAGGGGGCGGTTCTCACAGAGTGCTGGAAGCCAGATTTGTGTCTTCGTGCTTGAGTTTCCCATCCAGGGCAAGCCCCCGCTTCTCTCGGTTGTTGGCCAGGAAGGGAGTCAGTGTGTAGACCTTGCAGAACGTTGAGCTGGGTGCCACATTGTCACTGGGAAGTAGAGAAGTGGCATGAAGGTGGCCCTTATCACAGCCGGCCCTAACCCAGTCAAGATGTCTGGCCTGGCCCTATTCTAAAACTTCTTCCATCAGCAAACCTCTGTATCCCAGATGCAGGGGACCACTTTGGCCAGGCCCAGTTCTGGCAGGAAGCCCACAGCCACCCAAAAGAGGCACAAGCACACGGTACACAGGCAGGACTGCCCCTGGGCTAGGACTGGCCACGATGCACATTTAAACAGCACATTTACTTTAATTATTTACTTAATGATTAAGTTTGTATGTATGTGTATGTGTGTGTGTACCTCCATGAGTGCATGTGCATCAACATTCATGCAAGTGCCCTCAGAGGCCAGAAGAGGGTGTCATATCTCCTGGAACTGGAGTCACAAGCAGCTGTGAGCTGCCAGCTGTGGATGCTGGAAAGTGAACCCCAGTCCTTTGCAAGACCAGCAAGTGCTCTTAGCTGCTGAGCCATCTCATTTCCTTTTAAAAGTATCACCGCATACAAACCATGAGTAAAGCTACTGACTGTCTGCAAGTCCCCACCTAGGTTCTACCATTACAATCTTACTTGCTGTAAAACATATCTATCAATCACATGCAGGGGCCTCGGCTGTTTATTTCTCCTGGTGGTGTTCCATCTCCCCTCTCCCTTTTCATGATGATGTAGGTAAGGAGGCTGACACAGGGCAGCCCTGGAGTAAGCCCCAGATTTGCCTCTTTGAGCAGAGTCAGCCACATCTCAACCCCAACCCCAACCCCACCCCAACCAGGAACATGCTCCCTGGAAGCTCAGGCATCTCTCCTTTCTCCAGGCTGCAGATGCAAGTATGTCACAGGATGTGACATTCCACTTGGGACTGAATGCTATTCTGGCTCTGGGTCATTTCACTGTACCCCTGACACTCACCAGAAATCTAAGCCTTGTGGCTTTGGGTTTTGTTTTTAATTGATGATGGGTATAAGAATATCCAATAATGCATGAACATTAGGCCCAATAATAACATATTCACCTGTAGGATATAAAAACTATGTCCAAGTGGCAGGTGTGGTTGCTCACACCTATAATGTCAGTACTTGGAGAGCTGAAGTAGAGGATTGCCATGAATTCCAAGCAAGCCTGAGCTACATAGTGAGTTTCAGGCTAGCCTGGTCTCACAGTGAGACCTGGACTCAAAAACCAAAACAGGGGCCATCGAGTTCACTCCGCGTGTAAAGGCACATGTCACCTGAATTCTAACCTAGGACACACATAATAGGAGAGAACTGACTCCCAAAAGTTGTCTTCTGACCTCCCTATATGTGCCATAACAAAAAAATAGATGTGGGAAAAACATTTTTTTTTTTTTTTGGTTTTTTAAGACAGGGTTTCTCTGTGTAGCTTTGCGCCTTTCCTGGAACTCACTTGGTAGCCCAGGCTGGCCTCGAACTCACAGAGATCCGCCTGCCTCTGCCTCCCGAGTGCTGGGATTAAAGGCATGCGCCACCACCGCCCGGCTGGGAAAAACATTTTTTAAAGGAGACTCTTCCACGCCATCTACTATGAATGTCAAAGAAGGTGGAGACCCAGCCCTCCGCAGTTGAGAAGAGATGCCTGGGCCTAGGCTTCCCATTCTCCTATCTAGTCCCACCCATCCAAAGTGGGCCTCAAACACACTCACTCGGCCTCCTCCATGGCCACTGGGCACTTGTACTGCGCTGTGTTGAAGAGACAGATGTCTGCATACTGGCGTACTGGAGAGAGAGAGGCAGGGGAGGCAGGCACATGAGTCGGGGGGCCGCTCCCAGGATGCACCTTACGCTCCCTAGGGTAGGAGTGCTTAGATTGAGACAATGGCCACAGTTTACCAGAGGCCATCACCCCAGCCTCCACCCAAAAAGAAGTCCCCACCAAAGCCCAGTCCCTTCCATGACCAAGTCTTTGCTCCCAGGACAGCTTGGTCAGGGCCCAGAAAGCCTTTGGAAAGAAGTAGCCAAAGCAATAACCCCATTGCCTGGGACACCAGCTTCGAAGCCACCGTTGGCTGAGAGCAGACCCGTTTCTGAAGCTATTAACGGTACTTCACAGATTTTAACAAAGGGCGTGCCTACAGCTATCCCAACCCTTGGGAGAATTTCCCAGCTACCCGAGATTTTGATCTTCTTCACAGTCTTGTTGGTGTTGTTGGTGACGTGGACATTGACGCTGATGGGTTCTCCATGGTAATAAATCTATGAGGCAAAAGACAGGCGACCGTGGGCAGAGAAAACACCTGGTTATTCTAACCTCTGCCCCCAACTTCATCAGCCACTTCCCACTGGAATAAAAGTGTCACCCAAACTACCAAGCATATTGACTTTCAATACCATTGTGGGGCCTTTCAATGATGTCTGTACAAGAAGATGACATTCCAGGACTGGGGGACAGCTTTGTCTGTAAAGTACTTGTATTGCAAACACAAGGACCTTTGTTCAATCTCTAGACCCATGTAAAAATGCTGGGTGTGCTGGCCCTTGATTGTAATCCCAGCACTAGGGAGGCAGAGACAAGAGGATCCCTGAGGCTCAATGGCCAGCCAGTCCAGCCTAATTGGTGAGCTCCAGGCCAATGGCAGACTCTGTCTCAAAGGAAGTAGATTGTGTCCCTGAGAATGACACCCCCAAGGTCGTCATCCAGCTCCGCACATGCGCATACACACACCCACACACATGCATACCAATAAGAAAAGGAAGCTGGCATTCCTGGCTCCAGTCCTGTTCTGATCACAAGCTAAGACAACAACAGTAACTATGGTGATGGCGATTGCATGACCTTAGACATGCTATGTAAGTCTCAGATTCTCCTTTATTTGATGTGAGGGGTGGAATGGAGCAATGTCTCAAGTCCCTGTGGGCCCTGATGGTCTGGATTTGCAGACACAGAAAGTTCTGGAAGATTCAGGGGAAGGGAAGAAAGGATAACCAACTCGCTGAAGGATGCTCTGAATTCTCAGAGAAGGGCCTCCACCATATCTTACCCAGGCCCTTGCCTTTAGCTTCCCCAAGAAGGAGAGTCACACCCACACCCCAGTCAGCTGGCTTAGGGTCCTCTGAATTCTTAAGAGTTTGTTGCCTTCTAGCTCACAGATGAGAGGGTAATGGTAAGGAATCCCTGGGTGCTGTTCCCCATCACCACCCCTGCTAATACAGCTGGGCCTCCCCACCCAGCCTAAAGCAGGCAGTTATCAGGATGTGAGGAGGAATGGCCAGGACCCTTCCAGAAGGTACATTGCTCCTGTCTGGTATGTGCACATGCATACTTCTGTCAGTCCTTTGGATCCCAACAGGATTCCCAAAACCCTCAAGGAAGATCAGGAGACAGTGGGGTCTGAAGGGTATCAGAGCTGGGGACGACGAGTCTGAGCCTCTTACCTCCTTATCCAGAGATGCCTCAAGGTGCAGAGGCTTGTCCGACATGAGGAACTGTCTGGTGGTCTCGGCTGTGGGCTGAGGGCCAGGCCTCTCTGGGGCATACTGAACCTTCCGGATGACTAGCCGCACGGAATTCCTAAGGAAGATGTGTGGGGAGAAAGACAGTCACCAGCCTCCACGCTCTCGTCTCTGAGGTACCTACATCTCTCTCCTGCTCAACAGGCTACTATAGCTCCCCGCTGCGTGCCAACCACAGAGGTTAGCCTGGAGGGCTTGTTGCCATGTGACTCCACTCCAGCCTCCTCCACTCTGTCCCTGGGCAACCCTGCAGCATCACTTCATTAGATCCATGTTCCGGTACCCAGCACAATGGTAAGAATGGGACTGTGTTTTGCTTCTCACACCCTCTGTCTCCTGAAGATGCTTGAGGATGGAAGCTTCTTGTCTAACTTGTCCACTACCACAGTCTCAGCACATGTGGCTGTGTGGGCCACCTGGTGGCCTCATCTGTTAAAGACCTGCTAAGTGGAAATACGCAGAATGGACAGGCCCCCATCGGAGGTGAGGGATTTCATTACAGGATGTAGACTCAGCCAGAGTCTAGAGAGGTACAGGGCAAGGAAGAGGTGACTCAGAGAAACCCACCGAGAAGACAGGCTCAGCGGAGGTCCCAGGGCTTAGGGTAGAAGCAAAAGCGAACTGCACTGGTGAGGGACAGGGACTCGGTTGCACACTACCTCAGTGGCACGTGGGGAATGCCAGCACCCCCACTTCTCCAACAATCCACTTCCATTCCCTGGAACCTCAGAATCTTGGTGGCACACCTAGCTCTCCTCTTATTAACCACATGGCCTGAGGAAATTACCTCCCCGTGCCTCAGTTTCTTCATCGGTAAAACAGCCTCAACCGCACTTACCCCTCAGGGCCACTGGGAGGGTTAAAGCAGTCCACATCTGTCCATCACTCTGAACATGGCCAGAACCAACTAAGCGTTTGAGAACCGACAGCTCCTGGGTCATTCTTACTAGTGAGTCTTGGGAGCAGACTTAAGATGACCCACGGGAGAGGGTGAGGGTGGTGACTCTTAAGGTCGCCTGCTGTTCATTGTTCCGCTCAAGATCCCGCCCATATTCCACAACGGTCCCCTTCATCTCAGGTCTTAAGGGGAGAGTTGGGGCAGAGAAGTAAGAGAGAAGAGTCTAATCCACCCCTCCGACCCCTACACGGGAGCTGCCAAGCTGCAGCTTGAAATGCTTGTGATACACCTAGTCGCCACCAGGTGGCAAACCCGTCCCTAAAGAGGCTGGTGGACATCCCTCAGCTGACCGGTCTAGCAGCTGGACTTAGAAAGCAGGGGCGTGAGAGTCCTGTGTCCTGAAGCCCAGGGAGGGCAGCCATGAGAGGTCAAGGCCGCTGCTTTGTCCTCCCTCTGCCGAGCACTGCAGGAGAATGTCCCTTCTCTGAACCACACTTTCTCCACCTCCCTTCCTCCGCTCCTGCTCTCAGTGGGCAAGCAGGGGAGTGTGGACAGCCAGGGCACACTCTGTGCACTGTTGAAAGTTAACTGCAGTCTGGAGGGGTAAGACAGCGGTAGGGATGTGAGGGAGGACTAGCTCAGGCCCCTCAGACCACCTCCTCCAGGAAGCTCACCTTGACCTGACAGCCTTCCAGACCCTTCCTACAGCACAGCCCCTCCTCATTGGTCCTCTTCGGACTTCCCCCTCCTGCCCTTCCTCCCTTCTCCCACCGGCATCCTGCCCACCTCTTGTGGATCTTCTCCTCCAGGTTCTCGGCACAGAAGGCTTTGACTTCATAATCCACACCACAGGCCTGTGGAGGAAGCTGTGCTGACCCCAGGGTATTGGGGAGTCAGGATCCCAACCACCCTTCCCATCTTACAAGCCAGAATGCTGGGTGAGAAAATAAACTTCTGCCTCTTAAGGGCTTCTTGATATGGATCTGAAACCATGGAACCAGTGTTAACCTTGTCCCGATGCTGCCCTTGACCCAGGACCTTCCACTGGAACTGCTCCTGCGAGCCCACCAGCCAACCCCAATTACTCTTTGGACTCCGGCTTCGGTCAGGACAGCCATCAGCAATGTGAAGACCCCCGTAGTGGGTGTCGTGGTGTCTCCCACTCTCTAACAATATGAGGGCGCATGTTCCCTGTCTCTGCTGTGAGGATGAGAGTGTGAACTCTAAAGTCTGGGGCCTGGGACGCTGCAGCTATGACTCCTCTCCAAGCTTCCGTGACCCCAGCTGTAAAACAGCAGCAATCCCATCTCCAAACAAGGCAGCTAGGGACTATGTGACGCCACATGTAGGTACTCAGAATCTGCTGGTCCTGTGCAACCAATACCAGAGCCAGCAACAGTGACTCATGGGAGTCTATGACGCATCACCGAATGTGGGGGCGAGGCCAGCCTGCATCTGCAGCCTTGTCTCAAGGGACTGAAGGTCCAAGGGATATCAGCCAGGCCTAGGCCCAGGTAGCTTCAACAGGAAGGGAGGTTCCAGACGTCCACTACTCTATGGGGAGAAAACCAGGACTCTGGGGACACGAGAGCCTAGAACAAGAGAGATGGTCTCCTTGGAATGACCTACCTTCCCTGTGTCCTCAGGCCCTGGCTGCAATGTCACCGAGCATGGAAGGTTTGGAGGGATCTGTTCAGGAGACAAATACAATGAGCTAAACTTTCACTTCTGCCTTGTCTTTCCCTACACACCTCACTCCTACACACCCATCAGACCGAGTCCCCGGAGGACAGGCCATCTCTTCTCCATCAGACTAGGAACCCCCGAAATAGACTGTTTCTCTCCTGGTCCAGCCATATCACACTATGCTGCACACAGGGTCAGGGGCAGACTGGGGGAGATAAGAATTGGAATGTTCTTCACCTAAGAGCTCAGCTCAGTCCCACCCCAGAATCGTGGAGTCTTGAAAACATGAAGATGTGAACTCCAGAAGCATGGAGTCTTGGAATGGTGAGGAGGCATGACAGAGGGATCAGCTGGGCACGTGGGCAGCCTGTCTGCGGGGAGACACACAGCGGCACAGGGCCAGGCGGGTCTCCTTCCTTCACTGCAACCCACCCCGGGCCTTCCTTTCTCTAATAACTGAAATGCAGGAGGGCCAGAAGAGCAGCCTCGAGGTTAAGGTGACCTCTCCACAGTGGTCAGAGATAAGACACATAGCAGGTAATGTAAGTGATGGGACCCGGGTCCCAATCGGGTGAGTCAAAGCAGCTGCCCTCCCGGCTTCCCCATGTGCCTGCCCTGAGCGCATCCCCGGGGTGATGATGCTTCTGGACTGCAGGTGGAGAAGGAGAGCTGACCTCAAAGGTGAAGGGGTAGGCATGCTCGCCCAGCTTCTTGATGAGCCGCTCCTGTAACCGAGTCAGCGGCTTCTTGTCCTCAGGGGCCGGTGGGAAGGACTGCACGTTGGCCACAAACAAGTCTTTGCGAAAAGTCAGACCCAAGACATCCAGGTCTTCCCGGCCATACCGGAAGGCGCAGGTCAGCGTCACGTAGACTGTGAGGAGCAGGGGCACTGAGGAGGGGCCTGGGAGGGCAGCACACAACCCCCCCCCCAGAGCTCCAGCTGCAGCCCTGGGGTTTGGCCCACTGGAGGCCATCAGCCTGTCCCAGGTTCAAGTGGGGGGGGGCACCCTGGCTCTCTGACACAGGGCACCTTCAAGGGCAGCCTTGATGCAGCCTCTTAGGAAGGGGCCTCCTTCCGGGCAGTTCTGCCCTCCTCCGCTCACTCCAACCCAGGAGTACGGAGGGGCAGAAGGAGAGTCAGGCAGCCTGGCAGCTGCGGTGGTTGGATTAGGCTGGCGGACTTAGGAGAGGGGCGGAGGACAGCCTAGAAGGGAAGCGTACAGAAGGCTGCGTCTAAAAGGCGTGGGATCTCAGCCCAGCCCAACCCTAACCTTGTGCACAGACCTCCTCACCTTTAACGTCTGTGAAATGGGAGCCTCTCTCCTGCTCTGCTGTCATCCCCCCTGTACCAAGCCTTGCTGTCTTATTGATGGGACAGGGCCTAAGTTCTCCCATGGCAGGCATGAGGCAGGGCTGCTCTGGGTCAGAGGGCAGAGTTCTTACTACAGTATGCACTGGGACATTTACGCATGTAACCATAGGCTGGACAGGGAGAAGCCATGGGAGGCCACCAGAGAGCAGAGGATGTGAGCCCCCTGGCATGCTGTGTGAGTAAGAGGAACACAGCTTACCTCGCCTTTCCTTGAGATATTCAGGATCCACCAGGACCACACCATCTGGGGGAGACAATGAACAGAGTCCCCCAACTTGACCTTCTCAACCCAAGCCCCAAACATCCACTCAAACCAAACCCCAAAGATAATAAGTAGGACACACGGTCTTTGGGTACCACCTCTGCAGGATTTGTCCCTCCTGTCAGAGCCGTTGACACCTCCACAGGAAAACACAGCTCCAGTCACACTATAGAACAATGTTTCAAAGAACATTATGTATTAGGTGGCCCCATACTGCCTAGGGACATCATGGTGATTTTAGTTCGTGTAAGCACACTATGTCCTGCACACAATGACAAAACCACATAAGGACAATTCTCAGAACTGCCATCATTAAATGACTAATCTCGCCGAGAGGCTAACTATGGTAAATGGCCTTGAGTCATGGTAGGTCAGCGTGGTAATAAACAGAGTCTGCACCAGGCTTAGGAACAGTGAGATTTTTCAGAGCTCCCTGGATATTGTGAGGAGTGGGGGGTGTCTATGATCAGTAGCTCTCAAGGCTCATGTGAGGACAGGTGGGTGGTCTGTGTCAAGGTGCACATGGGTAAATTCTGTCACATATGGAAGTATTTGGACAGCCCCTGGCATGTGTGAGCATGACTGTCACGGTTTGGATCTTAAATGTCCTCCAAAGGCTGGTGTATTGAAGGCTGGTCTCCAAAGCAACAGTGTCTGCCTTTGGGAAGTGACTGGCTCGTGCGGGACCTAACCCATCAGCGAATTCACAGCTTAATGAGCTACTGGAAGGCAGTGGGAACTTTAGGAGGAAGAATGTCAGTGTGCCCTGAAGGGTCTATTTGGTTCTTAGTCCCTCCTCCCTGCTCTGCTTCCTGGTCACTGTGGAGGAAGCATCTTCGTTCCTCCACATGGCCCCTGTCACGGAATTCTGCCTCACTGCAGTGCCACAGTGACTGTGGCCTGAACCCTCTAAAATCATCTCCCAAATAAGTGAACATCTCGTCACAGTGATAAAAGGGACTCCTCACACAGTGGAGAGAATAGGAAGTACCTTAACACTGCTCACAAGGCCTGTCCTTGGGAGCAGAGCATCCGGCAGGACACAGAGGATGAGCTGAGTGTCCCAGGAGGCTAGGAGCATTGTCGCAAGGATCATCTCTGCCTGGCATCCCCGGACACACACACACACACACACACACACACACACACACACACGCACACGCACACGCACACACACACACACACACACACACATGCGCGCGCGCGCCTCTAACACATTACCACAGTACCCACTCCCATGCTATCCCTATAACTGACCACTCAGACTATCTGAGAAACAGACATTGAGTACCTTAGTCCAAGGTCATTGGGTCGTCTAAACAGGGATATCCCCAATCTGTCCTCAGGGTCCCCCACCCCCCATGCATACTTTTCTATCCATGATGGGCATCACCTCTGTGCCATGTCCTGCACTGACTGGAATCCTGGGACTCAACTGAGAATAAATACAATGTCCCAGTGAAGGCATTTGCCCCTGCCAGCTGTACTTCCTCAGTGGGGTTGGGGGGAGGGTGACTTGGAGCCAGGCCCTATAGGACAAGGAAGCGTCGCTCACTACATGACCAAAGGACATGACAAGATAGCCAGAAGGAACAGTTCAGCTCTGTGGCCTTAAAGCAGTGAATTGCAAAGTCTGGTAGGAGAGGATTCCCAGAGCTGGTGGCACATGCCCCATCAACCGGCCCTGGGCCCTGGACTAGCACCAGGTCCCCGCCCCAGATGGGATGGTGAAGTAAGGGGAAGACAGGACCAGTTCAGAGAGAGGGCAATGTCATAGACAGAGGGCTTCTTCTCTTTTTCTTTTTTCAAGACAGGGTTTCTCTGTGTAGTTTTACGCCTTTCCTGGAACTCGCTTTGGAGACCAGGCTGGCCTCGAACTCACAGAGATCCACCTGCCTCTGCCTCCCGAGTGCTGGGATTAAAGGTGTGCGCCACCACTGCCTGGCGACAGAGGGCTTCTTAATGAGGCACATGGCCAAACCTGGACAGTGACCTAGGAACTCACTGGGTCCTCAGATCCAATGTGTATACTGAGGATGCAGCTCCCTCCTTCTCTAGCCCTTCCACAGCCTCTGCTGCTCCTTCTAGGGTTATGTTCAACACTGGCCCACAGAGAACTCTCTGGAATCCACTGCCTAAAGCCCCGCACAGGTGAACCCCAGATGAACCGCAGGCCCAGTGCCTCAGAAAAGCCAGTTCTGAAGAAGATGCAAATGGTGGAGTATCAGAAAACCTACACATTGTCCCCAGGCAAGGCTGGAGAGGAAGAGTGGGTGGCCCTGTCCCAGGTCATAAAAGAAGGGGATTGAAGAGGAATGAAGCCAGAATCCGCAGCTTGCAGCCCTGCCCAGGGCCCCTGCTTACAGTCACGGGGTCTTTTCTCTGATGAGCTAAAATCTGCTGCTATGCTCCGTCCTCGTGACTCTGGAACCACAAGGGTCCCTCTTAGCCCAGGGCAGTGCACAAGAACATAGCAACTTCTCTAGGACACCTCCTAAGTCACACACCCCAGTTTCTTCACCTGGCCCTGGCCTCGGTTTACATCACTCTGGTTTGTTCATGACCATCTTTTAAAAAATAATAATGATGACAATTGAACCTCTCTGGCCTCAGTGCTTCCATTTGTAAACCAGGGTGATTCTGGACCTCCCTCATCCAATATGAAAAGAGGCTTGAGGCCAATGTCTTTCTATAGAAGCAGCTGTTCTGAGCATGGGCAATTCACTTCCACAGGGTCACTTAGCATTGTCCTATCTGTGGTGGTGGTGGTGGTAGGGGTAGTTCTGGTACCTAATGGGCAGGGGCCAGGGATGACGGCAAATATCCTGCAGTGTACCAGGCAGATGCCACCAACAAAGAATAATCCAATCCAAGATGGCAACAGTTCCAAGGGCAAGAAACCCTGAACTCAGCCAAGACCTTAGGAGCCGATCTCAGCTGTGACTCAGCCTCTCTGGCAGAGCCCCACTTAGGTGAGGACAGCCCCTCTTTCCAAAATCCTGAGAAGAATTTCCCCAGGAGATAGCAGAGCCAGGGGCTAGAATGCAGACCCTTCGACTCACTAGCTCTGTGACCTGGAACAAGTCGCTGGGCCTCTCTGTTCCTCAGTCTGTCCGGAAAGCAGGAAATACTGCTGCTGCACACTAAGCCTTATATAAACTGTGGCAGCTGCTGTCCATCAGGGCCTCCTTCCAGCCTTGGAGCAGTCAAAGAGGACTCTCTCTCTTGACTAGGAAGGAGCTGCCCAGAAAGAAGCTCGCTTCCTGGAGCAGGAAGCCATGGCCACCCATTCTGGTACCAGGCCCTGGTGGAGGAGATGGGGCTCTTCCCTAGCCCACTGGCCAGCACTCACCCACAGGATCCACGAGGTCAATGTGGTCCACGAAGTCCCGCTTCCCCAGGTAGACAGTGAGCTGGAGAGGAGAGGCACATGAAGATTAGTGGCTATGGGCCAGCACGACACAGGACGCCGACATCTACACACATTTCTAACCCTTCCTGGAACCACAGCAAGATGTGGCCCCTCAAACCTAATATTAATATGCCTAATATTAATGATAGTAGACCTTGGAAAAGTTTTTAAGCAACTCTGCCTCCCAAACCCCTATGAAAGAGTTGGTTTTCTTCCCCTTTTACAGACAAACATACTGAGGCCGAGGGAGGTCTTCAAGCCAAGCCCCCTGAGGAGCTGGAGGGAGAACAGATCAAAACAGGAAAGCAGGGCATCCTGAGCAGGGTTGGTGAGCAGGCAAGCAAGCCACGTGCTCAGTGCAGGTGCTGAGGCTGGCTCTGGGCTCTTCAGCTCTGCCTACCCTGCACTAGGCCGGGAACTGCTCACATGAGTTTCTTCTGGGGCACTGAGGAATCAGGGAGCTAGCTCCTACCCAATCACCAGCCAGCAAGGAGGAGCCCTGAGCCAGCTAGAGCTCCACTGGCTCAAAACTGAACTGAGAGCACCATCCTAGATGGCCCTGCTCCCCAGCCTCCCCGCAGTCCTGACCATTCTGCTCCATCATATTCCTCAAGGGAGACCACATCAGTCCCTTTGACATTCTGCGGCCTCCAGCTGCTCCCATCACCTTAGCCACACCTAAAAGGCAAATCTAAGCAAGCACCCGGTTCAGACAGCTGTGCCTTCCTGAAAACTCCTTAACCATTTCTCTGTGCCTGGAGGGAAGGATGACAGATGGATTTCATTCTAAATACCAAATCTAACTGAATGGTCTAGGAGGCCTGGGGCCCTGGATTGCCAAGGAATCCAAGATAGGGCAGATCCTGGCTCAACAGGAAAGGTTAAAAGATGATTAGTGATGTCTGCTATGGACTCCAAATGGAGACAGAGATGTGCACAAGGCAACCCAGGTGTGTGAGCTGCTAAGCCTGCCCGCAGGACACCTGCCATGGGTCCTGTGTCATCCTCAACTCTGCTCCTTCCGCTCACTTAGAGACTCACTAGCCTGGATGTCCCACACTTCCTTGGATTTTATGCTCCACCCTTTAGTTCCCCCTTTTCACTTAGCTTTGCCTAGAATGGTGTCACCTCCAGAGGAAGCCATGGTTGAGACACACATCCCAGGCAACGTCTTCCAGTCCCTGGGCATCCCAGGATCTCACACTTGGCATTTATCTCAGTACTCTCCCGACCCCCAGCAGGCCCAGCCCAGACCTGGCATAGATGTCAGTACAGCCTGTTTGCTGAACAGAGAGTAAAACAGGATACGGTCTGCAGCCTGTGCAAGCAAGCAAGAAGCCCAGGCCCTGGGAGCCCTGGGAGGAAGATGGACGAGGTGACACCATGCCCTCTCACACCAGGGGACTTGATGGCATCACAGTGGCCAGCTTGTCTCAGTTTCTCACACTCACACTGATGTCTCTTCAGGACAGTCCAATCCATCTCTCCCCAGCTGGGGCTTCCTGAAGCCCCACAGAAAGTTTCCAGGGAGCCCCCCATACCTCCCACGCACCCCATTTGGATTGGGGGCTCCTGAGGAAAGAGCTGTGTCAACCCCAGACAGCTAGCAGTGCCTGTCTCTCCCTGGAGATGCTGCTTCCTTTCCTAGTCCAGAGAGGCGCCCCGAGTGTGGGGACAGTGAGGAGCCAGCACACACCACAGACTCACCTTTCCATTGGGGCTTGCCTTCTTGAACACTCTGTGGAAAGAAAGAGAGGCGAAGCCAGGGTTAATGGATTCTGCCTGGCCAATCTCTTGCAGGCGACCCTGAGGCAGGGCCATAGGTGATGGCCTTGAGTGGCATCCGGGCACCAGCAAAGGCTCAGAGCAAGACAGCGTCCATCCTTCTACCTCTCCTAGGATGATGCCAGGCGCCTGCAGCCCTCCTTCAGTCCTTCGGAGTGGACTGAGGGAGACTCTCAAGTTCACCCAGCTCGTGTACAGGAAAACCCTCGAATGCCCACAAGGTCCCAGGGATCTGACCTCGCCTCCTCCTCTCCCTGTGCACCCCCCACCCCCCGCCACGCTCCCTTAGTCTCCAGGCTCACTGCTCTCCAGCCCCTCTGTTCCTTGCTGTTCCTTATGCACCAGGTGACTCCTCAAAATTTCCCTACCCTGCTCTCCTACCCGGGACAAGGGACACTCTTCCCAAATATCCACTTCCCAATCCCGCAGCTGTCAAGCCCGGCCATCCCGTCCCCCGGTCCTCCTCTCGATTCCTTCTTCCTTTCTTCCCAGCAACCCCTGAAATGCCACATACTCTACTTCTTGCCCCCTCCCCGCCCCCTGTCTGCTCTGCTGGCATGCGTGCTCTACCACAATGGACTCTCTCCTGTCCACAGGTGCATCCCAAACACAAGGGCACACCTCACTATTGTTCCACAAATGTGTGTTAAACGACATCAGGCAGCAAGAGCTCCATAAACACCAGGTGAAACAGATAAACAAACGAACCGTGTGGCTCCACCGAGAGACGGAGGCACAGGAAAGTGGGGGGAGATGCCTGTGCTCACACAGCAGAGCACTGGGCGGGAGGTCAGATGGCAGTGTAGTCCCTAGAGCTTGAAGAGTGCCACTGGCCTTCCATGGCAACCCTTTCCCCCTCCCAGAGCTGTGTCTGGGAGCCTGAGTCTCCCTCACCTACATACCATCAGCCGGTAGACAATTTCTCAGCCGCTGTTGGGGAGAAGTGGAAGAAAAGGAAAACTAGAGAGCCGGGGATGAGGAAAGGGATGGAAAGAAGGAGGGGAGGGGTGAAGAGAGGAGAGACAGAGATACATGTATGAAAATAAAAGATGAACAAGAGACGGGAGGAAAAGAGAACCAGGGAAAGAAAGAGAAAGCCTGAAGCGGAGAGATGGGACAGACCCAGAAAGATGAATCTGCTCCACCACGCTCAGCGGGGTATGCCCCCAATCCTTCCCAGAAGGTGATCGGCAGGCATCCAGGCCTGTGACTGTGGGGTCTCCACAGCCTTGGCCCAGCCTCGCCTCCCATCTGGGGCCCAGGGAATATTGACAGGTCTGAGTGTTGCTTGCAAAGGAGAGTTTGGCCCAGCATTTCCCCAAGGCTCCCCTAGGGGCCCTAGGAGCCTCTTCTCCTCATTATTATTTATCAGTGTTGGGAGTGTGAAGACGCCACAACCAGCCTGGGTGTGATAATTGTTAAAGTAAGGGAAAAATGCAGAGCACTCAGTCTGAACCGGCAACTCCAAGCTCCATGTTCCTCCAGGAAGCCAGAGAAGCGACAACCCTGTAGCTTCCAAGCCTCACTCACCTCCAGCCCTTGGTAGCCCGGGCTCTGAGGGAAAGGAAAGATCTCACACCCAGACAGCATAAACAACCAAGGGAGGGAAAAGGCTGCTGAAAAGGTCGAGGCACACCGAGGGCCAGGAGAAACAACATTCACCAAGCAGAAAGGGAGGGGAGGCGAAGCTCTGGCGAGCCGCTAATTATTTCTCATAGTAGAATGTGTATTCTAACTCCCACTCCACAGAGAACTAACCGGAGGCTCCAGGCAGTGCATTAACTTGCCCAGGAGCAGAGCAAACAAGGGACCAGGTCAGGACCCAGCCCCGCTTCTGGTGGGGCCTCCAGGGACTGGCGCCTTCATCCAACCCACTGTTTCCTACATCCATGTTTCAAAAAGGCAGGAAGAACAGATGAGCGGGGAGGGCAAGGGGAATAAAGGGAAGGTGACAGAGGTGAGGGGCGGAGTGGGGGTGATGAGGGGCAGGAAGCACAGCCATGCACGGGGAATGTCCTGCTGCCACCTTAGTCAGCACCCGAGGCCACCTCCTTCAGGAAGCCCGGACTCTTGTGGCTTCCTCAAACAACACGAGCAGCTGCCTTGTTCTCCGCCGGTGTTTGTTTTTTCCCCACTCACGCCTTTAAGTACTTTTCCCAGGACAGTGCTGATCCCGGACAATCCCATTTCAAAGACTCAGAAATTGGGGCTAGAAGAGGTCACCCCCGAGGCTCAGCCAGTCCATCACACCGCCAAGCACCACCACTCCTTGCCCCCAACACTATCGGAAAAGAGGCTCCACGGAGTATTTTCAGTCTCCACAACCCCACATGGGCAACACCACACGGACCTCTCTGCCTGTGGCGGGCACCAGTTTAACCTAAGCCCATGATCCCAGCCAGCCTTGCAGGGCTGAGCAGCTGCATCTGGTTCACCCCCAGCCCTGCCTGTGCTCTACAACCTAAGCCTCAGTCACAGCTGGGTTCCCCAAAGAGATAGACAAGCAGTGTCCTTCCTGGATAAGGTTCAGGATAGCTCAAGAGAAAGAAGAGAAGGTCCTAATAAGGAGGCCGAAATCTCACGGGAAGGATGAGCAGGCAGGATGCGCTGGGGCTGGAGATGGGAATGGGGACGCCATCGGAGCCTCAAGCCAGAGCTCCCTGTCTCCACCGCTCCTTCTGGGGCTGCAGGTCCTCCTGGCTGCGAGGCTGGCTGTGCGGCTGCTCCATTGTCTCTGTGGACCAGCGCGCTCCGCTTACTCAGGGATTTTTCTGTTCCTCCATCCTTTGGGCTCGCATGTGACTCACACTCCAACCCTGTTTCTACCCTGCCTCTCACTCAGCTTCCCGCTGCTAACTGACTGAATGGCCCAATTCCAAATTCCCAAGAGAGGAATCTGATTGGTCAGCTTTGATTAGGTATCCCACCCCTTGGCCCAATCACCTGTGTCCAGGACTTACCCCGTAGTCCATGAAGCATGAACAGAAGAGGCTCTAGAGATTAGTATGTCCAAACCAGAGGTTGCAATTCTCTGGTTGATTAGGAAGTCTACTTCAAATATTAGGGGATGAGGAGATTGCTCAGTGGACAAATCTCCTGCCTCACAAGCATGAGGACCTGAGTTTGGATCCCCAGTACCCACATAAGAGCTGGATATGGCAGTGTGCGCCTGCAAGTCCAGCACTGGGGAGGCAAAGATAGGCAGTTCCTGGAGGGGTTCTCTGGCCACACAGTCTGGCCTACATAAAGAGCTCTGGATTCAGAGAAAGCGCCATGTTTAGTGAGAGACCCTGTTTCAAAAACTAAGGTGAAAAATGACAGGGGAAGACACCCATAGCTGACCTCCAGCCCCCACATTCATACACTCACACACATGTGCACAGACACATACAATACACACATACACAGAGATTTTTTTTTGAGGCAGGGTCGTACTGTGTAGTCCTGGCAGGCCTGGAATTCACAATACAGACAGGCAGGCCTTCAGACTCACAGTGATACTCCTGCCTCTGCCTGCCAGGTGCTGGGATTAAAGGCATGCACTCCTATGCCTGACTATATTTGAGGGTTGTTTGTTTGTTTGTTTTCAAGACAGGGTCTCACAATGTAGCTCTAGCTGTCCTGAAACAACTCACTGTGTAGACCAGACTAGCCTCAAACTCAGAGATCCTCCTGCCTCTGACTCCTGAATGTCACCATACTCAGCTTTATTTTTTGTTTTTTTAATGAAATGGAATGGACTATAATATAGAAACGTGCTACAGGCAGCAAAGATGTAATAGATACTCCTATAGGTACCACCAGGATTCTGACTCCCTGAGGCTGGATGTATGGGATACCAAGCATCTCCCTGCCTGTGGAGTTAGACACCACCTTGTGGCTTATTCTGATCAATGACATAGGAGTACATTGAAATACCACATGCCACTTTCAGCCAGATGCTCAGAAGGGGGATGTCCATGGGTCTCCAAACCCCTCATACTCATTTTCTGTGGCTGCCATTACAAAGCCCCACACATTCAGTGGCTTCAAATAACACAATTATAGTTCTGTGCTTCAGAAGTTCAAGGTGGGCCTCCCTGGGCTAAAATCAAGGGGTCAGCAGCCCTTGGTTCCTTCTGGAGGTTCTAGGGACAAATCTGCTCCCTACTCTCTCTGGCTTCTAGAAGCCTCCTCCCTCCACCTTCAAGCCACTGAAAGAAGGTAGGCTAAATTCTACTGCATCACTCAGATCTGCCCTCCCTTTCTTTTCAAGACAGTTGAGATGTCACGGGGCCCATCTGGGTGATCCAGAATGATCTCTCTATTTTAAGGTCATCAGATTAGCAGCCTGAAACCCATCTGCAGCCATCATTACCCATTGCCACATAGCACAACATTCAGAGGCTCCAAGGAGTAGGACCCCGACATCTTGGGGCAAAGTATTGCTTTGCCTGCCACACTATCTTTCTTCTGTTGCTAAATTCAGAAGTGTGCTGGATTTTCTGCTACATGGCCATCCAGACAGAGAGGCTTGGGTCTTGTCAGATATATGATTTTAAAATTTGAAATCCTGAGCTGGGTGATGGTGGCGCAGGCCCTTCATCCCAGCACTCGGAGGCAGAGGCCGTTGAATCTCTGTGAGTTGGAGGCCAGCCTGGTCTACAGAGCAAATTCCTGGACAGGCTCCAAAGCTACACTGAGAAATCCTATCTCGAAGGAAAAAAAAAAAAAGAAACAAAATTTGAAACCCTGAGGCATTTGTTACTGCAGCAGACCAGCTGGAACCTAACACAGGGAATGCCTATGGTAAACCGACCCTAAAATTCACAGGGGAACGCCAGGGAGCAGACTTGCCAAAATAATCTTGAAAAGAATAGACAAATTAGGAAGGCTTGGACTTCTCAATTTCCAAACTTACTGCAAAGATACAGTGATTAAGAGGGCTAAAGAACACATATTGCTCTTCCAGAAACTCTGAGTTTAATCCCCAGCACCCAGATCATGCAGCTCACAGCCACCTGTGACTCCAGTTCCAGGGGTATCTGACTCCTCAGGCCTCTCCAAGTACCTGCACACATTTAACAACTATAAATTATTTTAACAATAGAGTGATTAAGGTTGTATGGTACTGATGACATACAGATCAATAAAAGATAATTAACAGTACAGAAATAAACCCATATATTTGTGGCAATTTATATTTATTTATATTCAAATCATGGCATCTTTTATGATTCTTGACAACAGAGCTAAGACAAGGTGGGGAAGAGAAAGAACAGCCTTTCTGTCTGTCTGTCTGTCTGTCTGTCTGTCTTCCTTCTTTCCCTCCTTCCTTCCTTCCTTCCATCCTTCCTTCCTTCCTTTTTTCCTCTGTATGTATCTCAGGCTGGTCTCAAACTCCGGGTCCTTGTACCTCAGCTTTATAGGTGTGAACCACTACACCTGCTAAAATAGTCTTTTCAACAAATAACAGAGGGACTAGATGTCTACATGCAAAGAAATGAGGTGAGGCCCCCTACCTCACACCGTACACGAAATTGGCTCAAAATGGACCAAAGATTCCAATGTAAAAGTTACTGCCATGAGACTATTAAAGAAACTATTAAGTATGTAAATCTTCATATCCCTGAATTTGGCAATAATTTTGTTTTGTTTTTCAAGACAGGGTTTCTCCGTGTGGTCTGAGCTGTCATGGAACTCACTTTATAGACCAGGCTTGCCTTGAACTCAGAGATCCACCTGACTCTGCCTCCCGAGTGCTGGGATTAAAGGGGTGTGCCAAATTATCACCCAGCAGGCAATAATTTCTTAAATCTGATACCAAAATCACAAGCAGCTAAAGGAAGGAAAAATAAAATAAAGATTTATGCTAAAGGAGTTACTATCAAGAAAGCAAAAGAGAGCTGAAGAGATGGATCTGTGGCTGGGATCACTTGCTGCTCTTTGCAAGGGACCTGAGTTTTTTTCCTAGCACTCACAGTTTGGCAGCTCACAATCACCCATAATGTCAGTTCCATGGGATCTAGTACCCTCTTCTGACCTTCAGGAGTTCATGTGTGTGTGGATGTGCACACACCCACCAATCAATCAGTGCTAATCCCTCACACCCACTGAGATGACTGCAACAAAGAAGGACAATATAACTGAGGTGACAAGAACCTGGAGGAAGTGGAACCCCTGTGCATTGTTGGGAACATAGAGTGGCCAGCAGTGCAGCCTCTTTGAAAGATTCCTCCAAAAAGCTAAACTGAGTTCAGATGTGACCCATGTGGTCCACTCCTGGGAACAGACCCAAGAAAGCAAAAAACATCTTTAAAAGGTTTACCCCTGGATGTCCACAGTAGCATCCTTTAACGTAGCCACAAAGAGGGAGAAATGCCTGGTTGATGATAAAGTGAGTGTGTATTTTAAATGCGGCAGACAGCTACAGTGGAATATTACCCAGCCACAAAACGGGACAAAATACTGATCCATGCAACAACATAGATGAACCCTGAAGGCAGTGTGTGTGTGGTGGGGGAGAGGCCAGGGGTCAATTTCCAGACACAAAGGTGAAGAAGGTGGCTGAGGTCACTGGGTGTCTGAAAGATCCAGAGTATCTGGGCATAGCTGAAGAGTGTCCCCAGTGCCTGGGCAAACCCCAGAAGGGCAAGCTGAGCTAGAGAAGGAGCCATTGTTTCTGGAGAGTCATGGTCATTTTTATGTACACCTGAGTCTTAACACAGCAGGTAGATAGCTGTGAGGGGCCTTGAGTGCCGAGCTGAGACACTTGGAACACATCCAGAAGGCAGTGGAGAGCCGCGGACATTGAGAGAGAGGGAGGATGGTGGGCTGGAACCAAATTCTGGACACAGACACCCCCTTGAACTCATAGCTTCCCCCTGCATCTGCCCCTGCTCCCGCCCCCCTCCCAACCCCTCTCCAAAGGCAGGATTGGCTCAGTTGGGTGAGGCAGGGACTATGCAAGGGGGCATTACTTCTCAGATGCAGCCGCCCTACATTCTGACCCACTTTCTTGGGTGTGAGAACAGCCATCAGGGAACAGGGAGGCGTGAGGAGCAGGTGGCAGCGGCAGCAGACACTCAGAGGGCCTTTCGAGATTCTCCCTGGGTGGAGTTGTTTGTGCTCGTCTGCTCCTCTGCTGTGAGGAAGTAGCCGAATGGAAGGCCTCACGTGCTCAGCCCACCTGCTTCTCAGGTCAGCCCAGGAGGGGAGACAGGAAATGTCACCTCATCTCACAGACCTCCCCACTGTCGGGGGCCTGAGAGGTCACAGCACAGCCCTGGGGGAGGAACCAAAGCCTGGGGGAGAAACCAAAGCCTGGGGGAAGCAGCTACTTGCACTGGAGCCAGAAAACTGGCTCTGACTTGTCACTGTGTCCCAGCCAGCCTGAAGTGAGCGCCCTGGGCTTCTGCCATCCTGCCTACCGTTGTAGGCCTTCTCAAAACTTCACAAGGATGCCCTCGGGCCCGACACAGTCCCTGGGCACAGAGTAATGTCTAGGAGGCCTGAGGGCTGGGGGCCATGGATGGGACTCTGTCAGATTTACCTGTAATTATCCAGGCAGACAAGCCTCCAGTCTTTACTCACATAATCTCCTGGCCATGATCCGGACTGGAGAAGATTTACAGGGTAGGACAAGCATGGGGTATGTGGACTAGATTCTGTCCCCTGGACACAGGAGAGCACAGCCCATCTTCTGGGACTCTATGTCACTGGAGTTTTCCCTTCGGAAAACCAAGGACTAATGCAAATTTTTCTAAGCTGCCTGGCATCTGAACACAATGGCACCCACAGAGGGCCTGAGCCTGCCTAGCTTTCCTGAGGGTTGTTAGGTAGAGGCAGAAAGGAAAGGTATCAAAAGAAAGGGTCCAGAAATTCAGGCAGGTAGACCACACCTGACTCCAGTTTTCCATCAGCTCTAAGGCTCCCTCCCTGGTATGGAGGGTACGGAGGACCATCCGCCCTGCACCTGGGAATAACAGGGAGACTTGAACCCTAATGTAGACTCCATAATGGGAGTGGGCATTGCTGGTAGTATACTTCCTATGGCTATCATCTTACCCTGGCCACACCAACACTCTCAGGTGAGAAAGTAACCATCCCAGCAGGAGAGAAGACTGTTAAAGAGAATCCTATGCCACTAGACCGTGAAAACAACAGGCCCCCTTTTGGGAACAGGCCTGTGAGCCTCCAGGACACCTACAGTGTAGATGGGGTGCAAAGAACAGACACTCCACAAACAAATCAAGTCCTCACTCACAGGCACAGTGGGAGGATGGGAGGGAGTAGCCCCGTGTGCCCAGCCACATCAGAACCTTTCTCTCTTCCCAGGGTCGCCCTCAGCACCCACACCAGCCAGCAGGGACACCAGAGATGTTGTCTTTCTTTTCCTGTTGCTGTGATAAAATGCCCTGGCAGAGCCAACTTAAGGACAAAGAGTTGATTCTGTCTCACAGTTCAAAGGCATCGTCGGTAATGACAGGGAGGTCAAGGCTTCAGGAGCCTGAGGCAGCTGTTCACATGGCAACCGCAGTCAGGAAGCAGAGGGTCATGGATGCCTGTGCTCAGCTCACTCTGCTTTGTATACAGCCCAGGGTAATTCACTCACAGTGCACAATTCTTACTAAACATAATCAAGATGACCCCACACTGGTATGCCCAACTAATCTCATGACCCTAGATATCGAGTTGCTAACTGAGTTAACTGTCATAGATGAGAAAGGAGGCCAGGAACTGACTCCTCCCTCCAGGCTTATTTTCCTCTACACACAGTTCCTGCTTGACAAATACTCTGAACGAGTGGCCAATTGAACCAGTCACAGACCAGCTCTGAGACCCAGAAACGGGACCTGGGCCATGCAGGAAATTGGGTTGATGGCCTAGACGTCAGGAGGTGCCTAGCAGACGCTCAGCTCAGAGGGGCCAGAACCAACAGGGTACCACACACAAGACAGCTGGCCCCTTGTTTTTACAGTAAGAAGTTCTTACTCTGCTTTTTAAATTTATTTGTTTATTTATTTGTTTATTTTTCAGGGGGTGAGACAGTGTCTCGCTCTGGCTGTCCTGGAACTCACTCTGTATCTTAGGATGGCCTTGAACTCCTGTTCCTCCAGCCTCTGCCTCTGGGATACCTGGGTGACATATATACATCCCCATGCCTGGGGGAAGACTTTATTGGAAACACTGCTCGTACTTTACTTTGATTTGCTTTGATTTTGCCAGTGTGAGTGTGCAAATGTTCAGAAAACGGAATAACACACTATAGTATATTAAACGCAAAGACAAATTCAGAAGCATCACTCCCTTCCCGTTCTAACAGTTCCGAAGGTGTCACAGGGGATCCAGCAGAGAGGCTCCTCTCTGCCTGGGGCAGCCACGCTGTGGCCAGTCAGGGAGCTGAGAGCCCTCTGCTGCCAGGGCTTCTACGGGGACAGCGTCCTACTGCCTAAGGGACAGCTCTTGTCCTGAGGAAGAAGTTGGTCATGGTGCCTGCAGTGAACTGGAGCTGGCTTCTCCAGATGCCTGGGAGCTGCCCAGCACCACAGTTCTGGGGATTTCTGAGCTTATTGTCACACAGCCTTCGTGAGAGGTTCTAAGCGAGGAGTGAGGTTTCAGCACAGGGGACATTTGGAACATGTGGTCATTTTTTGTTATAATTTGATTTCCAGCTGCTTGCCCTATGCACAGGGCAGACCTGTCCAGCAAAGGTTCTCACTACTAGCCCCCATCGGTCCCATGTCAAGAAATCTCAATCCACACTGAGTAAATGACCTTAGAAACAAGGAAGCCATACTCAGCCCCATCACTTCCATATCATCTTACTGGATTCCTCTTCTGTTCTTGAGGTTAGTTATGTCTACTGTGCCCTGTGCAGTGGTGCCTCCTGTTCAGCCCTCTCAACCCTACACCCAAGGGCAATCACGCCGGCAGCATGAACTCCACAGTGGGAGAATCTGCTCTACGGGAAAGGTAAGGCTTGAAATTCCCCACACACACACCTTTGTTTTCTTCCAATGAGTCAGTGGTCCTCAGGGCAACATTGGGTGTAGCCCTAAGTGAAGTAGAATCCCCTCTACTCCAGCTCCGGTGCAGGGGGGTATCAAGGTACCAGCAGCATGCAAGGACCAGATCATGGTCATGTGTACACACTCTACCTCACATACACACAGAAACCATGCAAACAGCAGACACTCTGACACATCCACACAGGCACACCACATGATGCACTAACCACACCACGCACACATTGCAGACTGCTACCACACACCCTCCCTGGCACACACCATCCACACAGCACGTAAACACACATGTACTCCTACAGTAGTGCTCTACCCTGCAAGGAGTAACTGCAACCATGACAAAACCAAGGAAAGGCACTCCTCCTGATGCCCCACCCATCTGAACACTGTCCCTGTCCTCATCCTTCACGGTCCACCCAGCCCCATTCTCCAACAGCAGCCTCCTAATGCAAAAGTCTCAACCTTCCCTCAGGAAGCATCAAGCTCAGATGTCCCCTTTCAGTGTCCCTGGAGGCTCTGGCCTGACGATTGGTCAGTGCTGCCTCAGGTCTGGCTCTGAGTAGCTCTGGTGCTGAATTTACCTCTGCCTTTCCTAGAGCCCACAGCCATCAGCACCCTGCAGAATTCCATCACTTGGAGCACCTTGGCTGCCACAGACACAGTTAATCCCAAAGCTTTCTCTCCAGCTAGACCATGTTACTAGTGCTCAGGCAAGCCTTAAGCAACTCCTCCCATAATGCTCTCCTACTGTGTGCTCTGCCCTTCCCAGTCCAGCCCAGCCCAGCCCAGCCCTGCCCTGCCCTGCCCATCTGAGCCATCACCCAGAGGATGTGCTCTGTGCACCTCTCAGGAACCAAGGGAAAAGTGATACAAAGCCACAGAGAGAGGAAAACAGCTGCTTCCTGGCCGGGCAGATGAGAAGTCTTACCCCATTTTGCAGACACAAGCCTCAAGACTCAGTGGTGCCACAGCGCAAGCCCCAGAGGGAGCAGGGCAGAGACAGGGCCCCTCGGTGAGACCCAGAGCTGGGGCTCTAGGCAGCCGCAGCCAAGCTAGCCCTGCAGACGGCTCTCCCCAGCCCCAAATGAGGGTCAGTTACAAAGAAAAGGAAAAGGCGTTCCTGCTACGCGTCCTGTTTCCTCTCCTCCTCTGGCCTTCTTGGGTCATAGAGAGCGGATGTCTCCGGGCTGGTAGAACTTGGCTTGTGCAGTCAGCCAGTGGTGAGGGTCTCTCGGAGCCTCCCTCTGCCTCAGCAACACGGACTGCATGGAGATGGGTTTCTAGAGTGCCCCTCAAGTTTCTCTTCCTTGGCGAAGGGAGCCTCTACGCGTTAATCCTTTGTGAGTTAAGTCACAGGCAGCACCTGACTCTACCATAAAGACACCTCCTCCAGGAAGCCTTCCCTATCATTTTTGCTTGCTGCAGGAATCCCTCTCCAGTCCCCTGTCTTTGCTCCTATATCTGACTGCTCAGATCATTCTTCACCTGCTGTCTGTGGGAGCTGGACTCTCTAGAAGTCTGGCAATGGAGGGGATCCCAAAGTCAGAGCCCACCTGTTGAGCACAAGAACAAAATGTGCCTGCCTGTCATCTAGGAGTCCTTCCTGAGGGCAGAGGTCAGGACCCCAGACAGCATCTCCCTGAGAGGAGCGGCCATGACTCCTCTATCAGATTGGATGCTCCTAAAGGACAAAGGCCATGCCTCCATCCTCGGACAAGAGGACTACTGTGCTTGTAGTGGATAGAGAGTTCCAGGGACCAGGAGCTGAGTTTTCCCATCACACCAGAATTCCTCTCCTGGCAGACATATGTGCCTTCTCCTCCATCAGATCAGTAGCTCGCCTCTTCCATCAGACCTACAGCCCCACAGCTGTTCCAGAACAAACCAGTTCAGACAAAGACATAGTGATGAACTCTCTTCTAAGGAAGAATTGGAAGGAACCTTGCCCGGGGCCCCATGCCAACTTCCAACCCACACTTCAACTAAACTGAAACTTTCACGTTATTCTTAAGGCAGTCTGGTCAAAGGTCTAGGCAGAGGTTATCAACTGTCAAACTCCTGGAGGGATGGTGACAGTGGTGGGGAGATGTCCCCGGAAAGGGGGGTGCCAATCAGACTGTGCACCCAACTCTGGTCTTGTTGCAACTGTATGTCAGGTCTCTGCGGTCAGTAATGCCACCTCCCCATCTCCAAATGATGCTGCACCCACTCCTGGCTACAGTGACATGAAGCATCAGGAAGAATGGACAGTGGGGGCTGTCCTAGGTCCGTCTTTGAAGGCAATACTGGCCTTCCCTGGGGGATGTCTCTGCCCCTGATCCAAGTAGCCTTCATGTCCTCTTCCCTACCTCCACCAGCTCCAGGGGCAGCTATTAGCATCAGTCCACAGAGTGCTTGCAACACCTCTTAGGAACTCAGCCTCGTGTGTTCCAAGGACAAGAGGTAGAAGCAAAGGCTGAGGACCCCAGGCTAAAGGTAGAATCAGGGCAGGGTCTGAAATCAGACCCCAAGATCAAGGCCCAAGCTGCCCAGAGCCAGCAGACTGAATGTCAGCTGAACAGGTGTTCAGCAAAGTGGCTGAACTCTGGTAATGATCTGCATCTCTTCTTAATCAGAAATTATTGCAAAACAGATGCCTCAGTGTTTACTAAAAGCCAGGCACTATTCTAAATACTGCATTAACTCATTTAACAATCAACTGTTATGCCCTTTCAACACACACCGCATGATACACTCTTATTGTCTCCAACTGGAAACTAGCACACTCGATAAACAGTCACCCCAAGTAACAGTGTAGGAAATGAACAATGTAAGCAGTTCAAAGCAGATTAAGAAGTCAAAAGGAAGCTGAGTGGTGGTGAGAGGCGCCTTTAGTCCCAGCACTCAGGAGGCAGAGGTGGGTGGATCTCTGAGTTCGAGGCCAGCCTGGTCTACAGAGTGAGTTCCAGGACAGCCAGGGCTACACAGAGAAACCCTGTCTCGAAAAACAAAATAAACAAGTCAAAAGGAGGGTCTGGGAGATGGCTCAGAGGGCAAGGATGCTTGTGGCCAGACCTGAAACACACAGGGTAGAAAGAAAACACTGACTCCTCCGAGTTTACCCTCTGACCTACACACACACACACACACACACACACACACACACACACACACACACGGAAATGTGAGAGTTGAAAGGTGTTAGAGTTCAGTGGCAGAGAGCACTTACCTAGCACATGTATTGCTATATTTAATGAGGCAATTCCACGTAATTTATCCAGTAATCAAGAGAGATTTATTTCTGGGATAACTTACAGCCAATAGGGATTGGTTACAGGATCCAGGAGAGATGAGGTACCATCCAGCAGAGAACTCAGGCTTGGTCTCCCATCCAGATTCCAGGACCACGAGTTATCCAGAAGAGACCAAGCACGTATGCACCTGGAGTCGGAAGGAGCTCCCTCTCGGCCACGCCCCAGGGGCAGGTCATAAGCAGGTGTGACAGTACCTGCTGTCACTCTAGGGGCAGTTTCAACGTCAAAGATGGAACAGCTGTTCACTACACACATGGATCCCCAGTATCACCAGTTCAGAAAACTAAAACCTAACAACAGTGCTTCTAAATATTGAAAGAAATAGATACTTCTAAAGGACACAATTCATCCTATTTCTGTTCCAAACCACACACTTCATAACTGGACACAAGATGGTACAGTTCAGGATGTGAGAGGGTCTCCAAAAGAGAAGTACACAATGTTTCTCAGGCATCTTAAACCACAGTTAATTTCTTTTCAAACTTTTTTTTTTTTTGGTCTATGGTCTCAGTAGCCCAGGCTGGCCTCAAACTCATTATGTAGCCAAGGGTAGCCTGAACTCATCTGGCTGCCTCTGTCTGTGAAGTGTTGGGCTTATAGGTGTGGGTCACTGTATCTAGTTTATGTGATGCTGAGGACTGAACCCAGAGCTTTGCACATTCTTGGCAAGCATTCTACCAACTGAGCTACATCCCACCTTATTTATTTACTTATTTATTGACATGGTTTCCTTATATAGCCCAGGCTGGACTTGAACTCAAGATCCTCCTGTTTCTGCCTCCTGAGTGCTGGGGTTACAAGCATGGGTTACCACATCCAGGTCTTCTGAAACTTGTTTTATTAGAATTTAGAAAACAAAACCCCCATGATAATTATTTTATGATGGTGTCTGACTATTGATGGGTGAGGTGTTGAGCACTTTACATGGTTTTCAGGTCTCCTATTTTGGAAAACTCCAATGAAAAGACATTATTCTCATTTTACAGAAGGAGAAGCTGGATCCAGAGAAGAAGAGAGAAAGCCACCACCATCCCCCAGGCTGTCAAAAGCAAGGCTAGTCTGCCAGACCCCAGCCTCTGTTCCTCTCCTTGTTGGAGGTATTGCTCACTGTGCTCTCTGAAGGAGGCTGGGGAGGCCAGAGACCTCAAAGAGACAGCTTGCCCCTCTGTAAGGAGCACTGACTCCTGGGTGCTTGAGCACCTCCAGGGGAAGCACCTATCTACACTTCCCTGTAGGCATGATCCCTTTGACTGTTTGCCCTGGTGTGTGGGAGCACTCTGGAATTACATCCCCACCCTGTTTGTTTGTTTGTTTATTGATACAGTCTCCTTGTGTAGCCCAGGATGGACTTGACAACTCAAGATCCTCCTGTCTCACGCTGAACAAAGAGAGCAACAATATAAAAGAGCAAAGTGCACAGGCAGGATGTCTAATGGACCTGTGGCATCATAGCCCTGCTATTCAGTTGCCCAGAGTGTGACATGAGGCTCTGGCGTGAGCTTGGGTTCTCTAAGTGGCCATAAAACTAACACCATCACAGCAAGCAGACCTGCCAGGTGGACTTGGGCTGGTCCAAGTCCCTCTTGGCTTAAGCTGGATCAGGGGCTCTCAGTGGAGTCATGCACAGGAGCCTGGACAGCTGAGGAGATAATAGGAATGATGCATTCTGGGAAGACCACAACGATCGTTAGTAGAACATGGCTGAATTATGGAGCACGTTTAAGAAATGCTTTCCCATTACTTCTAAGAACACAGGGACCTGAAAGGTGAGGTAGGTGCCAAGAAGCTGGCCAAGAATGGTTGCATGAGCCCCGTGAGGCAGGAAGCAGGGAGAAGCATTCAGGAGCACATCCAAAACTTTTCCCTGGACTTGGTAATAAGCACCCCCACATCCACTGTAAACCAACAACCTACTCCTCAGTTTTACTTCTTTTGCCCCCAGAGGGATGGTGAGAAGCCAGCTGTGGGGAGCCACACTGACCCCCTCAACCACCAGTTTGTCCAAAGCAGCACCCCCAGAGCCAACTCTACCACCCCAGCCTAGAGCCAGACCATTTGATCCCAAACCCTCAGAGGGCTGCCCAGGAGGAATGGATGTGAAGAGCAAACTAGGGGAAGGGCTGAGATTTCTCTCCTGGCACCGTCTCCCAGGGCACCTTGCTGCACGTGTCCTCATCCGGGTTATGGGAAGGAGTGAACTAATGTCGTCATGCGTTGGGCAAATAAGCCAGTTCAATGTATGGAAGCTTCGTGCACAAGAACAAGGCTAGAGAGGACAGTGCCCTCGGGGATGCCAGTCAAGTGGGGGAAACCAATGTGAATCATCTTACATAAGAACAGCAGCCAGGAAAACCCACTGGCACCCAGTACCAACTGGGTACTCTCTCTGAATCCAGCACATCCCCTAGCTTGCACTTTTAGGCACTGGTTCAGCCATGGAAGACTGCTCAAGCGAAAGATGGTGGCTGTGTGGCTTCCATGTTATGTCCCTGCCACCCCAAGCCAGACCCCAGGGTGCCAACTTCCCAGTAGACCAGGCTTTCTCTGGTCTACTTCAACTACAGTGGCATTAGGAAGCAGAGGGGACTGCTAGACACCATCGCCATGAGACAGGGAAAACACAGCCCAGCCACTAGCCCAGCACGGACACCAGAGGAAGGTTGTTAAGAGGAGGACAGTCACTCCAGAGTGAGATGGGGATGGACAGGGCTGCTTAAAAGTTGGAGAGCAAGCTGTCCCTAAGCTGGGGCTTGAAGGATAATGCTGGAAGAGAGTTTATTAAAGCGGTATGCATGTGCATTCCACACTCCTTATGTAGCAGAAGGCACATCCACCATCCATTCAGAGTCACTCTAGTTCCATCTTCTCACAAGCCACAATGGTGTTAACACACACACACACACTCACCACTCTAGTTCCATTCCCTCACAAGCCACAATGGTGTTAACACACACACACACACACTCACCACTCTAGTACCATCTTCTCACAAGCCATAATGGTGTTAACACACACACACACACACACACACACACACACACACACACACACTCACTCACCACTCTAGTTCCATCCTTTCACAAGCCACAGTGGTGTCAACACACACACACTCACGTATGCATGCATACACATAGGTGAATGAGAAAAACGAGGCTCGGTGAAGGAAGATAAGAAGGTCAGGTAAGCCAAGCCAAGACTGGTTTCTAGGCAGACGGAGGGAGTCGGAGCTCAGCTGAGCCGCAGTCTGTTATGGGAGGCAGGGGGTCCTGTGTTCTTCAGCCAGCTCCCCACTTTCAGGCCTGCTGGTCCCTGGCTCCCCTCTCACCACGCCACACCCGTGCACACACACACTCAGCCAGGCCCTGGAGCCTGTCAGAAGGGACCCACCCTAGGAGAGCAGTCAGCAGAGCAGAGCCAAGGATGAATCCTCACTCCTGCACCTCTAAGTACTGATAACCTCGACCCCCCTGCTGCAAATCCGCTCTCCCATCAAGTGCACAAGGCCGTCAGCCTCTCCCATCTCCTTCCTCTGCCCCTCACCCTCCCCAGGGAGCAGTTAGCTCAGCCTTTCCCATCAGTGGCTCAGGAATGATGGGAAGTGCTCCTGGCCAGGAACTGAGAGAGGAGGCTGCTCCAGGGAGGGAGGAGAGGGGGCATCCTTGGGGCAAGGATCATGTCTGTGTTTCCTGAGCCCCAGGCTGCCAGGAGCACAGAGGCCTGGGCTCAAGACCATGGGAGGGGCAGGGTCTCACTTTACAAATGGAGAGACAGAAACTCAGAGAGAGGAGAGAGGGGGAGTACCAGAAACTGGTTGGGGTGTCACAGGTACAACTACCTTGCAAGATATGTATAGGTGACCTCCTCATGCTGAGTGCCAACATGGGTTACCTCTGCCACCACGCAGACAGTGCCTTTGGCTTAGTGAGGGCCATATTCTGCAGTGGGGAGACAGTTAGCAAGAGACACACAGTGCAGGAGTGCTCTGAGGAGGTCATGCACAGCCAGGGAATGAATGCAGGATCTGAGGAGCCACCCAGGGCTCCCTGAGGATTCTGAATGAGCAACAATACAAGATGCAGCGGTGGGAACTGGGTGTGGGGGTGCTGTGCACACTGCTGAAGCAACAGGATCGACATGCTATTTATTTTTTTTAAAGTAATTTATGGTCATTGATGAAGAGTCTTGAGAGAGGCTGAAGTGAGGAGAGGGATGGGGAGACAGGGCGATGAGCTGTGGACACTGAGGTGGGGTCAGAGGCTACCTCAGGGTCTCACCTCCCTGGTCTGGGTCTTTCCTAGACGACATTGCTTCAGAAAGGGAGTGGACTCTACCCACAGTTCCAGGAGAAGTGAGCAGGATAGCAAGGTGAGCTTGCACTCTGAACGAGTATACCCAGCAGGCAGTGTGGTGTGTGATGTATGGGACCTGACCAGTCTCCCTAGTAGATTGAAGTCTTCTTCTCTTATGGCTCTGGAGGTCAGAATCCTAAGATGGGTCAGCAGGACTGTGTCCCTTCTGGAGACCCCAGCGGAGAATGCTTTCCCTGGTCTCCACTGGCTTCTAGACACTGCCCGCATTCCATAGCTCCTAGCCTTATCCTCCATGTTCAGTGCCATCAGCAGACTACCTTCCAGTGACTCTAAAGCTATCATTTCTCTCTGACCCTGTGATTACTGTAGGCCCGCCCACGTAATTCAGGAGGCTCCTCCCCACCCCACCCCCACCTCACCCCCCACCCCCCACCCCCCCCGCAGGCAAGATTTTTAACTAGACAGACCACATGTGCAGAGTGCCTCCATCTTACCTCAGGATTAGGGTGGGGTACTTTGTTCAGCCTGTTATACAGATCTTTTTTCAGCCAGGCTCAATGCTGAAAGCTGCACTAGACGTATTTAATCATCAGAGTCACTCAGGAGGGACAGCGATGATTTGATCTTTGTATAGACAGGACAGAGAGATCCCGAGAGGGAGGGTGACCTCCTCTGGTTAAACAGCTAAGCTAGAACCAGCACTCAGGCTAGCTACACAACTCACGGGTCCCGTGCAAATGAAAACATGGACTTGACATCTTTGTGCACATGTCCAGACAGAAACAGCAGTGTTGGACCCCTAGGGAACCCTTGACTACAGATCCTGGCACCCCTGCCTCCCATGGGCCCCTCCATCAGCAATGCCAGACCACTCCCTATGCAATGTTCAAAGGCAAAAGTCCCAAAAGGCATTGGAAGGCATCAGATCTCACATAGGAGGAGGGGGCAGGACATGAAAGACTTGTTAAAGCAAATCTGACCTCTACACAGCACCAAGAACGGATGCTGGGAATTTTTCTTTTTTTCTTTTTAGCTGCTACACTGTACACGTGCTCGTGTGTGGAGGCCAGAGGTCAGTACCAAGTGTCTTTCTCAGTCACTCGCTAATTTCAGCTAGACTAGCTGGACAAGAGCCAGGAATCTCCCTGCCTCCACCTCCCGAGTGCTGGGATCACAACCACATGCCCAACGTTTTATGGGGGGCCTGGGGATCCGAACTCAGGTCCTCATGCTTTCATAGCAAGCACTTTACCCACTGAACCATCTCCCCAGCCCTGGCAGCTGCATTTTAAAAAAGGAGATGCTGTGGACCAGAGGCACTGAGAACCAAGATGTCAGGCCTGAGGAAACCCAGTATCCTTCCAATTGTCTTCAGGCCTCAGCCCTGCACAGAAGGGGAGTGTGGGGGGAGCAGAATACAGGAAGGAGGAGAGAGGGGAAAAAAAAAGAAATCCTTCCCCAGGTTGCCTTGTCTAATTTTCCTAACTCTCTGGACAGACAACTCGCTACCCTCATTAGAGGGAACTGCAACTCCCCATAGTCAGCGAAAGGCCCAGTCACCGCCAGAAAATGATAGAGGCTCCATGTCACCTGCGGGTGACAACCTGCTTCGTCACTGCTGTCATCCCACATCCTGCTCACCCAGAAAGCACAGCCAAACCCCCAGGAGGGATTCAGACAGCCTCAGGCCCCTCAGAGGCCCAAAACCCTCCCTTCCCCCTACACTGCCTGCTGCCCCTCAAGCCAGAGACCAGCTGAGAGGGCCAGCGCTGGCATCATTCTGGCAGTCCAGGGTGCTCATCCCCAGATCAGACCTGTCTCCCACATCTAGATACCTCTCTCCAGCCTCCCCTCCTGCCACCCTGGGCATTGGGACACCTCACAGAGTTTGCCGAGGCTGTTCTGATTGCCTGGGAGGCTCTTCCCACCTGGCCTACCTGTCCAACTCTTACTCGTCCTTCAAAACCCGTACCAGTTTCCAGGTCCTCTGGCAAGAGCTCCCTGAGGCCCTTGTTTGCCCTCACAGGCTCAGCTTCCCCGGGAGCTCCTCCCCCATATTTACTAAGCAGCTGCACTCCCCTGGCACAGCGCAAGGTACTGAGGATACAAGGCTGAGTCTTGGCCCTGTCAGGCCAGGGTGTGGCTCTGCTTTCTCCTTCTGAACATGAACCAGACTAGACCAGTGAGGGTTCCCAGGGAGTGAGGGGACCCAGGCTAGGAATCTGTTCTCATCTCCTACATTCCAGGCCTCTGCTGAGGTTGGTTGGGGGCAAGGCCTCTCATTTCCCTCAGGCCTGGGGTAGAGAGGCTGGGTGAGACGGATCCAAACATTTCCAAATGAGAACAAGGCCATTATGAGCCTTTCCAGAAAACAGAGGCCCTAGAGAAAAAAGATGCAGCCAAAGTCCACCCAGATCGGCCCTGGAATGACTAGGAGCCTCCTCAGCAGGTGTGGGTTTTATGCTGAGAAGAGAGCAAGCAGGTGGTGTGCCCCCACCCTGAGGGACTCGCTTCATGGGTCCCTCAAAGAGCGGAAGGCATCACGTCCACTATGGAAAGCCACAGCCCACAGAAGCTCCAAGCAGAGAGGATTGCTGTTGGTGCCTGAGGTGGACTCGGGCTGGAGTGGAGCCAGGCTGGCAGAGGAAACATCTTGAGCGCCACTGGGAGGAAGGGAGGAGGAAGGAGAGGGAGGGAAGAGCCAGACACGCAAACTCCTCCGCTTTGCCTCTTTCCAATCAAAACAGAATCCCGGCAGGCAGAGACCTGTGAGGAAGGAGAGAAGGCAAGAATCTAGGGCCTCAGGGGTCAGGGTGAGTGGCTGGCCCTGGGGCTGGAGCCTCTGGAAGCTGAGAGGTGGAAGAGGCAGCTGAGAGGTGGAAGAGGCAGGCTCAACCGATTACTGCCTACTCCTCAATACTCCACTCACGCTTCCCTAACCCCAGAACCACAGCTCAGCAGAATTAGCACCAAATGGTACAAAATTGGTCTGATCAGAGCAAGATGGAGGCCCAGCCTCGAGGAAGCCTCCAGCCCACTGGAAACCCAAGGAGCCCAAAGGAGGGAGCGCAGGCTGAGAGACAACTCTGGGGTCCAGACAAGCAGAGACTGGTCCATGCCTGAGGTCAGGTGCCAGGCTTTAATCCGGTGGGACAACAGGCTGGAATGAAGAGCCCAGAGGAGGCGTGGAGACCGAGGAAGAAGGAAGTACCATCTTTGCCGATGGCCTTCACACACACATATACACAGGCACACAGGCACACAGGCACACAAACAGACACACACATACACACACACACATACACACACACACACAGAGACAGACACAGGCACACAGACACAGACACACACACACACACACACACACACACACACACGGGCACACAGACACATACACAAACACACACACAGGCACACAGACACATACACAAACACACACACACAGACACACAAACACACAGAGAGACACATACACAGACACAGAAACACACAGACACAAACACACACACAAACACACACACAGGCATACAGACACACACACACACACACACACACACACACACACACACACACACACACACACACACGGTAGAAGGCTGTGACTCCTGCACATTCTCCTCTGATCTCCCACTAAGAAGAGAAGCTGCTGAACAGGAAATGAATTGTGTCTCACAGCATCTAATCCAGATGTGTGTGCTGAATGTATGGGTACAGGCTTGAGACACACAGCTGAGAACTCACACCAAAACTTGTAAACCTCCTTCTGAATAGTGGGATCATGCAGGACTGTCATTTCTTTGTCCAAGTGGGAAGGGTTGCTGTTAAATTACTGAATGATAACATTAATGCTTTCAGCTGTGCCCTCAGACCTGGGGCCATGCCATCCCACTCCTGTGTCTAAAGGAACTCTGCACCAGTACGCTAGCTTTGGGATATTTCTTAGCCATTTTGTTCACTATTAGTGCCCCAATGCCAGGACTGCACCCGGCAAATGAAGGCACTTACGGTGCTTGCGGAGTGAATGAATGAATGAATGAACTTCTGAAACCATAGTATTCTCCTTTATCAGTGTCAAGTGAAGGTGAGGTCTGTCCCATGTTCTCCTGGGCTCAGGTCAGAACCTGGTACCAAGGAGGTGCTACCAAAGGCCTGTGGATGAAGGAATTCTCAGTAAATGGATACCCTACCCAGAAGTCCTCCATGGTCCCAGGACCATGGTTCCTGAGGCCTGGGGTCTGTGAGACGATGAGAGGAGAGTGGACACAGGGGAGAAGATTGGTCTGAGTGTTCTAGAATACAGAGAGCTTGATCTAGCCAAACCCCAACTCCTCCTGCTTCCTCGGGTCCCTTCTCTTTCCACTGTGACTTGGCCCATTGGAACACCCAAGGCCATAGAGGACAAGCCCTGGAAGGTTCCAGCTACTGTGTCTTCACTATAGACAAAGCTTACTTTATTTTGTTTTGTTATTTATTGTAACAGGGTCTTCCTGTGGAGCATTAGCTAGCCTGGAATTGGCTACGTAGACCAGGATGGCCTCAAACTTGTGGCTCTCCTCCTGCCTGTCTCCCAGGTGTTGGAATTACAGGTGTGAGTACCACACCCAGCTCGCTCACTTCCATTTTTTTTGTTTTGAGACAAGGGCTCACGTAGCCCAGGCTGCCCTTCAATTCCGTATTGTCATATCTCCATCCCCTGAGAGCTCAGATGACAAACACGTACCACTACACCACGCCCACTGTGCTGCATGCAGCGGCTTTTGGAAGAAGAAGATAGCTCCTTCTTAGAATGGTTCTGAATGCCCACCAGGACAGTGCCTGGCACAGCAGGACAGAAGCCAGTGTGCACACGGCAGTGGGCAGGAGGCAGGAGAGATCCAGGCATTAGAGTCACTCAACATCCTGGATGCGGGGCGGGGCGGGGCGGGGCAGGAGGGCGTACACCTGAGGAAGGCTTTGCTTTTGCATCCCGGTGACCCTGTGTCAGTTTTCACCACTGGAGTGACAGTGTCACACCATGGCGTGACGGTGCCAGGCTGATCATGAAAGGTACAGTAAGTGAGACAGAAACCTGGAGGGGCTGGAACAGCAGTAGAATAAGGTTGTTCTGAGGAGAGCTGAGGTCCTACTGAGCCTAAATGATCCGTGGACAAACACAGGAAAGAGAAACAGGGGCGGCCTCATCCAAAGAAGACAGGGTCCCCATTCTCCAAGGCTGTTAACCAGGCAGAAACCTCAGCCTTCCACCCCAGTTCCTACCCTGGCTGCCCAAATGGCAGTCCGCACAAAGTAGTTCACTTCTTATTAATTGGGTCTCGGTAGGCATGAGCGCTCCAGTCCATCCCAGCTCAGGAGAGTGAACCTGTAGTCCTGCTAAGGACAGGTGTGGCCAGAAGCCACCAGAGCCCCTCCCGCTCTGGGCTTGCTGATCTCTTCTTCAGCAGCCCCAGGCACTTCTCAGGGACCTCTGAGACCCTGTGGAACTACAGTCCCTGCCCTCTGGAGTCAGCCCCTGCCAGTCCTCACAACCTCAGCAAAAGCCCAAGGGACAGCTCAGCTCTGTGCTGGTGCAAGGGCTGGAAGGCAGGAAATGCTGGGAACCATTCTGAATCGTCCACAGCAGGCAGGGAAGCCAAAGCCCAGGGCCTTGCTGCTGGCCTCCTTAAATCTTGTCACCAGCTCCCGAGTCTGGTACATTTCAAAACCATTAAGAAGGCCTGCTGGGTCCCAGGGGAGGCGCCCGCTCAGCCAGTTCTGGAGAAGCAAGAGCCGATGAAGGCTTTTCATCAATAGCCAAGGCTGCAGGTGCAGCCCTGGACTCTTCGACCAGGATGTGAGGCGTTCCTGAGAGCAGGCTCTGAGTCACGCACACAGCTGTGTCTCCAGAACCCTGTCCCAGCCCTGGCTCCCTGTGCGTGCCCAGCAAATGAACAAATAAATAAAAACATGAATGAGTGATAATAACAGCTGCCAATGTGGAGTTCTTTCAAATATTAACTCATTTAATCCTCGGGAAAGCTCTAAGATTCCCATAATAGAAGATTTAAATTTCCATAATAAAAACTTTATTATTCCCACTTTCTAGACGGGGAAACTGAAATAAACAAATGATAAGAAACCTGGCCAAGATGACACAGCTTTGCTCTAAAGCTTTTATGGTTTTATTTTACGGCTGGGCGGTGGTGGCGCACGCCTTTGATCACAGCACTCTGGAGGCAGAGGCAGGCGGATCTCTATGAATCTGAGGCCAGCCTGGGCTACAGAGTTAGTTCCAGGACAGCCTAAGGCTACACAGAGAAACCCTGTCTTGAAAAAATAAAAAATCTTACTCATGTGTCTGCATGTATGTATCTGTGTGCACATGTGTGTATCATGCACATGTGCGTGCAGGTGTCCACAAAGGCATCAGATCCCAGGCAGCTAGAGTTACAGGCCTCTGGGAACCACTCAGCTCCAGTTCTCATGATTGAACAGCAAGCACTCTTGACCACTGGTCCATCTCTGCAGCCCCTGAGGATTGCTATGGTTTGGATATAACTGAGGGCCCTCTCACCCCCACTGCCAGGACTCAGGTATTAGAAGCCTGTTCCCAATGTGGGGGCATTGAGGGGAGCTGGACCTTTAAGAGGTGGGGTTGGCTGGGAGTGTAGCTCAGTAGGGGAATACTTGCCTTGCATACATGAGGCCTGGGCTCTAGCTAAAGGAAGGAAGGGGGAGGAAGAAGCTTGCAGGAGGCAGCTAGGTCGTTAGGGGAACTGCCCTTGGAAGGGAGGAAGGCGGTTACCACAGGCTGCTTCGTGAGTGAGCTGTGGGCTCTGGAGACAGCTCAGTCAGCTGGGAAAGCACACAGACCCACATAAGAAGGACCCTTGTAATGCCAGCACTGGTGGGTATGCACAGATGATTCCCTAGAGCTCATGGGGAGCCAGCCTAGGCTACTAGGTGAGCTCCAGGCCAGTAAGAGACTCAGTCTCAAAAGAAAGAAAACAAAACCAAAATCACCACAGATGACTCCTGAGGAAGATGACTGCTGAGGAGTGGCAACTGAGGCTGACCTCTAGGCTCCACACACATGAGCACAGGCACCCACACAAATATGTGTATCCACATGGATACACACATACACACATGAGCACAGGCACCCACACAAATATGTGTATCCACATGGATACACACATATACACACATGAGCACAGGCACCCACACAAATATGTGTATCCACATGGATACACACATATACACACATGATCAAAGAGTCAGTTGTTAGGCCAAGCCAGAGTCCTGAATAGCTCCCTGGTTCCCAATCTCACTGTGAGATTTCCCACATACATGCATGCCATGATGCCATCCATCTCGAGGTCTTTGCCAGAGCCTCGCCCATGCCAGTGTTATTTCTTGGAATCTCCAGAACTGTGAGCCTAAATAAACCTCGGGAGTTCTACTACAGCAACAGGAAACAGACTGGTACCAACAACTTCGGTCTTCACCCCTGTGGAACTACTCCACTCTGCACCGAAAGCCTACCGTAGCCTCTTAGATCTGAACTTTCCTTACTGCAACAGCTTCAACCTAAATCCCAGGTCTCACCTCCATTGTGCCTCCTCCCAGCAGAAGCCGCCTTTCTTAGGATTGTTATCAACTTAAACACAGACTTACTGAGATGAAATTCGCATAGCATGCCATTAACATTTGAAACGACCAATCCGAGCCAGACCCAGTGGCGCATACATACCTATCATCCTAGCACCTGGGAGCAGGAGGACCCTGAGCTCGAGGTCAGCCTGAGAGACACAGTAAGATCCCACCCATAAGAACAACAAATGGTTGTAAGAAACCGATAAAACAGTCGGAGACCAGGGAGATGGGTCAGTTGTACAGTGCATGCCACATAGACGTGAGGACCTGAATTTGATCACCCAGAACCTAATCCAAAAAAGCCAGGTGAGGTAGCAGTGAGTATCTATGACCCCACCATCAGGGAGGCAAAGATGAAGGGTCCCGGGGCTCACTTGCCTATCTAGCCAAATTGGTGGACTCCAGGCCCCGTGCGTGACCTTGTCTCAAAAAATAAGGTGGATAGCAACTGAGGAAAACACCAAACATTAACCCCAGCCTCGACATGCACGTGTACACATACACAAACACACACAATTAGTGAACTAACAATTAAAATAACTGTTTAAATTAATCCTTGTAGAAAGTGAAGAAGTCGGGGCAGTTGGCATCTTCACACGGCTGTGCAAAACTGCGAGCCCCGTCTGCTTCCAGCACACTTCCACACTCTCCTTACCCATTAAGTCTTTTTCCCGTTGCTCACAACCAGCCAGTGCCTGCTTCCCATCTCATGGACTCATCCGTTCTAGATATTTCACATTAATTCTCTAATACAATACGTGGCCTTTGGTACCCAGCTTCTATCTCTTAGCAGGATGTCTTCATGATGATTCATCCAATCACAGCCTGAGTCAGGATTCCATTGCCTTTCAGTTGAATAATGTTCTGCAGCATGGATATACCACAATTTGCCTATCTATACATCTGTGACCAGAACTTTGGTCTCCTAGTTAGGTATGACCTGTAACCCTACCCCCCTCCCCGACCCCACAAGTAGGGATTATTTTGTTCCCATCACCAGAATGCAACACTAATGGTCATCTGTGGTACAGGTTATAACTTGAACCAAAACCTCTGGCCTCTGAAGTTAGATGCCTTCCCAATGTGGCGTCCCCTGAAGCATTCTCTCCCTCCACACATCCCTTCCTCTCTGACCTGTGTCCACACCCCAAGCTCTGAGAAGGGGGCTGACATGGTATGCCCAGCTCAAGCTAAGCCCAGACTCCACTATAGCCCAAAGCCACAGAGGCCCAAGGGCTGCAGCCCCACCCTTGGGGATGTGCTCCTGCCCAGTCAAGGGTTTCGAGGACCCCAGGCTAGAGACCAAGCACCCCATTTGTGCGGTAGGAATCTGCAGCGGTGGCCTGAGCCTTTCATCACTGGTGTTGTTTTCCTCTGCAAAGAGGAAGGTGGCCCCCAGCAGATGGCTCTAGAGATCCATGAACAAGACTAGTGAGCTGGGTTTGGCAGAACAGGGAACCGGAAAACACGGGCCAAGCTGGAAGGGGGTGAGCATAGAGCAGTTGCTGATGAGCGGTTCTTGGCGGCCAGTGCCTTCACTCCTCAGTCTTAAACATCCTCGGTCTAGAATCCCCAGTACCTCTTCCTGCCACCAAACCTCGAACCATGCCCAAATCGCACCTCCTCTGAGCCATCTAGCCCCACAGCAGAAGGGAGGTTGGTGATCTATAATCTAAAAGTTCTAAATTCTCCCAAATCTGAAACTTTCGGAGCATCCCCTGGCCACAAGGGAAAACTGTATACCCGACCTCATGCAAAGGGTGAGGACAAAGAGGCACTGAAAGGTTTAAAACTGGAGCCAGGATGTAGCTCAGTGATAGGGACTTGCCTAGCACGCACAAGACGCTGGGTTCAGTCCTCACCGCGCGCAGCGCGCGCGCGCGCACACACACACACACACACACACACACACACACACACACACATACACCTACAAAGTCACCATTGCCATCAGGCTACCTACACAAGGCATGCATGAAACAAGTGGATTTCATGTTAAATGGGGTCCCATCCCCAAGAAATGCTGTGCCATACATGCAAATATTCCACAATCTCAAGTCTAAAACATTTCCCAAGCACGGGGGATATTCAACCTGTGTAGAATTCCAGATCTGGGGAGCTGAGCAATGAGGCTGCCCTTGAGGAGCTATTCCTGCTGACACAGCCAGGCCATGCCCATGTAAGACAGGTAGCTGTGACCACTAAAGACCCTCATAGGCCATCTCATCTCGTTCCTCTTCTGTTTGGGGATAGTCCCTACCTATGTAACCAAGGCTGAGCCCTAGAACTCCTGTTTCGATAAGGTCTCACTGAATGAGGAAGCAACACAGACACGCTGAGGTGAACCTCAGCCCTACACACAGAGCTAGAGGCAACTAAGGAACGCTAAGAGTGAGAGAAACCATCTTCCCCAGGGAGGAGCAAACCGATCATTTATCCAATACCAAATGGTCAGCCCTAAAAACAAACACACAAGTAACAGACTGAGCAGGTTATATTTAGGAATAGATATGTATATACATATATGAATGTAACAATTCATGAAAAAGGAACCATGAATTTGAAAGAGAGCAAGGAGGGGTATTGTGGGCTATTTGCACACTGTGTGAAAATGTATTTCTCTGATTGGCATAATAAAAAGCTGACCGGTCAATAGCAAGGCAGAAGGTATAGGCAGGACTTCCGGGCAGAGAGGGGAAGTAGGAGGAGACAGTCGAGGTGCAGGGGAGACGCCAATGAGACATGGAGGGAATCGGACATACAGAATGAAAGAAAGGTAAAAAGCTACATAGTAAAACGTAGATTAATAAAATCAGGTTAATTTAAGTTATAAGAGCTAGTGGGACAAGCCTAAGCTAAGGTCAAGCTTTCATAATTAATAATAAGTCTCCTTATTGTTATTTGTGAGCTGGTGGCCCAAAGGAAAATCCATCTACAGAGGGGTATATGAGAGGGTATGGAAAGAGATAAGGGAGAATGGGGGTAGGTGGGATGATGAAATTTAATTATATTATAATCTCAAAAAGCAAAAGAAGTAATAAGAATAATAAAAGATTAAGGTGTCATTGTGCAGCTGGAACTGATCTGGAACTGGCTATATGACCAGGCTGGCCTCGAACTCACAGAGACCCTCCTATCTCTGCCTCCTGAGTGCTGGGATTCAAGGCATGTACCACTACACCCATCACTCTCTATAACTTAGTCCTTTTGCTTTCACTCCAGACTCCAGGTAGGTGGCTGATGTGCCCAGTTTATGTGGTGTTGGAATTGAATCCAGGACTTTATAAATGCTAAGCAAGCACTCCAGTAACCGAGCCACATGCCTGGTCCCAAGGCCACCTTCTGCCTACAAATCCAGCCACATTAGGAAAGTTCTATGTAGTGAATGTCACCAATTACCACTAGCCTCCTCAGACCCCCTTCCCACATGATGAGAGCTCAATAAATATGGATGCATGGATGGATGGATGGATGGACAGACAGACAACACTCCTTGCAAGATGTGTGGTCTTGAACAAACTGCTTAACTCTGCCTGAGCCTCCCTTTGCAAGTGGGACCCTATCCTGGGATAATTTGGAAGACTGAAAGAGAACACATGCACAGGACCTCCTGGGCTCAGGCGGAAATGGGCCCACCCCATCCTGCCCTTCTGTTCCCAAGGCCAGAGGGAAGCACCCAGCCTCTGGGCTGGCCCCTGGCTATACGTAAATGTTTATGCCAAGCCCCAGCCTCCCAGAGACAAGTTATTTGTTTGGCTTATAATTAATTGCAGAAGGCCAGGCTGGGCAATAAATTCTGCTGAGGAAACATAAACAGCTTTGCACAGAGTTCCAAACCCATTGTGAGGCCAGCAGCAAGGGTCCGCTAGGAATGGAATGCTTGTGCTGTCAGTCCCTCCCTCGACCCCAGGCAGACAGATGGACAGGTCAAATGGAAGGACCCTTGAAATTCTTGAAAACAACCACTGACTTCCAGCATTACCTCCTCCAGGACCCAGCAGAACACTTGATTTATCTGGCTGCCCAATCTGAACCTGAGGAAGCTGACTCTCAAGGAGCCTTGCCCCACCTAGAAAATGGCTGGGCTGCACAAGGAAGCAGGCTTGACTTAGGAGAGAGAAAAGCAGCCCTGAGCCCGGTCCTCAGCATGGAATTCCGGTCGCATACCTCTGGTGCCAGGCGCTGGAACCTGGAGACACAGCTCCCAGGGTGCTTGCATTCCGCGGCAGGGAGCTGCAGATGTCAGATTGTCACCAACAGCAATTTGATTACAGGGCTCTGCAGAGAACAGAGTTGCTGGCCTGCGGGAGCCTAGCAACAGTCACAGCCGCTGGAGCTCCACAGGGCAAAAGCCACACAGAAGGCCCTGGCAGGAGCACACAGTAGGTGCATGGTATTGGAGTTTTTAGGTAAAAGAACATTCTTTTCTTCTTACTGACCCTTTCAAAGTGTCTCAAAGGCCCTGTACATAGGCTGTGGAAGGTCACAAGATGACCTAAACAAAATCCAGGGAGCACACATTGACTCAGGGCACAGGCAGATGAGTCAAAGTGCAGAATACAAGCTAGTGAGGGTCCTGGGAAGGTGTGCTAGGCACAATCTGAGTACCTACTCTGTGCCAGGTCCTCTGTGAAGTCCCACATTATCTCTTTTGAGGCTTACCACAACCCCCATGGCAGGAAGGACACTTTGAAGATGAATTTTTTTTTTTTTTTTTGTTTTTTTTTTGTTTTTTCGAGACAGGGTTTCTCTGTGTAGCTTTGCGCCTTTCCTGGGACTCACTTGGTAGCCCAGGCTGGCCTCGAACTCACAGAGATCCGCCTGGCTCTGCCTCCCGAGTGCTGGGATTAAAGGCGTGCGCCACCACCGCCCGGCTCGAATTTTTTTTTTAAGTTCAGGAAAATTATATAACTATTTAACAATTTAACATTCACTGACTTGATGAGCAGAAGAGGTGAAATTTGATTTTTTTTTTTTCCCTTTGAGAATGAAGTCTCATATAGCCAGAGCCAGCCTTGGACTCACCATGTAGTTGAAGATGGTTTTGAACTAATCTCCTGCCTCAGTTTCCCTGGTGCTGGGATTACGGGTGTGTACCATCACAACCAATTAGACGTGAGATTTGAAGCCTAGCCCAATAACAAGGCACCTGATCTTTCCTTGCAGCCTCTAACCTGCTCTCTTCCCTTTCTCCCCTAACCTGGGCAATGGGTTTGGGGAAGGACAGGCAGCCCCCTCGGGCTACGGAAGAGTACAGCATAGCCCATCAGCCTGGCTTCCTTAGGAGCAGGGAAGTTCAGCTAGCTGCCCCGGAAGCGTCCACAAGCCCCAAAGCAACCTGACACTTCATCCAGCTGCTGGATGGCCAGGCCAGGCTTCCTCTAGCCCCCTTCCCGTGGAAAGCCCCATCGGGTTCTGATAGTCCCTTCCCAGTCCAGCTGTGCTCCACAGCTGATAGCCTGTGTCACCCTCCTGGTTTGTCCTGCCTTCACCTCCCAGCTGCTGAGATTACAGACATGCACCCCTACACGGTTTGTGGGTGCTGGGAATCTAACCCAGGGCCAGGTACATGAGCTATACCCCCATCCCAGAAGCCTGCTTAAAATTTAAAAAAAAAAAAAAAAACTAACAAACAAACAACACAAATGATCTTTCTTTGTCAAAGTTCAGGAAGACTCTGAGTCCTGGGACACAAGAGGCCCTGGGAGGAGCCTGGAGCGCAGAAGGCCTGAAGCTAGGATGCAGCTTTGTCTTGAAGTAAATCTGCCTCGGGACTGGAGGAAGGGCCCAGAGGCGATCTGAGCATAACCCGCCTTCACAAAGGCCCTGCCCCCAGCCCAACAGACAGATGAGGCTCCGAGGAAGTTCTTCTGATGCAGAAGCCTCCCTGCCGTGGTCCAGGTCTGTGTGTCTTGCCACAGCTTCGGAAGTAGCCAAGCTCATCTGAGTCCAGACCCTGCTGCTTTTGAAGGCCACACCAGTGAATCTCTTGGTGATCCTGACGCACATCCCTGAGAAGATCTGCCTGCGAGTGGACTGGCAGGATCTGCCCCTAGCTGCACCTGCAACTCAGAGTAGCTAAGAACTCCACCTGCCAGCTAGCACATGCCACAGTCTCAGCAGCTAGACAGGGTAAATTGTTTTGTCCTCGTTTTGCAAAAGGAGATAGTGAGTACCTACCAACTACGCGCTAACACACGCACCAGAGGGCTTTCTGCAAGTGTCTTGACACACTTAGGTGGAAAGGCTGTAACCATGTGAAAAACTGAGCCTTTCCTTTCTGAAACCGGACCTGAGCTCAGGCCTGAAGCTCTCCTCTCCCACCTCCCACCCTAGCCCTGGAGGGGAGAAGCAGCAGGCAGACACTTTAGAGGGCAGTGGTCCACAGAGTGAAAGGGCTTGAGCTGCTGGGACAGAAGAGAGGCTGGGGACTCGTGACAGATCTTCCTGAACAGCAAACCGGCCACTGCCTTCTCTTGAGATATCCGAGAAAGCACTAGACCTTGGAAGCGAGTTTCTGAGCAACAACAGCCTTACACAGTCAGGGCCTTGCGTCCTTCCACTCCCGCCAAGCACAATCCACGTCCCACTGTCCAGCCCTTTCCTCACTGTCCACCTCCTGGGCCTTCCAGGTGCTTTTCCGCTTCCTGACTCACCCTACAAACCAGTATTTGCTTTTATTTGTCCTGGTCCCATCGCTGTCCCGCACTAATGATGAAGTCATTGACATACCTCATCCACAAGCCTTCGTGGAAAATGTACAGTAGGATGGCCCCCATAGGCTCATACGTTTGAGTGTTTGGTTCCCAGTTCGTGGACTGTTTAGGGAGGATTGAGAGGTGTTGGAGGAGGTGAGTCACTGGGAGTGGGCTCTGAAGTATCAAAGCCCATGGTAGGCCCAGCCACCCCCTCTCTCTCTGCCTAAGGATCAGGTGTAAGCTCTCAAAGCTACTGCTTTGCTGCCATGCCTGCCTGCCACCTAGCGTCCCACCATGATGGTTGTGGACTCTCCCTCTGAAACTCTAAGCAAGGCCCCAGTTAATTGCTTCCTGTTATAAGCTGCCTTGGTCATGGTGTCTTTTCACAGCAATAGAACAGTAAGTAACCAAGACAGTAACTTGGTTCCAGTGTGCTCAGTACTGAGCTGGGGGTGGGGGAGGTTCCCTAAGGTGCAAAAATGACAGTCCCAAGAAGACTGGTGTGGCGCTATGTGCCTGGCCCTGGCCCAGGTGACAGTCAGTGCTCTCAAGACTTCTGACCTGAAAGTAGCTTCCGCTCCACAAACAGGCACTATCAAAGACACCTGCTCAGTCCTTCGCCCACAGAGTGACACCACCCTGTGAGGAAGGCATTATCCATTCTGTGGTATGCAGAAGAAACCGAGGCTCAGAAAGGCGGTGTGACCTGCCCAGAGTTACGGAGCTTCAAGTATTTGTCAAGACTTGAACTCAGATCCAACAAGACAGATAAAGGGAAGGGTGAGTTCCAGCATGCACACGACAGAGCTGTAAAGACAACAATGGCCTCAAAGTCAGTTCTGTAGTCAGTGTCTGCATAGCCTATGTGGGCAGAAAGAGTGTCGGAAAAGGAAAGGAAGGAGAAAGGCCTAGGCCTTGTTTGCTCATCTCCAGGCTAAGAGATCCCAAACCCCAGCGCAAAATACAGCCATTTCCCCTTTTCTACTGGTTCTGTCTGCTTTCTTCCAGCACCAGGACCAGGAAGGAATCAAGAAAGAAAGTGAGCTTCTCCTTTGGGGCAGCGGCTCAGGCCCACTTCCTCTGAGCCTACTCCGACCCCAAGGACAGCCTCTACCTGGACGGAGGACCCTTCTGTCTATCAGTAGCCCACTCTGGGACAGAGCGCCACCAAGAAGTCCTGTCAGGTGCCAAGGGACCTCGAGGACTGTTTGTTCTTCCTCCAGGGGGCACAGAGCCAAGAGAAAGCTCCATGCCTGGAAAAGGTGCACAAGCAACTGTTCAAATTAAGGTCTAAGGAAGGCGGGCCAGGGATGTAGCTCTCGGTTGGCTGAATACTTGCCTCATGTGCAGGAGGCCCTGGGTTCGATCCCCAGCAATACATAAACCCATTTCCAACAGCACATACCTGCATCCCAACATTCAGGATGTAGAAACAGGAGGATCACATGTTCAGGGTCACCCTCGAATATATAGTGAATTTGAGGCCAGCCTGGGAGGCATGAGACCCTGTCTCAAATGTGATGGATGGAGGGGATGGAAGGTCCTAAGAAAGGAGACAAGTATGGAAACGCATATCTTCATTCCCAGCACTCAGGAGGCTGAGGCAGGAGAATCATCTTGAGCACAAAGCCAGCTTGAGTTATATAGTGAAATTGTGCCTTGAAAACAACATATAAAGAAGGTTCTACCAATTGGGGTAGGAAGGGCTACCCAAGGCAAAAAGCCTGATCTAACAGAGACACAAGGTGTAGAAAGTCAATGGCCACTGAGGTCAAGTCAGTGTCCACAGTTAGAGACAGGAACTGCAGGGCTCTTGGTGCCACCTGAAAGTCATGGATGCTCCTGTAAGGAGCAACTGGTTATCTTTTAAGCTGGGAAGGTCACAGTCGGTCTGGTGTGTTTCTGAATGAAGGGATTGCTTAAGGCTTTATACTGAGCTGCAGGACAGGCAGAAGTCTAGTGGAACCGCCCAGGCCAGAAGCTGGTGGAATGGAGCAGCATTATAAGGCACACACATCATCATTCAGACTGAATGTCTGAGCTGGGACCATGGGGAATGGGTTTCTCTACAGGGAGGATGAGCTGGGGTCACCTTTGTTCCAGATACTCACTTACTCTTTTTTTTTTTTTGGCTTTTTGAGACAGGGTTTCTCTGTGTAGCTCTGGCTGTCCTGGAATTCACTCTGTAGACCAGGTTGGCCTCGAACTCACAGAGACCCACGAGCCTCTGCCTCCCAAGCACTGGGATTAAAGGCGTGCACCACCATCGACCGCCCAACATTTTTGGTTTGGTTTGGTTTTTTGTTTGTTTGTTTTACTATCCCACTCATAAGGAAGCTGAGGCTGGAGGAACCCAGGACCATCTGTGGCTTGGGCGGGGCTCATTATAGTCCTCTGAAAATTCCCTACTACAGAGTTCCTTCTGCAAAATGGTGATTTCAGTCATGTCTGCCGAGTGGCTGCAAAGAAGGCAGTTGGCTGCTGCGTGTGAGGAAGAGCGGCGCGCATATTAGCTGCTTCATTATAACGTGTCATCAGCTTTGTCCTTTTTAGGATATTGGAAAAAAAAACTTGCCAAAAAAATCAAAATTCTCCTTACTAAGTTTTCTTAAATGCTTCAGTTTTCTCGCACAGCCCTAGGGCTGCGCAGACTCGCAACAAAAATCTCACCCACCCGGTGAGCCCTGTGAAGATGCTGGGCGCTCTCATTAGCACAGACACTCCAGTGAAGAAGACGGGTACCACTTCCCCGGAACTTGAGCATCTCACTCATGGACGGATACAGGTATGAGGAGGTGAGAACCCCAGCCTGCTGCCCTCTCTGCCACACCACTTGGCCTCAATGTCCCTAAAGATGGCCCTCTAAGCTATAGAGACCAGCAGACATGCCCCTTCCTGGCCACGGCCCCAAACCAGAGCTGTCTCTCCTAAGACTTAGCTCTCCAGCCTTGCGCTCTGCTGGAAACCTCCAAGGGCCTCTCGCAAGGTCTGTTCTGCTGCAGAGAAGCTTTGAAATCTCCGCCTGCCACCAGGGTAGACCCCAGTGTCTGCCCCTATGTCCACCTCATTTCCAATCTCACTAAAATACTGAAATACTCACTGTACCACTTTCACTTTTCACCCTGATTTCTTGACCTTTTTGTTTTGGTTTTGTTTAGAAGAGGTGGGGGTGGAGGATGGAGGAGACTCACTCTGTCACCCTGGCTGGCCGAGAGCTTACAGTGTGGAGCAGGATGACCTCACACTTGCAGCCCTCCGCCTCCCTCTTTGTCCCGAGTGATTAGAAGCAATGCACCCCCATGACTAGCTTCACTCTGGTTTGTTGTTGTTGTTGTTGTTTTGTTTTTTGTCCTGAAGCAATCTGCATTCTCAAGAAACTCCTATGGAAAGCCATGAACCTCAACCTAGCACAGGGGGTTCTCCAGTCCCAGATGACGGCCTGTTTCACAGACCACCAAGCTCATCTTTGGGGCCTCTCAAATGACTCTCCCACAGTATGTTTGAGTGTCCCCTGTTCTACACAGAAGACTCTCAGCCTTAATCCTAGATTGCTGTCTCCAGTTATAAACGGATACCCCTTACCACTCTCTTAAGAATGTTACAGCGATTTATCTTCTGTCTCCCCGACACATACAAATGCCATGAGAGGCTGCCTCCACTTCCTATCTCAGGTGTCCAGCATAGGGCCCAGGGCCTGGCAAAATGCTCAAAGAAACATATGTTCATCGGCACCTCCTGGGGGGAGTGGCATGGCCCAGTTAAAAGGGAATAAGCCATCCCTGAAAACCCCAACCTGCAGGAGACAGCTTTCCATTCATGAGAGCTCCAGGAGGACCACTATGCCAGCCACAGAAACACAGTCCACCCTTAGGTGTCGCATGAAGCCAAACTGCTCCTTAAATGTCCACGGTGGTAGGCTGAGCCACTCCAGGGACATGCCTGTAGCAGAGGTCTGGCGCCTGGCCAGCACTGGAGAAATGTTTGTGGAATGGAACGGAACAAACCGAAAAATGCTGGCGATTTGTTCTTCTGGCTGCAGAGGCCAGCTCCCCTCTGGGGGCAGTTTGTAGGCAAATGATCTCAGGCCTGCCACCGCCACCGCCGCCTGTTTCCTCTAATGAAGCTTTGCAGCTTCAGACTGCTCAGGGTGTGGGAGGAGGCAATGCTCTGTGCCAACCCAGAGGCCTGCACTGAGGCAGCCCACAGGCTTGCCCCACAGGGTGTGGACAAAGAGACCACCCCCACGCCTACCACACCCCAGCACAGGATGGTCACAGCAACCTGCTGGGCCTAGAGAGTCTGAGCAAAGCACACCTGCCTCCTGCTTGCAGGGCCTCACTAGGGAGGAGGAAGTGAACAGGGAGTCTTGCTGACTTACATAACCAGCTTCCTAGGCGTCCTCCAAGTCAGAGGCCCTTGCTGGGGGCAGGTCACAGGCCAACTCTGAGGCTGGCCAGAGGCTGGGGAAACAGAGGCAGCCTCCTGGCCTGTGCTGCTGGTCCCCCAGACCTCCCGACATCTCTCCAGCCCTTCCTGCTGAATGCTGGGAACCAGGAAGGGCTGTTGTTTTCCAAGTGTGTGAAAAAGCGGCCTGTGGGCTTCTCTGGCAGCAAACCCGGCTCTGGGCTGTGAACCGGGGTAAGGGCTCAAGGAGCTGGGGCTGAGTCTGGGATGCCAGGGCTCTCTCTCCACAACGGCTTCCAGCTTCTAGCTCTGCAATCTCTCCCCATTTCCTCTTAGAGAATCTGCTTTGGCAGACAGAAGCCAGAGAAGAGGCACCCCAGCCCAGCCCTGCAACGCTGGCCCTGGGCAATCTCACTTCCCTTTCCTGTCTTGACTGGTCTTCTATGGCCCTGTGTAACCCCACTGACCACCACCCAGCAGTGTGCACAGGCCTGGACCAGCTAGGGGCAAGTCAGGAGAGGAAAGCGAAGAACAGGGGAGGGATGGGTGGAGGGGATAGGAGAGGCAGGCAAAAGCCAAGTCCATTTCCCAGGCTTCAGTAACAAGTGACGTGTATATCACATTTTATTTGTGTTCGAGTGCCTGAGAACCGGTTCTCTTCTTCAACTACATGGGTTCTAGAGATCAAACTCAGGTAGTCAGTCTTGGCAGCAAGTACCTTCACCAGCTGAGTTATCTCACTGGCCCCTCTATTTCAGAAACCAGTTGGCCTCAAACTCAAGGCAATCCCTCCTGTGTGCTCGGCTCACGGTGTGAACCACCGTCCCATCTACAATAGTGATTTTTATCAAACCCTTACCTCTGGGCCCATAGCCACCCAGTGTAATAGACAGGAGCATTGACTTCCCAAAGGGTGGAAACTGAGGCCTAGGGAGTCCAAGCCCCTTGACCAAGGTCATGATAGTGAAGTACTGAGAGCTCAGAAGGCAGTAGCCGAGTTTAAATCTTACTGTAAAATCCACACCCAAAACCTTGGGGCTCTACCTCCCAACACACACACACACACACACACACACACACACACACACACACACACACCCTGACAGAGAGTACTACCCGGGAAATTTCTGCACAGATGGAAAGTGACTGCTCCATCCCTGGAGAGGGAGAACATCACTTAAAACAGTCCCTTTCTGAGGACACTATTTGGAATCACAGGACAGTGGAGGACTCAGCCTGGGGAAAGGATGACCTGAGGAGAGCATCCGAGCCGGGCTACCGGCAAGCCTCCCCTTCCAATTCACCTCGGCCCAGCGCTGCTCAGACCCACAGGTTCCAGCAGAGCTTGGCACTGTCAGCTCCCCCCTCACTACAGGAGGCTCCGCCTTCGCTCTGGGGCACGGAACTGCGTTACTTGGGCCTTTGCCTCCCTTCAGCACAGAACCTGAGGAACGAGGAGAGATCCCAGAGACCTCCTAGGCCAAGGTCTCTCCCACCTCCTCTTTGACACATGGAGAAACTGAGGCTTGGAGAGGAAAAGCACCTTGCCTTGACGTGAGAGACTGAGGAAGTGGGGTTCAGGCTCCTATTTTACCCGGGTGCTCTGCCCACACGGCACCCTCTCTGCACCTGCCCCTTCCCTTGCTCTGCAGCTCCTCTCCCTGCTTCCTGCTTCCCTTTCCCAGCTCTGCCCTGCAGGCTCAGCTCTCAGCATCCATCCCTCTTACTCTCTCCCGGCCTCACCACCCTCCTCAACCCCCCTACACACTTCTCTGGGCCAAACATCCATTCTTGGGTGGTTTAATTAGCTGATTATGACCACAGCCTGCTGGATCCAGTGCCCAGAATTCTGTCCCTTATAATGAGGTGGGTTCTGAGCACTTGCCCACTGGGCAGCCAATGGGGAGTCCTCGGCTCGGCCAGCCAAGGCAGGCTCTTGAGCTGCATAAAGAGCTCCTTGATCCAGTGAGATCATGGGAAGCCACAGCCCCCTCCTCAAGCCAGGTCAAACCACACTGGGTGTACTGTTGCCAGACCCAGATGTCCACCCTCAAGTGGGACTCCCTGCTCTCATGCCACTGTCCAAGGCAGAGAGAGAAAGGCTCAGGGACGTCTGAGGATGAGCGTGACAGAAGAAGCCCACACTTGAGGGTCAGGGGAAGATGGCTCCACGTCGGGGCACTTAAGAGGTGGGATTTGGGGCTGGGATACAGTTCAGCTGATGAAGTGTTTCAGTGTTTGCCCAGTACGAACGATGCCCTGGGTTCAATCCCCGGCACCACATAAACACAGGCCTGTAATCCCAGCACTCTGAAGAGAGAGGCAGGAGGACCAAAAGTTCAAGATCAACCTTGGCTATATAGGGAGATGAAGGCTAGCCTGAGCTAAGGCCCCTGCCTAAAAACAAAAACAGGGCTGGGGCTACAGCTCAGCAGTAGAGCACTTGCCTCGCACACATGGGTTTAATCCATAGTACGGACCAGAGATTTGGACAAGCAGAGAAATGTTCGGAGGGTGCTACCAAGAGGAAGCAGCAGCAGCAGCAGCAGCAGCAGCAGCAGCAGCGCCGGCAGCCACCCCCACCCCCACCCCCACCCCACCCCCACCCCCCGCCAGGAAGTTCCATGATCAGAAACTATGTTTTTTTTAATGGAGAGAAAGTTGGCCATTCCATGACCTCTGCCTTCTGGGCCACGAGCCTAATCTAATTCCTGTGGCTCTACGCTACCCCAAGATCCTTCTCTCCTCTCTGAGGACATCTCCCACTGAAACGCCTACATTCAGCTTCTTCACTGAACAAATATTTATGGAGCTCAGGGCCATGCCAGGCCTGCACAGATACAGGGACAAGGCAACCTGGGCCAGGTGCCCTTGCAGAGTCCTTGCTACATACGAGAATATCACAAAGTGCGAGCAGGGAGAGAGGTAAGTGTGTGCAGGAGAAGACGGCAAAGAGATCAGAAAGCTTTGGAGGGCTTCCTGGAGGAATCTGGGCCTGTCAAATGGGGAGGACATTCATTATGTGGGGCCAAGTCACTCCCTGTGTACTAAGGATGGGGCCTTTGGGACCTGAAAAATGAATCAGCCGGTTCCCTTCCTGGGGGAGCTCAGCTTGGTAAGGAAGGCTGATCCAGGGAGAGCATTCAACACTCACCTTCAGCCCTGACACCGTGCCAGGACTCTGAGCTAGACCTGTTTCAACTCACCTGCCCCTCAAGACAGCCTCCTCCCAGCTTTCCAGACAGGGAGCAACAATTAGCTAAACAACTGGTTAGACAATCAGCTTTTGAGTGTCAGAGCTGGGATTTGAATCCCGGAAATTGGTTCTTCCCAAGAGCAACTAAGCCATGCCTGGTAGACCTGATAGCGTCAGAGAGACCAGCCTAGAAGAGGGCCCCCAGAGTACCACAGAGATTCAGGCTGCTTCCTGAAGGACGTGACCCCCAAAGACCCTTGAAGGAGCCAGGCGGTGGTGGTGCACACCTTTAATCCCAGCACTTGGGAGGCAGAGGCAGGCGGATCTGTGAGTTCAAGGACAACCTGGTCTACACAGAGAGACCCTGTCTGGGGTGGGGGTGAGGGGGCTGAAGGGAGGAGGGGAACATGCTCAGGAGGGAATAGCCTAGCAGAGACGACTAACCTCAGGGACTTGCCAATGACTAGCTGATTTGATGTCCCTGGAGGCCGGAGATGAGACCAGAGTGGAGACCACTACTAAAGGAAGCCTTTAATGCCACAGAAGCCAGCAGGAGGTACATCCTTCCGCATCCTTATCACTGTGGACTCTATACCCTGGACCTGCTTGCCTGGCAGTCTGCCTCACCAATCTGTCACAGAGACCCGAGCTGTCCAATCCCCCGTGTTTGGCCCCCAGAAGAAAAGCCAGTCATCAGAATGCAAGGGAAGGGCCTCACACATGCACGCTGATTTGACTTCTATAGGGACATGAGGGCTCAGAGCTGGTGAATCTCATGTCCTCGGTCACACAGCAGTGAGTGACCGGTCAACAAGGACTGGAGTGCTCCTAGAATGGGCCATCCCGGTCTACTCCCTTGGCCTTTTGCCGAAACCTTTCCACTTCCGTTGGTGGCAACATGGGAGAGGTGACCCTGCAGGAGCATCAAGGGAACCCATTGTCAATCCACAGGCCGCAGGCCAGCATGGAAGGGACATTCTGCCCCACAGCTCAGGAACTGAAGTCTTCACTCCTGCCACGGCCCCCCGACTTGCTGAGGCTCTTTAGTCAACAGTCAGTTTTCTTACCCTGGGACCCAAACTCCATGGGGACCTTACCAAACAGGGCCCCATCCTTTCAGTATTGACTTCAATTACACAGCCCTCCAGGGACCTGTGAGGTCCAGCCCCTGGGGCCTGGTCTCCCGGGGCCTCATCTGGCATCAGGTCTCCTGAGCAGGAACAAGGAGTTCCTCTGAGGGAATTCTAGAGATGGGCCAGTCCCAGGAAGGAGGAGGCTGTCTCCTGAGAGATGACCCAGCCAGGGCTCCTCTGAGGAGGGAGGCCGAGGAGGGGCTGGACAACAGAACCCTTTGTTCCCCTCTCAAAACAGCCACCCTGTCCCACCCCCATTCTCCACTCCCAAGCTAGGAATCAAGCCACCCACCCCCGGGGACAGGAGCCATCCTGTACACAGCAGAGCAGTGCCCGGAATCTTCCAGGAGGACCCTTGTTCTGTCCCAGCACACATATAGTGATGAGACTCACCCTCAGCAGCCCCATGCCCCAGGGAGTGGGGAGATTGTCTGCTGGGCAGCCTCCAGTCTGAGAGAGTCCATCCTACTGCCTCTGCCTGGGACCCCCCAGTCTAAATGAGCTATGATCCCCTTCTCTGGACACCCAGCCCAGTGTGGGAAGCAGTGCTTTGGTTCTGAGGGATCCCTAATGGAAGAGATGGAATTTACGTCAGCACTTAGGGGGCCCCAGGGCTGAGAGCAGAGCGTGCAGGACAGAGTTCACTTTAGTTCAAAAAGCACTGCCAGGCATCTTCCAAGAACCAGATCTGAAGGCTGGTGGGCCTAACAGACAAGACACAGATTTAGCCAGAACCGAAAAGAGCTCACCAACGGGGAAGCAACCCCAGCCCCCAGACTATGCCATGTTCCTCAGTTCCTCCAGTGCCTCAGGCCCGAGCTGGCACCCCTCTCAGCCTTACCCTCACAGTCCCCCACCTGAGCTGGTGTCCACACCTTGGCACGGGCTCTTCTTTCTGTCCAAGGCACCCTCCTACCACCTAGGCCTTCCTCGAGATCCAGCACCCAGCTCAGTGTCACCTGATCCAGGAAGTTCTTCCAGACCTCCACTGGAGTCAGAGGACCCTCACTCCGGGAGCATGCCTGCCCCGGCCAGCTCACACACCACAGTGCATTTTTTTCCACCCCACAAGACCTGGATTCTTCCGGGAAGCCCTCACTGATTTCAGTGCTTTGTGACCAAGAGTTCTGGAAGGCACATAGAAAAGCAGAGGCTACTCCTTTCTCCTCTGCCTACTGTGTTCATGTGCAGCCTCACCACTCCACCAAACCCCAGACTCCCATCCACCACCTGGCTACACAGGAGGATCCTGCGGCTGCCCCTCCTCTGGCCTCTGTCGTCCTTTGCTGCTTCTGGGACTCCAGGCCCCAGCTGTTCTCAGCTGTCTGCTGATTCTCTCCACCCCCCACACCGGGGCTCTGCAAGGCTCTGCTGTCCCTGCCACCTTGTCACGTTCTCCCTTCTCCCGACACCAAGGTCATCTATATCCTCCAAGTGTCCACTCAGAAGACTGTCAAGCCCCCACCTGCCCCCTGTCCCTAGCCTGAGGTCCAGAGGAACCTGTCAAAGCCTCCCTCATCTTGCTCAGCCCACTCCTGGCTCCCCTGCCACCCACGCGGACCTTAGCTAGACAGCCAGCGCGTCACCCCAGCAAGCAGTAGAATGGATAGCCCAGTGGAGGTCAAGAGGCCACTCTGAATCTCCCTGCTGCCGTCTTCAACCAACACTGCCTGTGTGAAAGAACGGCCCTAGAGGAGGCAAGCCCACAACTAAGGACCCCTGACTCCATGCCAAGCAGAGGTTTCAGTCTCGGGCCAGGAGGTCCAGACTTGAAAGGAAACCAGCCATCAAAGGAGTCTGTAGCCCAGAGGCCAGCTGGGAATCAGGGACACTGGGCCAGGCTCACCGCCACGCCCAGCAGCAACCCAGGAACACTCCTGCCAAAGCCACAGGACTTCCCTATGTTCTAGCCAAGAAGGGTCACCCAGGGCTTAACCACCTCAAGAAAGACAGCCAAGGTTCACAGAGAGCTGGTGATTGCAAGTCCCATTACAGCCACCCTCCCTCCCCGGGGCTGAGTAGGGGGGACATACAGGGGGAAAGTTTATCAGCATCTGCAGCAAAGGAAATTCCACTCCATCCCTCCTGCTGCCTCAAGATGATCCCTCGGGTCACTTTTCACGTTAGTAGGACCAGCTGGGGGCAGTTGAAAGGCCAGCTGTGGATAGGACAAGCCCCTTTCCTTCTGAGTATACAGTAGCAGAGAGGACCTGATGGACACAGAGACTTCTGTTCCGATGCTAGTTGTCTGAATGGTGGTAGACATGCTTCCTCTCTCCTAGTTTATTTCATATCTTTAAAATGGGAGCAGCAATTTCTATGCTAATAAACTGTGGGAGGAATACAATGAGATTATGCACATATTTCTTGTATATGTGCCGATGTGCATGTATGTGCATGTATGTAAAGGCCAGAAGTTCATATCTGGTATTTTCCTCAGACACTCTCCACCCTGTTTTGAGACAGTCTCTTGCTAAACCTGGGCACTGGGCTGGCTGGCCAGAGAGCTCCAGCAACATGCCTGTCTCCACAGCCCTTCCCCTCCTGACCCCCAACCCCCAGTACTAGGGTTCGAGACCGCCATGCCCAGCTTGTATGTGGGTTCTGGAGATCCAAACTCAGGGCCTCATGCTTAAGCAGCAGACCTTTCTGGAGCCATCTTCCCAGCCCCTAGGAACATAATTCTAACACCAGACAGGCAGCAAAGGTCCAATCAACCATCTAGTTTTCTAGGTCCCACTTCCTTGTCCATATGCTGTTGATCAGCCCCATCCTCCCCGTAGCCTTAGTTCTGAAGCTTCTTCCTAGAGTGTCTCTCTCTACCTCTAGGCCTCCTCTTCCCCCTTCCAGGTCTAAGAGGAAGAAGATTCATGCCTGTCCCTCCATCACCCCACCCTCTCCTTTCAGCTGACCCTGGTGTTGGGAGAAAGATGCTGTCCCCGCAGCCTGTCAGTCCCAGGCTGGGGATGACAGGCCAGTGTTCACCTCTTGGAACCCACCCCTAGGCTGCAGGCCAGCTTTCACATCTCCAGGCCTGGCAGGGTGCTCAGGTTGCCTTCTTCAACCTCCTCAGGCTTCTAGGTAAATCTCAGCAGCTCTGACTACCCGGGACAGCTTCAGGCCACACACAGCCCAGAGCTCTGGTGGGGACTCCTCTTCTGCCCGCCACAGTGCTGTGCCCTGCATCACACGCACCTGGGGATGGATCTGCTGGGGATTCACCTTTGGAAACTCCAGCCCCAGGGTACCAAGAAGTCACTTGTTTAAGGACTGGACCTGTGCTCCTGGGACCGCTGGGACCGCTGTTGGGCCTCCATCTTAGAGCTAGCATGTTCCTGTCCTGTTGCTCCTCTCTCTCAACCCAGGGGGCTCCCAGAGGATGGTGACAGTTTTGATTAATGTTCATTATCACTTCCTCTGTAGGTGAAATTTGGGACAGATGGATAGACGTGAAGACTCCAGAGCCTGAGTGTTGGGTATTTGCAATGTCCTTTCCAATTCACAAAGTGAAGTCTCACGGCTGATGGAACACAATGGTCAACGTCTCTGTGATTTTGCCTTTCTTATCCAGGTAGGTCTAGAAAGGGAGTGTCAGAATTTGAAGTTCTCGAGGATGGGGAGGGGGGTGCAGGGAGGACAGGCGGGGACAGGTGGAGTTTGTCTAGTCAGACCATATTTCCAGGCCTAGGCAGCTCCTGCTCCTAAGTCCAGTGAACTCAGTAAGCTCATGGGAACCATGAAAACCAAAGTTCTGATTGCTCCAATTTACAGAGGGGAATACTAGGCTTGCCCTTGAGTTAGAAGCAGAGCAGAGGGAGTCAAGGACAAAGCTCTGGCCTCAGACATGTTCTCCAACAGGTGTCCGGCAGCCCACAGTGTCCTCATCCTGTGACAATTCGTGCTATCAGGGAGGCATGTGACAATTCTCCCCTAGTTACGGAGAGGCCCAGCAGGGCTGAGTCACCCTGGTCACCAGCAGCATAGCAGAACAAAGGAGAAGGGATGGCCGCTGACTCCTGCTATGCCCTGCCAGAGCAAGGCCTGACCTCACAGGTCGGGAGGGTTTGCAAGGGGAGATGGATGTGGCTGAAGAGAGAGTCTCACATCCTTCCTCCAAGGACGGAGGCCTGGGTCACAGTGTTGGGCAGCCAGCTGCTAGGGGCTGGGCCTCAAGGTGAATGCAAACACTTCATGACCCCCTGCAGTCTCCCAAGGCCATGCCTCTGTACAGTGCCGGGACCCTGCTAGTCCTCACACCAGAGGTCCACACAGTGCCTAGTGGCCCAAGGAGAGCCACAGACACAGTGGTTTCTGGCCTCTGCCCCCTCTTGACCTTTAAGCAAGCCAAGAGACATTTCTCATCCTTTGGTTCCTCTTTGGGGAAACCAGAAAAGGAAAATTAACCTCCTGGAGGAGCCTCTGTAGAGAGGCTGGTGGGAAGCAGTTTCTAAACACGAGGTGTCTGAGTTACCTCAATGCCTCAGTTTCTACCTCTGGAGCCCCTTTCACACACGGCCAAGAGTGTCAGCTGGCAGTGATGGAAAAATCAATTTGTTTAAGGGTCCCAGCATGTGACAACGGGGATGTTCCTTCTCTGATCATCTCGGATCCCCTATGCTATTTTTAGTATACAACAGGGGCTGAATAAATATTGGAAGAAAGGAGGTAAAGGCAGAGAGAAGGACACAAAGGTAAGAGTGATAAGGACAGCAATGAAAACCAGCAGGTGCAGGAAGGAGGAGCCAGGCAGGACCGCAGTGAGACGTTCAGGGGCCAGGAAGGTGAAATGGTAGAAGCCTGTCCGGGGTTGGTTTAGGTCCAACCCCAAGAGCTTCCCTGCCCCACCCCTAGCCCTCCTACTTCCATTCTGAGGGCCCAACCTCTCCTTTCAAGGGAGGCTCTCCAAAACAGTTCCCCCACTTCCCTCAGCTTGTAGCTCCCAGCTATGCGCTTTGGAGGTCAGAGGGGAAGGAAGCCATGTGAAAGGGACCTGCCTTTCCAGGCCCCAGACAGACCTCCACTCTGTGACCTGTGTTTCCAGTCCTGCCATGGGGAGTCAGGAGTGAGTGTATCCAACCACCCACCCACCCCCCACCCCGGCGGGGGATGGATGTCACCACACTGACGTGCAGTGTGGTGAACGCTGGTGTGTCTCTAAGACATGTGGCTACATCATGTCATGTCGGTGTCGCGTCAGAGAGGGTTGACAGACTGCGTGCACCAGCCAGAGCGTGCTTTGCAGCACCCAAGTGACAGGATATGTGTGTTGGTGTATGTCCACATGTGTGCAGCAACATGAGGGTGTGTTAGAGCTGGTGCGTGTTCTAGTGGGACCTGTGTATGCTAACAGGACTGTCAGCAAGAATGTGTTGACAGACGAGTGTGTGCGCGCGTGAGAGAGAGAACGTGTGTGACGTCGTCGTGTCACAAATGCGAAGTGTGGCAGTGCTGTCGGTGTGTGCCAGCAGGAGGGTGCTCCTGTGTCCATGAGCATGTGTGTAGTGTGTCAGCCCGCCCCGGAGCGTCCTCGAATCTGCCGGCCAGTGCAGGGTGTGTGAGAGCTCGTCTCAGCCAGGAGCCGTGAGCCACAGGGGGTGGCCCACCCTGGCTGCCTCGGTCCTTACACATGGTTCTGGCTAGCGACCACACAAGAGACTTGGGCGGAGAACAGAGTGCCAGATCCCGGGTGACGCTGATTGGAACCTCCGCCCGTGCCCTCGCCCAGGTCGTCCCCACGCGCGCGCGAGGCAGGGCGGCCACCCGCACTCACCGTGTCCCTTTGTCGCCCATGGTCCGCGGCGGCCGCAGGGAGGTCCGCGGCGGCCGCAGGGAGGTCCGCGGCGTCAGCGCCCAGGCTGGAAAATCCCCGGCCGCCAGGAGGAGCGCGGGCCAGCCCGCTCCCGGCTACCCCGCTCCGCCTCCTCTGCTGTCGCCGCCGCCGCCGCCGCCGCCCCCGCCCGGGTCCCCGCCCGTCGCTCGAGCAGCACAGCGCCCCGGCCGCCGCCAGGGGCGTGGAGCGTGCGGGTGTGAGCGCGCGTGTGTGGCTCCGTGCGCGGCTCTGCGTGTGCGCGCCCAGAGAGTAAAAACTGGGCGGCCGACCGCGGCTGGTCCACGCGAGCGCGTGCACGCGAGCGCGTGCCAGTGCGAGTCAGTGTGCACGGCTGCTCGCGCGAGGCTGTCGGGAAAGTGTCTGTGTGTACGTGTGTGTGTGTGTGTGTGTGTGTGTGTGTGTGTGTGTGTGTGTGTGTGTGTGTGTGTGTGTGTATGCCGAGGTGTGCACGTCTTTGTGCAGTTGTGCGTGTGTGCGCACAGCCGTGGGTGCGAGCGCGTCTCCCGCGCACGCCAGGGCTGGCCTTTGTGTCCGCGGGTAGATGAAAGCGGAAAATCCGCAGACTCCGAGGCCCAGCCACAGCGGCGCCCCTGCGTGAGGACAGCGAGAGATTCCAGAAGCCTAGCCAGGCCTTCGCCCTTGCTCCACCCTCCCCGCCCCCGCCCTTCTGGAGAGATACCACCCAACAGCACAACGGGGACAGGAAGAAGGGGTGGGGGCGGGCAGCGGACTGCAACTCTGGAGAGCTGATGAGAGTGGAAAGGGTACGGGAGGGGCAGGCCGAAAGAGGAAGCGGTGAGAGCTGGAGATAAGGAAGGGACAGAGAGCCGACCCATTGGTGGCCGGTAGCATCATCGTTGATAGCACCCAGGCCTAGGGTGGTTGCCTGCAATGGTGACTCTAGATTCCAGCCATCTCAGAGCCCATTTCATGCGTATTGGCTGGGTCCTAAAACCAGCAGGTGACCTGTCCACAGGTTGAAGGGACTCACTTGTTCTTGTGGGTGGGCACCTGAATACAGTCGTGTCCAGCAGAGCCTACTGTCTTCGGCTTTCTTGGTATCCTTGGAAATCTTGACTTTCCTCAAGTTCCTACTACTGTAGAAGCAGCAGGTGAGGGGTGAGAGGGTGGAACCCAAACGCTAAGGAGGAGTAGGTAAGGGTTCTGGGTTTTAATCCATTTTCTCCTAGCAAGGATCTTGAGGGGTACCTTCTTGCTTTGCAGACAGTGGGATAATGTGAGGTCTTTCTCACCCCCTCACTGCTGGGGTTTGACTAATTGGCCCTGATAGGTCCCTAATATCGGAGTATTAATGATAGGAAAGGAAGCTATCATTTACTCAGATGCAATTGCGGCTCTGGAAACATCTCCTGTAATTACATGCAGAAGCAGTTACCTATACTGTTTACACAGAGTGTGCTGTTTATAGAGTTGGTAATAATATCCTAGGATAATGACTATAATTATGTCCAGATTGGGGAGGGGTGGGTAGAGGCTAATGGGCAGGCAGGGTGGTCCACATCTGGGCAATGATAAGAGCTAGGAGAAAATAGATTAAGGTCTGGAACTTTCACCTGCCTTTTCTTTGCCCCTGCGATCTTCCCTTGCCCCAACCAGGGCAGAACAGAAAGCCACCTGTTTCTTCTACAGGAGTCGAGGATCTTGAAAGGAACAGAATCGAGTCCTCTGTTGATAGCAGGAAGCTCACTTTGTGAGCCCAAAAGGCCCTTAACTAATGGAGAGGCCTGGTCTCTCCACATAGACTTCCTCCAAGCCTGAGGCTATCAGTACAGTGCCCAGTGCTAATTCTCAAAGCATTCAGACAAATTCTTCATCCTACTCAATAAGTATCTGTGGTTATGTTACTATAACAAGCAATGTTTTAGACTACTTCCCAGTAAAACAAGCAGTTCAGAAAGATGCACCAGATGGTTCCAGGTAGCCCCCACCCCCACGGAGTGCTTCTTGGACTGGCTTTGGAAAGCAAGGCTCTAAACGCTGAGGGACACTGAAGAGATTGGTGGATGGTGGAGTCAACATGCAAGATGTCAAGTGCATGCATCCCTTCTACAAACCCCACGAAGGGGTAGGGGTGTGCCTGGTGCTACTTGGTGCTTGCAGGTCTGTGAGCTAGATCCTCTGTTGCCTTTTCCGGAATGAATGAGCCAGCTGGTGCTTAGAGAAACTAAGTAGCTAGCCCAAATCCACAGCCTGCTCTTGACCTTGGCCCCTAAGCTCCCTTTCTCCAGCGTTCCTCCAAGGGACGCTAACACAGAGCAGGGCCAGAATTCAGCTTACTGTTTATTCAATGACTGTTTATTGTGCCAGTTGTGGTTCTGGGGAATTTACAGGTCAGCAGCAGATAGGACAGAGCTTTCAGTCCAGGGAGGGCTCTAGAATGGAGGGGGGGGGGTAAAGAAGACACTTTCCTTTTATCTGTCAGGCCTAAGGAAAGCACTTAGCATTCACTCAAAGCCGGGCGGCGGTGGCGCATGCCTTTAATCCCAGCACTCGGGAGGCAGAGCCAGGCGGATCTCTGTGAGTTCGAAGCCAGCCTGGTCTACAAAGTGAGTTCCAGGAAAGGTGCGAAGCTACACAGAGAAACCCTGTCTCGAAAAAACGAAAAAAAAAAAAAAAAAAAACGTATTCATTTAATAATCAAAATTCATAAAACTGCAAAAGTAGTCATGAGACCTCCCTGTCAACAATGTAGTTTTAGTGATAAGTGTTATGAAAGAAACAAAACATAGTGGTTGGGACTAAAGTTCTTAGATAAGGTCACCCAAGAAGTGATCTTTGGGCAGAAACCTGCACCAAGAAGCCAGTGACACGGAGGGCTGCCTCTGAAGGACCAGCAAGGAACCAGGAGGGTGTGTCTGGGTTTGGTAAACAAGAAGAGTGGGTGCAGGTAAGGCAGGCAGCAGCCAGATGACACAGGTCTCCTAATTAGGGGTGAGGTGCACAGGAAGCCAATTTAAAGAGAGGGTTTAGGGCTTCGCTGTGTCTAACCTTTGGCCCATGGGCTACATTCAGCCAAGAATACCCATGAATGTTGCCCAACACAAAAGCACAAACTTCTTTAAACTATTATGAGATTTTTGTGTGATTAGACGGTGCATTTCTGTTGTGTGAACTTGGTAGATGACAATGTTGTGTCCTAATGTTGAGAGGTTGGCATGCAGGTGACAGTCCAGCTTACATTTCCCAAGGTTGTGCTGCACGGTGTTGGATGGGGCTGATGTGAGACAAGGCAAGAGCAGAGGCCGCATGCCCCCTTGGTACAGTATCCTGGTACTGCAGTGGTTTGGACTAGAGCTGTGGCCCAGGAAATACAGAGTAAAGGACTCATGCTGCACTTGGAGGCTGTACTATACTTTCCTGTTGCTGTGATAAAGCACCACGACCAAGGCAACTAAAGGGAGAGTTGGCTTTGGCTGATGGTTCCAGAGGGATGAGACTCCATGAGGGCAGAGCAGAGGCATGGTGGCTGGAGCAGGACGCTGAGCTCACATCTAACAGCATGAAGCAAAAAGCACACTAGCAAGCTGGGCATGGTGGCATGTGCTTTGATCCCAGCACTCAAGAGGAAGAGACAAGTGGATCTCTGTGAGTTCGAGGCCAGCCTGGTCTACATAGTGAGTTCCAGGACTTTGCCAGGGCTCTGTAGAGAGACCCTGTGTCAAAGGGGGGGGAAAAAAAGACACTGGGTGTGGTGTGACATTTTGAAACCTCAAAGCCCATCCATAGTGCCTACTTCCTCCAGCAGGGCCACACCTCCCAGACCTCCTCAAACAACACCATCACTTGGGGGCAAGGATTCCAATGCCAGAGCCTGTGGGGGACACTTCCCATTCACTTCATAGGTAGAGCCAGCTGCACTTGCTCAGAGGCTTGTGTGCAGAGTGGACGGTTCAGGATGACTTGGAGGCTGAGGGCAGAGTCTGTTCAACACTCAGGCAGGCCCCTTCCTCAAACAAGAGAAGTCACGGTCCAGAGAACTGGAAGTTCCACCCTTCCTGTCTCAACCTACTTGATATGCATCCTCCACCAGAGAGATGTTCCTAAAAGGCAAATGGATTCCACTACTGAGGCCCCCAGGAAACAGCCACCTCCAGCCATGCGCCACTCAGGCCTGTTACGTGTCTTCAGTTTCCCACCCATAACCATAACTTCTTTCCTTTTAAAACTTTTTTTTTTTTTTTTTTTTTGGTTTTTCGAGACAGGGTTTCTTTGTGTAGCTTTGTGCCTTTCCTGGAACTCACTTGGTAGCCCAGGCTGGCCTCGAACTCACAAAGATCCGCCTGACTCTGCCTCCCGAGTGCTGGGATTAAAGGCGTGCGCCACCACCGCCCGGCTTAAAACTTTTTTAGACAGGGTCTATTGTAACCCAGCCTGGCCTTTCACTCACTGTGTAGCCAAAGATGACCTTGACCTTCTGATGCACTTGTCTCCACTTTCTTGCTGCTGGGATGACAGGTAGGTACCACTGCATCCAGTTTATGCATTCCTGGGGATCGAACACAGGGCTTTGTATGCTAGGCATGTATTTTTCCAAGTGGGCTACATTCCCAGCTCCTAATAATTTTTTTTGTATTTAAAAATAAAATGAGCCTACTGGAGAAATGGATCTGTGTAGCAGAAGTTTCTCTGGTCCCACCTGGCCCCACAGTCCCGTAGCCATTTATAAAATAATCATTCAGCGGCTTATATTAATTACCAACTATATGGCCTATGGCAGGCTTCTTGCTAGCTAGCTCTTTCATCTTAAATTAACCCATTTCTATTTATCTATGTATCGCCATGTGTTCCATGGCTTTACCTGTGTCCCATTACATGTTGTTCCTTGGACGGCGAGTTGGTGTCTCCCCTCACTCTCCTTTCTCCTTTCATTATCTCTCCTGGATTTTCCTGCCTGGCTCCATCCTGCCCTGCCATAGGCCAATGCAGCTTTATTTATCAACCAGTCAGAGCAATGCATATTCACAGCATACAGAAAGACACCCCACAGCAGATCTGTACTTAAGAGCAGGTGCTGCCCTTGCCGAGGATGGGAGTTTGGTTCCCAGTACCTATGTCAGGAAGCTCATAAATGCCGTTAACTCCGGCTCCAGAGAATCTAATGTCCTCTTTTGGCTTCAGCAGGGAACTGCACTGATAAGCATACCCACACATAGACATGCATGCATAAGCATAATTTAAAATAAAAATAAATCTCTCTGTGTCTCTCTCTTGAGCTCTCGTTCTCGCTCTCGTTCTCATTCTCTCTCTCTCTTTAATGAGCCTAGGCTGACAAGATAGCTTAGCAGGTGAGGGTACTTGCTACCAAACCTGACTATCTGAATTCAGTCCCTGGGGGACCCACATGGAGGAAGGAGAGAACTCCTTCCTACAAGCTGTCCTCTGACCTCCACATGCACACTGTGGCATGTCTACATTGCCCCCTCCCCTCAAGCAATGTTTTTGAAAAAAAAAAAAAAAAAACGCATAGAGGAAGATATATAAAGTCAACCTCTGGTATCCAATGTGCATTCAGGCAAGTGCACCCACACTCACAAGTGCCAGACACAGTAGTACACACCTGTAATCCCAGCACTTGAGAGACCGAGTAAGATTGTGTGAGGCCTTAGTGTGAGGCCAGCCTCAATAAACTATATAGCAGGTAGCAGTCCAGCCAGGGCTACAGCACGAGACCCTGTCTCAAAACAAAACAGCCTACAAAATCCACCAGATCATTCCTTGACCTGTTTGCTGATACAGACTTCTTGGCCCAATTCCTCTTCATGTCAATCCTAGCTAGACCCTTTTATCTGTTCCTCTTCCCAAAGTTGCCACTTTAAATAAATTTCCCCTCTGATTAAAAAGGGAGGGAGGACTGGAGGGGTGGGAATAATTCCTGCTTTCTAGAAGAGAAAGCAGGGTTCTTTAAGGAGGAAGTGCTAAGCCGAGGGCAAGCAAATGAAAGGCAGACCTAGGACTCAGACTCAAAGCTCGCTCAAGCAGTTGAAAGGCAGAGTGAGGGACAGAGGAAGTTGGAGGTGTGGTCCCTGCATCTGCAGCTAACTGATGTTCCCTGGAGATGCTGAGAGTTAGAAACTTCTCTGACTTGCCCAACCAGATATCTGAGTATCATCCTTGAAGTGTCCCTTGCCTGCTATAGTCCATGTCAACCCAGTCCGGGACTTCTGTCTCCTATGTGCCTCCCAGCAAAGCTGGAGAAATGAGTAGGAAGCAGACCACATCATGTCAAGGTGTGTGTGTGTGTGTGTGTGTGTGTGTGTGTGTGGTATGGTGTGGTGTGGTGTGGTGTGGTGTGTGTGTGTGTGTGTGTGGTATAGTGTGTGTGGTGTATGTGTGTAAGTGGTGTGTGTGTGGTATGTGTGTGTGTGTGTGTGTGCGTGATATGTGTGTGGTGTGTGTGTGTATATATGTGGTGGTGTGTGTGTGTGTGTGTGTGTGTGTGTGTGTGTGTGTGTGTGTGTGTGTGTGTGGTGTGGGTGGTGGTGGTGGTGGTGTGTGTGATGTGTGTGTGTGTAAGGAGTTTAATCTTCTTGCAGAGGCCAGTAAAGAGGCTGTAAAGGCTTTACGCAGCATGGGGACATGCTCAGATGTGCTTTGAGATCACTCCAGCTCTTATATGAAGAATAGATTAGACAGGGACAGAGGAAGTGCAGACGCAAGAAGAGCAAGGAGGAGGTGTGAGCAGTGCAAGGGAGGAACCAAAGATAAACTGCATTCCAGGGGGAGGGCACGCAGCAGCAGCAGCAGCAGCAGCAGCAGCAGCAGCAGCAGCGGAGCCTGATCGGAAAAAGGAGCCGGCCACTGGGAGGAATCCAGAGAGACCTGGGGCCAATGCCTGGAACAGGAGATAGGGAGTGGAAAGGAAGCCCAGGACAGCAGGCCACCCTGAGGAAGCAGGCTCAGTCAGAGACTGGGCAGCTCATCAACATGCAGAGCTATTTCAGCTCATTTATGAACTCCAGTCCCCACTGAAAACAATGCTGGAGTTTTCCTGTTTAACATAAAATACTGGCATTGCTGAAGGTGATACAAGCCTCATGATGGGACACTACAGAGATGTCTTCAAAGACCAATTAGTAAAAAGCAAAGCGTCCTTAAGATCAGTCAGTATCTATTACAGGTAGGTAGACAGATAAACCCAGAATCTTTTTATCATTTTTCAGCTCATATATGCGAGAAACTTACTAAATATTTGTTCCAATTTTGACTATCTTAATATTAACAATAGCAATTTTTTGTTTTGTTTTGTTTTTGTGGGTTGTTTTGTTTTTGTTGTTGTTGTTTTTTGAGGGGGCGGGGTTGAGACAGGGTTTCTCTGTGTACCCTTGACTGTTCTGGAGCTAGCACTGTAGAACAGGCTGGCCTCAAACTCATAGAGATCTGCCTGCCCCTGCCTCCTACCACCTCCCGGCTCAATAGCAGATTTTTAAATGAAAGAAACTTGTGAACTTTTTTTTAAAAAAAAAAGACTGGGAGCAAGAAGATGCCAGCAGGCCAGCAACGCCGTGGCCATGTGGCAACATATAGATTAGTAGGAATGGGTTAATTTGAGAAGAAAAAGCTAGCTAGCAAGAAGCTGAAACCATAGGCCATACAGTTTGCAATTAATATAAGCCTCTGTGTAATTATTTTATAAGCAGCTGCGGGACCGTGGGTGGGAGAGACTCATTCCAGCACAAGGCTGGGCGGGACACAGAGAAGCTTCCTTCTACACGCATGCACCATCACACGTGTCTTTTCTAAACTGTTCATTAAAAACAAATAATTAAAATTGAAATAGTCACTAAAAGAAAAACATTTTCAAAAATTCACAAGTTCAAGATGACCAGCCCATGATTTAATTACCTGCTAGAACAAAAGGAATGCTCTTCACAAATAGCTGACAAAGCCAGGCAGTGGTGGCACACACTTAATCCCTGCACTCAGGAGGCAGAGGCAGGCGGATCTCTGTGAGTTCAAGGACAGCCCGGTTTACAGAGCTAGTCCAGGACAGGCTCCAAAGCTACAGAGAAACCCTGTCTTGAAAAACAAAACAAAAACAAAAACAAAAAACAACAAAAAAAGAAAATACCCAAGCACACCATAGTCAAGCAGCTGCAGGCCAGAAAAAGAGAAAAACCTGAAAGCCATAAGAAGGTAAAAAGCAAATAGAAAAAGAGAACAAGCCAGTTGGGTTTGACTTCTCAGAAGCCAAAGAGGCCAAGACAATAGAATACCACCATTACAGTACTCAAACCAAAACCCAAATAAATCCTGTGGACCCACTTAAGTCAAGATGTGCCTGCAGAGAAATGAAAGCAGAGACCATTCCTCACCCTCAGACTAGCAGTGAGAAGAGTGTTCAAGGAAGCTCTTCAGGATGAAAAGGAATGACATTAGACAGAAGGCTAGAGCTTTGAGACTGGTGTAATTAGACATTTTTTGTCCCAACTGCCCAGTCCCAAATAACTGACTCAGAGACTTAATATTACTTATAAATGCTTAGCTGATAGCTCAAGCTTGTTACTAGCTAGCTCTTACACTTAAATTAATCCATATTTCTATTAATGCTTTGTCATGTGGTGGTACCTTTATCAGCATGGCATGTTTATCTCCTGCTCCCTCTGGGTCTGACTGGTGACTCTGCTCTCTACCCTTTTCCTTCCCATCATCCTTAGTTTGGTCTCCCTGCCTATACTTCCTGCCTGGCTACTGGCCAACCAGCATTTTATTAAACCAATTCAAGTGACAAATCTTTACAGTGTACAAGAGGATTATTCCACAGCAAACTGGAGAGATGACTCCACAGTTAAGAACTTGTGCTGCTCCTGCAGAGGACCTGAATTCAGTTCCCAGCACCCACATGGTGGCTCGTAACAATCTGTAACTCCAGTTCCAGGGGATCTGATGCCTTCTTCTGGTCTCTGCAGGCACCAGGAGTGCACAATGTGCATGTCCAACCATCTAGGCAAAACACCCACACACATAAAATAAAACAAATCTTAAAAAAAATTAATGTAAAAAAAAAATAGAAAGATGAGTGTGGCTCATGCCTTTGATTCCAGCATGCAGGAGACAGAAGCAGGTAGATTTCCGTGAGTTTGAGGTCAGTCTGCTCTACATAGAGAGTTCCAGGACAGCCAGCAGGGCTACATAGACAGACTCTGTCTCAGAAAACAAAAATAAAACAATAAAAAAGGATAGAAGTTTAGGGGTGAGCAAAGATTTCTGGAAAGGATAATGTATAAACAACCAAAAGACTTAAGTATTTTGTTTAATTTGTTTTATTACATTTTATTTATTTGGGGTGTGTATGACATATGCAGGCACACACAATGTCCAAGGAGTCCCAGTAGGGTGATGGTGGCATACTCCTTTAATCCCAGTATTTGAGAGGCAGAGGACAGTCTGGTATACAGAATGAGTTCCAGGACAGCCAGGGTTACACAGAGAAACCCTGTCTTAAAAAAAAGTTTTTTCGCCGGGCGGTGGTGGTGCACGCCTTTAATCCCAGCACTTGGGAGGCACAGCCAGGTGGATCTCTGTGAGTTCGAGGCCAGTCTGGGCTACCAAGTGAGTTCCAGGAAAGGCGCAAAGCTACACAGGGAAACCCTGTCTCGAAAAACCAAAAAAAAAAAAAAAAAAAAAAAAAAGTTTTTTTGTTTGTTTGTTTTGTTTTTTACTCTTTGGGGGCCTGCCACTCAGCTCCTAAATAAATACAGAGAGACTTATTCTTATTTATGAATGTCCGGCCCTAGCTTGGCTTCTTTCTAGACCTCTTTTCTAACTTAAATTATCCAATTTCTCTTTAACTACATTTTGCCTCTGGGCTTTTTACCTTTCTTTATTCTATGTATCTTTCTTTCCTTCTTACTTCATGGCTGGCTGGGTGGGTGGGTGGCTGGCCCCTGCTGTTCTCCTCTCTTCCTTTTCTCTCAAACCCAGAGTTCTCATCCTATTTATTCTCTCTACCTGGCAGCCCTGCCTATCCCTCTCCTACCTAGCCATTGGCCGTTCAGCTCTTTATTAGACCAATCAAGTGTTTTAGACAGTCAAAGTAACATAGCTTCACAGAATTAAACAAATGCAACATAAAAGAATACAACACATCTTTGCATCATTAAACAAATATTCCACAGCATAAATGAATGTAACACATCTTAAACTAATATTCCACAACAGAGAAAAATAAGCCTGAGTCCCTGAGATGTGTTTTATTTGTTTTGCAGGCTGGGGATTGAACCCCAGACCTGTCACATGCCAGGCAAGTGCTCGAACACTGCACTACATCTCCATCCCAGCTGATAAGGTAAGTGCCTTTACTAGCCAGATTCACTGACCCATCTTGTCAACCCTATACCCATCTTGTCAACCTTATACACTTGGAACTGTTACATGCCAAAATAACAACATTTTTGTGGGGTTAAAAGTTTGTTTCTATTTTGGTTTGGTTTGAGTTGGGTTTCTTTTGTGGGGATTGTTTGTTTTTTTTAGTTTTGCTTTTGAGACAAGGTATTATGTAGTCAAGGCTGGCCTTGAATTCCTGATCCTCTTGAGCCATTTCCAAATGCTGGGATTATAGGCATCTGCACCATGCCTGACTATGGGGTTTTAAAATAGAGAATAATAGCTACAAGCTTGTCGTCCATGGGATTACTATGTTGCAGTTGGGTCGTCAGTGAGATTACTATGTTGCAGTTCATACAGCCTCTTCTGATTGTAATAAGAAGATACATTGTATGTAGTCCTTAAATACAAAACACTGAGACTGGAGTGGAGTTCAGTGTTAAGGGACTGCCTAGCATGTGTAAAGTCCTGTGTTTAATCCTTGAACTATAAAAAGTAAAAAATAAAACAAAATAAAAATACAAGAAGTTGGGGGCGGGCAAGATGATTCATAGAGTAAGGGCACTTGCCAAGTCGGATGGCCTGAGTTCCACCCCCAGAACCCACAGGGTAGAAGATGAGCACCGAGTCCTGAAAGTTGTCCTCTGGCCTCCACGTGCGCTGTGGTGTGCATAGATGCCCCCACACACACACACACAATGAATAAATAAATGCACTTTCGGCCTCCTGAACAACTGAGATCACAGCTGCACCTTACCACAGCTGGCACCACTGGATTTAAATTATCAGAATTTTTCTTAAGCCAAAGCCTGGAAAACTTAGTTACAAGCACACATGCAACTATAACTCAAACTCACGGCATTCTAAAAGCAAAGCTATGGTGTGGTGGTGTGGATCGTTGATCTCAGGACTCAGAGGACAGAGGCAGGCGGGTCTCTATGAGTTTGAGGCTAGCCTGGTCTATGTAGCTTGAAGTATATACACATTAATGACATTTTGGTACAAGCTACAATGGCTAAAAGCAGAAAAAATTAAAGCTGCTTTTCTTTGTTTTTTGTTTGTTTGTTTGTTTGTTTGTTTGTTTGAAACAGGATTTTACATAGCCCAGGTTGGCCTTGAACTCACTACTCCTGATATTATGACTAGAAACTTTGAGATGTTATTATCCTGCATCCACAAAACCAGAGAGAATTGCTAATAAAAAGGATCAATCTGATAACATAAGGTTTCAGAGAAATGAAAAATAGGAGGGCTCAAACAAAAAAAAGCATGATTTTTAAACATTTAGAGGCAATTGCCAGGAAGCAAAACTTAGGGTGAGGCGTGTTAGCAGGATTCAGGAACCAAATGGAACAAATTCTCAACAGCCAGCAGTGGAACAATTTGAGCAATAAAATGAATAATGTCTTGGGCTAGAACCCAAAGTCTAAAATAAATAAACATGAACCCACAGTGATCTAAATGAGTAAATAAACATATAGAGGAAGTCAGCACTATAATCCCAGCACTTGGGTGACTAGAGGTGGAAGGTCAGGAGTTCAAGGCTTTCCTCTGCCACATTTCAAGTTCAATACCAGCCTGGGCTGATGGTGCACTGTTTCAAAACCCTAAAAAAAAAAAAAAAAAAAAGGAGCTGGGCAGTGGCTCTCTTTCTCTCTCTCTCTCTCTCTCTTTCTCTCTCTTTCCAGGCTAGCATTGAACTCAGAGAAATCCTCCTGCCTCTGATTCTCAAATACTGGGATTGAAGGTGCACCATTCTATTTAGCTCCACTTAGGCTCTAGTTGCAAAAGTTCCCTTGAGTTTGTAGTCCCGGAAAACAAGGGGAAAGGGCAGGAAAGACGGCTCGTCAGATCAAGGTGCTTGTCCCTAAGCCTGACGATCCTAGACACTACAGAGTTTGAGAGAACTGACTTCTCCAAGTTCCCTCCAACCTTCACACATGGACCATTGCATGAGTGTGCATGCCCAAACATACATACCAAGTAAACAAACACATTAATAATAATAATAATAATAATAATAATAAATCATTATTATTAATTATTATTACAGCAACAATAACATTAAAGAAAGCAAAGGAGAGGAATCTGTTGCTTGGAAAGTATAGTTCTGGGAGAACCTGGGAACATACTAGAAGTGCATATGCTCAGCTCCCCCACCCCTCTGAGTCAGAAACTGTGGAAGTGTGCCCAGCCACCTGCATTTGAGCAAGCTCTCTAGGCAAAGCGGTGCTAGTCAGGTCTGAGATCTGTGGGTAGGTGTGGATGGTGCTGGGGTTGGCACTGATGGATCAATCAGACCCCCACTGGGCCGGTTCTCCAAGGCCTGCTACTGCCACTGGCCCTGTCTCCAGGTGTGACAAACTAGAATTTCTCAGGACCAGGCTGAAGCTTGTCTCCAGGAGAAAATACTTCCATCTTAGCTCTGTCTTCCATCTCACCCTCCTCCCCTGTTACCATGTCCTCAGCTCCCCTCACTATCGTCCCTTCCTATGGTTCCTATGTGGTTTGAGGGTGTTCCCCAAGGGTTCAAGATAGGGAAGTTGGTTGCCTAGTGTGGCCATGTTGGGAGATGATGAGGCCTAGTGGGGGTGGTTAGATCATCGTTCTCAAAAAAGTTGAAGAATTTCTTATAGGACCTTAAATTACTTAGATTTCCAAAGAGTGTGTTGTTATATGTAAAAGCCAGAGCCTGAGCCCCAAGTCACTCTGGCTTTCTGTTTTTCCAGGTGATCGCTCCCTCTCCTGTATTCCTATCATTGTGAGGCCATTTGCCTGGAAGTCCTCAGCAGAACCGTTTGCAAACAGCACCACATTCTTGAAGCTCCAGAACTGTGAACTAAACAAACTTCTTTATAAAACAACCAGCTTCAGGCATTTTGTAACAGTAACAGGAAACAAATACACTGTTGCAGGTACTGCCTCTGTGGATTCGAGTCTGAGATACATAGTTACCAAAGAACAACATAACCAGTGCAAACACAAACTGAAAGAAACCTTATAGTAGGAGCTGAATTCGACTTCAATCAGAACAAGAAAACAGAAAGCTCCCATAATAATGCTGTTAAGACAAAGAAATACATCGTGTAAGAAACTCTTCCTCTTAGAGTCAAGAAACACACACTTCTTCTCTCAAAAAGAATTGGGAAAGGTGCCAAGAAACTTCAAGAAAAAACGAAGTGAACAGGCATGAAAGCACATACCTGGAAGTCTGGCATTCAGGAAGCAAAGGCAGGGGATCCCGAGTGAACTACAAAGTGAACCACACAGGAGTGTGAGGCTGTTCAGAACCAGACAACAAGAGCCTTCTAAAACCTAACAACATAAAACTGTACCGCAAGCTTGTAATTCAAATATGATCATGTGGCTTTTTTTTTGAACAATTGATGACATCTAAGAAAAATGAAGCATTTGATACAAGCATTTAAAAAAAAAACCTCATTTTCTTCTTTTTTTTTTGACATTATTTTACTTTCATATAGAAAAACATAAACATATGTAGGAATTAAAAAAAAAAAGCTAGGTAGCATTGGTGCACACCTTTAATCCCAGCACAGGAGGAAGAGGAAGGCCAGCCTGGTCTACATAGTGATTTCCAGGACAGCCAGGCCGTTACACAGAGAAACCCTGTCTGGAGAAAGAAAAAGAAAAAAAAAAGGAGGAGAAAAACTGAGCCAACATACCTATCCCTCAGCTTCAATGGTTATTATAAATGTCATTGGTGTGTGTGTGTACATGTGAGGACGTGTGGTGTGTGTTACGTATTTATATGTGTGTGCATGCACGTGCACATCTTTCCTTTCTTTACGGTTATCATTCAGATCTAATGAAGTCTCCAGACTGCCCTAGGTTCTGGGCTGTGTGGACTCTATGTGGACATCTCCACGTTAGGGGCCAGAGCTACATTTCCTTTTCTACCAAACTCTGCAGATGTGGTTTGCTCCTGCTGAAGGCCAGATCCCTGTCTTAGCTGCTAGTGCTTTCTCAAGCAACTGTTGGACAGTCTTCCAGTCGAGGCCGTTTCAGTCATTCTCAAATCCTGCATTTCTTTAGAGTCAACAGCATCTCCAGTTTATTTAGTTCCTGAAGGCCCATTCCTTGGTGGTCCAGTCAATGTAGATGTTCAGGATACCCTGCTCCAGCATAAACATGGGGCAGGTGTCCAACATCCAGAAGCCTTCTTCAATTCTCTGTTTACCTAAGTTTACTAAGAGCCCCCTCTGGTTACACACACGATGGATACAAGAGTGTCAGGCCAGATTAAAGACACTCAAACTGTGCTATAATTTATATCTGGGCCTCTCTGAAGTTCAGGAAGTTTAGATGAGGAACGAAAAGCTATTTGGAGCTGTAACCACAAAAGACCCTTAGAAATAACACATAGCCACAGAGTCTAGGCTTTGCCATAGAACCCCTTGGCTGTGGAGATGCTGGAGGTAGCTGGTCTTGAGCCCACAGCCTGCTGCAGCAGAATCTGGCCTTCTAGCCAAACCTGAGTCGTGGGTCCTGGACTTTATTCTTTTCTTTTTTTCTTTTCTTTTTTTTTTTAATTAAGGTGGCTGGTTGGGGGTGGGGGAGGGCAGCAGGAGCAGAAGATGAAGGGAGTTTTGGTCTGATTTTCCCAAGACTTCATTGCAACTCAGTTGTTGGGCCAGAATTTGCACCTGGGTCTGATGGCTCTGTATGTCAGCCTCATCTCCTCCCTCAGAACTCCCAAGGAATCTAGAAAGCCCAGGGAAGCCTTGATACTGCCTTGAGTGTTCCCTGAGGAACCAGGCAGGAATGCCTGCTCTCAGAAGGGTCAAGTTTCCTGTAGTTATACAGGTGATTTGGACAAAAGTCAACAGCCACACCCAGAAACCTGAAGCCAAAAGTTAACCAACCAACAACAGTCCTTTTGACAGGTGACCTCCTGGTTAACCTTGATGCCTACAGGCCTTAAATTCCATCCACTTCCAGGTCCTGGGATCACAGGCCTGGGCCACCGTGTTTGTCTGATAAGTTATTTATTTCATTTATTATTATTATTATTATTATTATTATTATTATTATTATTATTAGTTCTGTTTTTTTCAAGACAGGATCACACTATGTAGCCGTGGCTGTCCTGAAATTCACTCTGTAGACCAGGCTGACCTCGAACTCACAGAGATCCATTTGCCTCTGCCTCTCATACACTGGGATTAAAGGTGTGCGACACCACACCTGGTTTATTTAATTTTTTAAAAAGACTTATTTATTTTAAACTGAGTGTAGTAGCACAAACACCTTAATCCCAGTACTCAGGAGGCAGAGGCAGGTGGATCTCTGTGAGTTCAAGGCCAGCCTGGTCTATAGACTGAGTTCCAGGACAGCCAAGGCTACACAGAGAAACACTGTCTTGAAAAACCAAAACAAACAAGTTTATTTTTTGTGTGTGTGCATGTTCTGCCTGCATGTATGTATGTGCACTGCATGCATGTCTGGTGCCAGGGATGTCAGAAGAGGGTTTTTGAATCCCCTGGAACTGGGGTTACAGATGGTTATGAACCCTCATGTGGGTGGGTGCTGGGAACCAAACCTGGGTCCTGTGCAAGAGCCATCTCTCCAGCCTTGCCTTAAATTATTTTTTTTCTTTCCATTGTAATATTTATTAATGGGTATGTATGCATGTTATATGTATACGGATGCCCAAAGAGAAATCGGGTGCTGGATCCACTGGAGCCGGAGTCAGCAAGTATGTGTAAGCTGCTTGATGTGGACCATCCTTCCAGCTCCTTTCCATTTTTTTTTTTTGGTTTTTCGAGACAGGGTTTCTCTGGATCTCGCGCTGTAGACCAGGCTGGCCTCGAACTCACAGAGATCCACCTGCCTCGCCTCCCGAGTGCTGGGATTAAAGGCGTACACCACCACCGCCCGGCTCCATTTACTTTTTAAGCACTTTTTTGAGACAGGGTTTCAGTAGCTCACCATGGCTTTGAACTCCAGAACTTGTGATCCTCCCTCTTCTGGTTGGGATTAGTGGTGTGCCATCAAGCTTGTTTTATGCTCTTATTTCAGCATTTCACAATTTAATGTTTTGTTTTCCCCTTACCTTCTTATTGACCCTCATAAAAAATTTACGTTAGCCCTTAAGATAATTAACATCTTCTTTCCCAAAATATGAAAACAAGATCAGAGAAGCAAGATGCTAGGCAGAGACAAAACTGTTTAACGAACAATTATAGAATATTGGAATCGCCGGGCGGTGGTGGCACACGCCTTTAATCCCAGCACTCGGGAGGCAGAACTAGGCGGATCTCTGTGAGTTCGAGGCCAGCCTGGGCTACCAAGTGAGTTCCAGGAAAGGCTCAAAACTACATAGAGACACCCTGTCTCAAAACAAAACAAAACAAAAACAAACAAACAAAAAAAAAGAATATTGGAATCAGTTTGTATGTAGACACCAATGACCAATCTTTATGCAGCACACACTGCTGCTCATTCCTCAGGTTTCCTACGGAGGGTGGTTCAGAGGTTCTGATGGAGCCTGCCGCACTACAGAGGACTTATTCAGGGGAAGCAGAGGGGAGTGTCTGCAGGGAGCGGTGCTGCCCTCATACATTTATTAATGCCTCGTTGTAAATGGTACTTAGGTAAGTGCACAGCGGTGTTCCATGTTCCCATCTAACACAGCTTGCTTAAGTTTAGCCGACAGGATTCATCGTGAGTGGACTCAGGGAGCGGTTAATGATGGCCGTGGGCAGGTGCAGGACTGGAGCCTTTCAAAGCTTTACTTCTTTTATCAGTACTCCTGATTTTATAAACGATGAAGGTCATTAACCCCATCCCTACCCCACTTTCCTGGTAAACCTGGGTATAGTAGGGTTTCATGGGGACCCAGACATTCTTAATAAGACTTCAAAGCATCTCAGCAAGACCAAGGCCACAGGCCACAACAGAATCCACTAGGAAAGGTCACTGAGCACGCAGGTGCCACCGGCCCTGCATTAAATCTTAACTAACCCATTTTTGAGGATAAAAGTGGGGATAGCAGGTGGTATCTTAAATATGGCTCCTTGAAAACCAAACCTGGGACTCTAAGCAGAGCGTGCCCCCCCCCCCACACACACACCTCCACCCTAGTTCTTAAGGAAAGCCCCTCTGAACACTGGCTTCCTGTGAGGCTAGCAGACTGGTCTCCAACCCATCCAGCTGCCAGCAGGGGGCCTGGCAGAGTTACTGCTCACTCCTTCAGTGAATTTCTTGGTGTTTGGTTTTGTTTGCTTTTGTTGAGACAGTTTCTCACTGTGTGGCTAGCCTGAAACTCTCTATGTAGACCAGGCTGGCCTCAAACTCAGAGCTATGCCTACGTTGGCCTCTCAAGAGCTGGGGTTAAAGAGAAGTGCTACCTAGGACTCCCAGCTTGTGCGTGTGCGTGTGCGTGTGCGTGTGCGTGTGGTGTGTGTGTGTGTACACTTATGTGTGCTACTGGGCACTAAGCCTAGGCCCTCATGCATGCTGTTGTTGCAGGGTTCTTTGAAGTGACAGAACCTATTTCTCAGGTGGCCTTAGCTAGCATGGAAAATGGAAAACTTAGCGTGCCTGAAACTCACCCTTCTCAGCCCATTGCATCCGGGTTTATTGTCTCATTCTGAAGAATGGCCAGGAAGGATAGTAGAGTGAGAGCGAGTTTTAATGACGGTGGGAAGCAGCTCCCTGTAACCTGCAAGGGGGCTCAAGAGTGAATTGCTAGCCAAGCCTTCTTGCCTGTGTCCTTTTCTGCCCAGGGCATGAGCCTGATTGGCTCTGGCCTGTATGTAAACTAGGAATTGAGTTGAGAGGCTTCTGTCTGGTGGAACTGAATGGCTGTAGGCTGTTGGTCAGGAGATAAAGTAGGAGGGGCAAGCTCAGAAAAAAACAAACACGCCAAGATATTTCACTGGGGTTGAGGGTGGGACCAGAAAGTGAGGAGAGCAAGGGCCGGTGGTCAGTGGCCTTCAGAGCAAAGCTGGTAGTCATCTTGGTGAGTCATGGCCTTTTAAAACTTACAGTTCCTGGGGCTGGAGAGATAGTGGCTAAGAGCACGTATTATTCTTGCAGAGGACCCATGTTTGGTGCCCAGAACCAGTGTTGGCTGGCTCACAACTGCTTGTAACTCCAGCTCCAGGGGACCCAACGTTTTGACTTCCTCGGGCACCTGCACTCAAGTGCACACACCTACACACTAAAACACACACATTCACACAATTAAAAATAATAGTAATAGCCGGGCGGTGGTGGTGCATGCCTTTAGTCCCAGCACTTGGGAGGCAAAGGCAGGAGGATCTCTGTGAGTTCGAGGCCAGCCTGGTCTACAGAGTGAGTTCCAGGACTGGCTCCAAAGCTACACAGAGAAACCCTGTCTCGAAAAACCAAAAAAAAATAAAATAAAATAAAAAAATAAATAAAAATAATAATAATAAACAGGGCTAGAGAGATGACTCAGTGATTAAAATCACAAACATACATTCAGGCAAAACACTCACAAATGAAAAAAATGAATAAATCTAATTTTTAAAAAATCTGATAATAATAAAAAATAAAAACCTAAGACGCACAGCTTCTGAGTTAAATTTCCGGCTTTGAGTCCCGCCCTTGCATTCACTGTGAAGGGTTCCCAGAGCCGGTTCTGCCACATTGTAGATGTTCCTTCCTCTGCGATAAGCTGCTGCCTTCTGTCTGCGGAGCGCGCTCACTCTGCTGGACTCTCTCTCCTGTCTGGCTATCTGAAAAGAAGCTGTCTTCCTCCTCATATCTGGCACTAGGCTGGTGCTCTGCTATATCCCCAGCCCTTGACTGACCGACCGAGACCCAGTCTCACTTAGCCCAGGCTGGCCTCTAACTCTCTATGTAGTTGAGGATGACCTTGAACTCCCGCCTCCATCTTCTGAGTGTGGCCATTACAGTTTTGTGCCATCTAGCTTAATTTTGTTTGTTTTCTGTGATACTGAAGTTCAACCCCAGGGCCTCCTGCTTGCTATTTACATCCTACCAACTAAGCTACAAACCCCACCCCTTCTTTTTATCTTTTATTTTAAGTCAGGGTCCCTGTAAGTATCCCAGACCAACCTCTCGCTTGCTCTGTGGCCCCTGTGGGTCTTGAACTTCCAATCTTCTTGACTGAACCTCCTGAGGGTCTGGAATGGCAGACACGTGCCACCAGGGACAGCATGAGTTCCTTTCTGAAAAATCCCACTTTCTCTGTCTTTATGCATTTGGTGATTGTGTAGATTTTTTTGTGTTTTAAGAGAGGAAACTGAGAGCTGGAGAGATGCTCAGGAGTTAAAAGCATGTACTGCTCTTGCAGAGGACCTCAATCCAGTGCTCAGCACCACTTTGGGTAGCTCACAACCACCTGTCACTCCAGCTCCTGAGGATCTGATGCCTCTGGCCTCTGCAGGCACCTGTCCTCATGGGCACACCCCCCACACATATACATGATTGAAAATAATGAAAATTTTTAAGAAAAAACGAGACTGTAGTCAGGGGAGGGCACATAGAGGTGAAATGTATCAGGTGCCTAGCAGGCGTTTGTTGACTGTCTTCCTGAGGAAAGTAAGGGGAACAGAGGGAGAGAACAGTCAGAACAACTGGACACTCCAGACTTTGGGTTTATAAGGAGATGGTGGGAGCATCTGCTGTCTTGCAGGCTCTCCGTGAATCTGAGCCTTTCAGGAAGGAGACCGAGCTGGTGGCACTGTGAGGGACCCAGTCCCGTCTCCAGTTGACTCATTTCCGTATCTGTTCTTGAGCACCTATTCTGTCCAAGGCTTATTTGAAGTGCTAGGAACACAGCAAGAACCGAAGTTTAAAAGTCCCCTGTGTCAGCCGGGCAGTGATGGCACACGCCTTTAATCCCAGCACGTGGGAGGCAGAGGCAGGCAGATCTCTGTGAGTTCAAGACCAACCTGGTCTACACAGTGAGTTTTAATGCAGCTACACAGAGAAACCTTGTCTCAAAAAACAAAAATTAAAAAAAGTCCTCGGGGCTGGAGAGATGGTTCAGTGGTTAAGAGCACTGGCTGTTCTTCCAGAGGTCCCGAGTTCAACTCCCACACACACATGGTGGCTCACAACTATCTATAATAGGATCTGATGCCCTCTTCTGGCAGGTGTACATGTAGAGCACTCATACTCACACACACACACACACACACACACACACACACACACACACACACACAAGCACACACACAAAGTCCTGTTTCATGACTAACAAGATGGTTCAGCACCCACATCGTGCAGCTCCAGTGGATCGCGTTAGACCTCAAACTGAGGACAAATGGCTAACCGAGATGCCTAGTAACACAGAGTCATCCCAGGTGGTGTGCCCCTCCCCCTCCCCTAGGTGCTCCAGCGAGGGGCTGGGCGGCCCTTCCCCCAGATGCTCTTCCCTAGGTAGTCTCAGCCAGCTTGGTTGCCATTCCTTTTTACCCTTTGACCTTCTGGTCTCCTGGCTTGCTCCTGGCCTCTTGGTCCCTGCCTCTCCCCGTCTCCTCACGTGGCCCGGTTCAGTCTGCCAGGCGTGTTCAGTCTGGACTATCTCAGACACCTCTGCCTGTGCTCTCCTTTCTATCTCTAATACAAACCTCAGCCCCTTAGGAGCAGTCATGTCCTCCATTTACTTCTTTGTTTCATTCATCTGGTGCCAAAATGTGGGCATGAACCAGGGACCCAACACCCTCCTCTGGCCCCCAGGAGCACCTGAACACACACAGCACACAGACCCACACAAATATAAATCTATTTTAAAATCCTTTCTCTCTTGGACTGGGAATGTAGTGTGGGGCCTGAAGTTGGGTTTTACGTTTGAATTGCTGTGCTTAAGAGATCTATAAAAGGGAAATGCCTCGAACCTGCATGACCTACTTGCCCAAGGATAGATGACTTCCTGGAATGCTGGGGGCTGTTGTTCATGTATGACAAGCCACATGTTTTCACTTCAGTAAACAAAGTTGGTTGCCCCAACTGCACAGGATGTGCTTGATCACACATAAGCGGGAGGTATATAGACAGGAAGTACATCAGGGTGTATGCTTGCCCTCAAGTGGGCAAAGGCGGGAAGCATGAGTTACAGGTTTTGCCTTTATAAGTGCCTGACTAACCTAATTCAGTGCATTCTCTGAGAATCCCAGGTATGGGCCTGCCCAGTGTCCATCATCCCGGCCAGTATTTAAATATAGCTTGCTTTAATTAGACAGTCATGGATTTGATCTTCCTGAAAACTTTCAGTTTTAACTGTAGCACAGTTGTTAGAATACTTGCCTAGTATGCATGAAACCCTAGACTCAGTCCTCAGCATCCACATAAACCAGGCAAGGTAGCTTCACACCTGTAACCCCAGCATTTGGAAGACAGGGGCAGGAGGATTAGCAGTTCAAAAAAATAGAGGCTGAACTGGAGACATGGTGGAGGTGACAGGTGAGAAAGAGGCCTGAGGTCAGAAAGCTGTCTTTGCCCAGGAGGGGTAGTGCCGTGCTGTGCAGCAACCTGGAGCTTATGCAGATGCAGACTCGGCCCTAGATCCGACTGCCTGGACATGCAATTGCCCTGGCTCTGGACAACAATGGAGACCGGAGGTGAGGAAAGCTTCACTTTCTGGACTGGATCTCCTGGAAGGACCACTGTGGTCCATGATGCCACCAGAGGCCATGGTGGTACCTGTGGTCCCTGCTGCTGCCCCAGACGTGACGAAGCCTGAGATTCCTGTGGATATTTGTTGTCTGGGTCACTGACTGACCCCTGGGTGACCTCCTCGGGATTTGCTGCCTGCAGGTGGGACGGGAACATCTGGATGTGAGTGGCATGTTTAGCCTCTGGAGGCCATGTTGAGGCCATGGCCTGTACAGCCACCGAGGGCCATGAAGAGGTCCGTGGCTTGGGCTGCTGCCTGAAGCTTCTGATGCCCGTGGGCCATGCTGACCTGGCCCCATCTGGTGGTGGCATGGGCCAGGGAGAGCTGGCCCTACCCCTCACCAGCCACTGCACAGCTCTCCACAATTGATGGCTTCTGGCTGGAGTGGAGGTGGAGAAAGACACACCTTCCCTTGGGGGGCTGGCCACGAGGAGTTTGACCATGCTCCAGTTAGTATATGGACAATTCGAAATGGACGGTGTGTGTGTGTGTGTGTGTGTGTGTGTGTGTGTGTGTGTGTGTGTGTTTTGGCAGGGTGAGTCACGGAGGTGGGGGATGGACATGGGAGGACTTGGAGGTGAGCACAATCCGGGTGCATGATGTAAGATTCCTAAATAATCAATAAAAGAAAAAAAAAAGTTCAAGGTCATCCTTAGATATTTATCAAGTTCTAGGCCAGCCTTGGCTGTATGTGACCCTGTCTTTTAAAATCATATTTATTTTATGTGTATGCGTGTTCTGCCTGCATGTAAGTGTGTGTACCATGAGTGTGCCTGTTGTCTACAGAGGCCAGAAAAGGGTGTTAGACCCTTAGGACTGGAATTACAAATGATTGTGAGTCACCATGTGGGTGTTCAGATTTGAACCCCAAGTCCTCTGGAAGATCAACTAGTGCTCTTTGTTGTTGTTGTTGTTTTTTTTTGTTTTGTTTTGTTTTCAAGACGGGATTTCTCTGTGTAAACAGCCCTGGCTGTCCTAGAACTTGATCTGTAGACCAGGCTGGCCTCAAACTCACTGAGATCCACCTGCCTCTGCCTCCCAAGGTAAGTGCCGGAATTAAAGGCATGTGCCACCACCATCTGTCTGGCTACAGTGCTCTTAACTGCTGAGCTATCTCTCCAATCCAGTGATCCTGTCTTAAAACAAACAAACCCTCTTTCTTGGAGCTAGTCAGGAAACAAGCATAAAATTAATAAGATAAAATTGAATCCACGCAGGGCGGTGGTGGCACACGCCTTTAATCCCAGCACTTGGGAGGCACAGCCAGGCAGCCCAGCCTGGGCTACAGAGTGAGTTCCAGGAAAGGCGCAAAGCTACACTGAGAAACCCTGTCTCGAAAAACCAAAAAAAAAAAAAAAAAAAAAAAAAAAAAATTGAATCTGCTTCCTCCTTGAGCCAGCCATCCCATTTCTGAGACTTCAGCCCAGAGTTTCATCTGTATGGTGAGATAATTCTGAGCAAAGTGTCCCCAGGGCTAAGGCTGAGACACTCTGCCCTGAAGTGTAGCTAGAGTCACAGAATTCCCCCCTCCCAAGCCTCCTCTCTCCTCCCTCCCACCCCCAAGTCCTTGTGAATCTGTCAGGGTGAGAGCAATGTCAGGGCAGGACTTTTCTTATTGTTTTGTGTTGTTTGAGACAGGGTCTCATGAGGCCCAGACTGTCCTCAGTTTGTAGCTAATGATGACCTTGAACTCCAGACCCTCTGTTGTTACTTCCCAAACCTCAGATTACAGGGTTTTGCCACTACTCCTGACACAAGGTAGGACTTTTTTTTTTTTTTTTTTGGTTTGGTTTTGTTTTTCGAGACAGGGTTTTTCTGTGTAGTTTTGGAGTCTGTCCTGGAATTCACTTTGTAGACTAGGCTGGCCTCGAACTCACAGAGATCCGCCTGGCTCTGCCTCCCAAGTGCTGGGATCAAAGATGTGCTCCACCACCACCTGGCTACAAGTTAGGAAATCAATGAAAGAAAAACATGGGAAGTTTTGTGCACTTTCTCAACACAACCATGAGTGAAAGTCCCTGGATAGAAACCAAACCTGACAAAGAACCTTCTAGAAGGCTGATTTACTGATTAGGACCTCAGTGATTGTGGAGAGGTTGAAATGTTGCTGGTCTGGAGCCTAATTATACTTTACTTTGGCCTCTCTTTAGTCCTTTAATAGCCATTCTCTGCTTACTTCCACGTCAAACCCAACATCCTGTGGCTATCACAGGAAACCTTTAGGACTGTATTAACGCAGCAGGCCATTAGCTTCCTCTGACCAACCGCCTGAGAATGTCATCAGATAGCATCCGTGGTCTACAGCAGAGGCTGCCTGTTTTGCTCTAACGGTTTACCTGACATCTCCAACAGCGTATTTGAACCACTGTCTGGATTTATGATTTTCTTTGTTCTGTTACTATGAAATTTCATGAAACTGTTACTCTGTTAGAACACTGAATCTGAGGGAGCCTGAGTCTGTGTTCCTGAGCTATGTTCATTCCTATTTGGGTCCAAAAAAAAAAAAAAATTTCTTTTCTCCTTGGAGGTTCGAGTTGTGTTTTTGCCTCAATACTGCATGGGGGTGCTATACATTTAAAAAGCATTACTGGCAAGGTTGGTCAGCAGGGAAAGGCACTTGTTACTACTGACCTGAGTTCAGTCCCCATGACCCATGTTGTGCAAGAAAAGAACTGACTCCAAAGGTTGCCCTCTGACCTCCACCTGTGTGCACATGCACATACACACACAATACATAAATCAATGTAATAAAATCATTAAAAATATATATATATATTATTCTCAGGCATGGCAATGTATACCTTCAATCGTCACATGTGGGAAGCAGAGGCAGGCAGATTCTTATGATTTTTGAGGCCAGTGTGGTCTATATAGCATGTTCCAGACCAACAGGGGCTACACAGTAATCCTGTCTTAAAATGTATGTGTTTGTGTTGTATGTGTTAAGTGTGTGTGTGTGGTATGTATGTGGTATATATGCATGTGTGTTGTGAGGTGTGTGTTATATGTGTGTTGTGGTGTGTGTGTTCTGTGTATTGAATATGTGTGTATAGCTTAATTCAGAGCATTTGCCTAACATGTGTGAGGCCTCGAGTTCAATCTGCACCAGAAGAAGAAGAAACAGTCCAGGGTAAGAGTCAGTGCAGGCCTGTGCCTTTAACCAACACTTCAGAGGTAAAGGCAAGAAGATCAGGGATTTAAGGTCATCCTCAGATACACAGCGAGTTCAAGACCTTCCTGGGCTATAGGAGGCCTTATTCCAAGCAAACACACAAACCCACTGGAGCCAGGCACAGTGGCATATACCTGGACTCCTGAAACACAGGAGACTAAGACCAAAGGAGCTTGATTTTGTGATGGCCTATGATACACAGTGATGTCAAGGTGGTTACCTTTTCCTCTCTTGTTTCCCTACCTTTCTTCTCCCAGACTTCCTAAGAACCTGCTTGTAAGTACGTTTAAATTTCCAAATCTTTAAATATACAAGCAATAAATACATATATGTGTATCCTGTAATTAATAAGTGTGTGTTTAAGAATTAGAAGGCCTGGAAATGAGAGACCAAAGCCAATATTCCAGCATCTCTGCATCCTGATGTCCCCTATGTGCAGAGGTCACTGATCTGCTGGATGATGCTAAGCACAGGAGGGGCGTGGCTCTACCTTCAGCTTCGAGCTGGTGCAGGAAAGCAAGATCACCCTGTATAGACAGCAAGCTTGTTTCCCTAGATATTTCCAAATGGTCTAATAATCAGCTAGACCACTTTTCTCTACCCAAAGCCGGTATAGCAAGGCCATTGTGAGGATTGGACATCTGCTGTGGGATGTCGTTCTGTATGCTGTGAATATGTGTTGCTCTGATTGGTTGATAAATAAAATGCTGACTAGCCAGTAGCCAGGCAGGAAGTATAGGTGGTTTGAGCAGATGAGGAGAATTCTAGAAAGATGAAGGGCTGAGTCAAGAGTCTCCAGCCAGACACAGAGGAAGCAAGATGGCAAGGCAGAACTGAGAAAAGGTACCAAGCCACGTGGCTAAACATAGATAAGAATTATGGGTTAATTTAAGTGTAAGACCTAGTCAGTAATAAGCCTGAACTAATGGCCAAGCAGTTATAATTAATATAAGCTTCTGAGTGATTATTTAATAAGCGGGCCATGGGACTGCAGGGGCCTGGCGAGACCGGAGAAAACTTCCAGCCACAGACACCAGGTAGAGGATGGCCTTGAACTCCTGAACCTCAGAGATGGAATTACAAGCATGTACCATTAGCCTTGCTTGCACATATAACTTCTTATGTGTGGGGATGTATTTGTAAGTTAATCACCTAGAAGTAAAACTTCTGGTTCAAACCAGCGGTGGTGGCACACACCTTTAATCCCATCATTCAGGAGGCAGAGGCAGGAGGATCTCTGAGTCTGAGGCCAGCCTGGGCTACAGATCAAGTTCCAGGACAGGTAGGGCTACACAGAGAAACCCCATCTCAGAAAAACACCACCACCACCACCAACAAACAACAAAAAAAAACCCACCCAAAACAATAACAAAAAACATCTGGTTCAAAGAGCAAATGTGTTTTAAACAGTTAATTACAGTTCAAGTGTTATTGATTTTAAAGAAACTAATTTTTATAATCATTTTTTAAAAAAAACAAATAAAAATCTGTAGAAGGCACAAGCTCACAGATCCGCACGAGGGGAACCAGCAATGTTAAGCACTGGGACTTGTCTCTTCAATGGAGGGGATGCATACCTGTTTTCCACCCAGGAAGCTGGGAGTGGATGTAGCTAACAGCCCGGTGATCTGGGCTATCTGTAGGGCCAGGCCACACCTGCATCCCTCAGAATGTTTATCCCAGACTCGCCTTCCCTAGACCTTCAGCTTCAGCTTGTTTCCCGGTCAATAGGCCCCATCCTTAGGGGAGACGTCACATGTGCTTCATGGCCTGCTGACCTCTGTGCTGTCATGGTCAGGGACCACACCAGATCCCAGGTTTTTAAGTTATAGAACCCATCTTCAGGGTGGAGGTCACATGTACTCTGCAAAAGAGTTTTCATGTACTCATGCCTTAAGCTTTATTGAACACATGAGATTGGGATAATTATTACCAAGAAACCTTTTTCCAAATTTGTACTGGACTTAAGTATGTTTAAAATAAACTGGCCTGGTGTCAGACTCTTGACGTTTGAACCAGTCCAGCTAACTAAGTCGTGCTGAACCAGATTTCCTTCTTGTCTCTCTTGGATCATTTCTCTGACGGCTGTAAGCATTTGCGGGAACCCCTCCTCCCCCCCCAAAATGGGATGTCTGTATCAACCCTCACCAAGTTTTAGGGACCGTCTGGGGCGGGAGGAGGTGGAAAGATATAAAAGCTGGAGGGTGCGGAGGGGCACTGTGAAGTGCTGTCTGCTGGCCCTGCCGTGACCACAGAACTCATGACTTCACAGCCGCTGTGGTGACCTGCATAAGAGTTCCAGACTAGATGGGGGAGGTGCTCCCCAGGCCCCACACTTTATTGAGGAGCTCAAAGAAGTTGATAGTTACCAGGGGTAGGAAGACCCATTCTTTTTTGAGGATATTCCCACTGATGAGTTCCCCAGTTCCGTGGACGGCCCCACACTCACGCGTATATGGGCAGCACTAGCTGGACTTCGTCAGTTATCAAAAATGTGGGGGTGGGGGGGGTGGGCAGGCATGGTGGTGTACACTTTTAATCCCAACAGAGACAGGAAGATCTCTGTGAGTTTGACGCTAGCCTGGTCTACAGAGCGAGTTCCAGGACAGCCAGGGCTGTCAAAAAAAAAAAAAAAAAAAAAAAAAAGCTGGGGGTGGGATAGTTGGAACAACGGGTCAGCCCTTAAGAGCACTGGCTGCTCTTCCAGAGGATCAGGATTTGATTCCCAGCCCCTACATAGCAGCTCAAACCATCGGTAACTCCAGTCCCAGAGAGTCCAGTGCCCTCCTCTGGCCACTTTGGCCATAGGCACATATGTGGTGCATAGACATGCATGCAGGAGAAACACCCATATACATTATATATATATATATATATATAATTTTTTTAAAGGCGTGGCTGGGTGTGGTGGTGTATGACTCTAATCCCAAGGGAGGCAGAGGCAGGTGGATCTCTGTAAGTTCGAGGCCAGCCTGGTCTACAGAGCCAGTTCCAGGACAGCCAGGACTTCAAAGAGAAACCCTGTCTGGAAAAACAAAACAAAATAAAAAATAAACAAATAAAAGACATGAAGTTGGGAGGGGACACATTTCAGGGATCCAAAGGGAGTAGGAGGAGGAAACGGGAAGTGGACATGGTCATATTTCATTATTGTATGAAATTCTCAAGAATAAAGAAAAATTATAACAAAAAACAAGCTACTTCTATTTTCTTTCTTTTCTTTTCTTTTCTTTTCTTTTCTTTTCTTTTTTTTTTTTTAGACAGGGTCTCTCTGTATATACTTTTTGCTGGTCTGTGTAGACCAGGTCTCGAACTCAGTGAGATCTCCGTGAGTGCTAGGATTAAAGGTGTTCCCCACCATGCTGGGTTAAACTGCCTCTATTTTTAGCAGTAAATTAGCAACATCAAAACTCAAGAAACAGAACAAAATGCAAAAAAGCTGCCATGATCTCCGGCATTAAGTGCCTGGATTAGAGTGATGTGCCACCTTACCTAGCCCTCTCCTCTCCACATCCTTTAATTCAGAAGAAAAACGTAACACTGCCATGGCCTCTGATGATAAAACGAAACAAAGAAAGATGATTTATAAACCACGTCCGGAGCTCACACAGCTGACACTGAGGTCTCATGCTGAAGATCCCCTGGATGTGGGCAGCCGAGTCAGAAGCCAAGCCTGCACCTCCTCACTCAACAGGAGGCTGAGAGCACAGGCCAATATGAAGAACTCAATTCCAGCTTAATTCACCTTGATGCCTTGTGACTGCTGTCCAGAAATACATATAGAACAGGTGGAGTGGGGTCAGGAGGAGGAGGCGTCAGAGTGACAGTGGCAGCCTCTCTGCGGTGAGAACAGTGGATGGGGAGGTTCAGAAAGAGGAGCCACCACTCACAGAGGCCTGGTGCCCACTGAAGAACACAGCCAGGCCTTCAGACAGAGGCCGGAAGGGTAGCCATTAGCAGGTGCTGAAGCCACCCCTCCCCTGCTCCCCCACCCACTTCCTTCCCCTGTCCCCTGTCCCCCTGTCCCCTGTCCCCCTGTCCCACTCCCAGAAGCTTGGCTTCACAATGAGAGGCCCCTTGTTTGGGGTGCTGGGCCTAGAGGAGCCGCACAGGTGAAACTCAGCCCTGAAGTGAAACTTTGGCCTCACCCCTGCCTCTTCCCAACTGGTGGCCTGCCTCCTCCTCTGTACAAGAGAGAACGTCGTTCATAGTTTTGGTAATTTACTGTTTAAATCGCTGTTTAAAAAAAAGAGAAAATATCTGACAGTTATCAATTACTCAGTAAATGATGGCTACTTATCATCAAACAACTAATTTTGTTTTGTCGAGACAAGTTACACCATGTAGCCTTGGCTAGCCTGAAACTCACTAGACCTGCCTGCCTCTGCTTCCCACAGGCAGTTCTTTGTAAGTTCGAGACCAGCCTGGTCTACAGAGTGAGTTCCAGGACAGCCAAGGCTACACAAAGAAACCTTGTCTCGAAAAAGAAAAGAAAAAAAGGCTACTAGAGAACTTGAAATTAAACCAAAATTTTATTTAAAAAGAAGAAGGAGGAGAAAAGAAAAAGAAACCTTGAGTTCACATACATGGCCCATGTTACGTTTCTTTTAGATATAGTTCTGGCCCATTACTCAAACTCATGGCCATCCATGCCTCTGCCTCCTGAACCTCCTGTGATAAAAGGCTTGTACCACTATGCCCAGCTGTTAGCTTTGCCTCAGGATCTTCTGGGGATGCTCCTGGAATCCTCACAAGACTCCTCCCTACAACTAACACATCTAATAGATGGAAATGACTATCTGTAGACATAAGAACTGCTAGAAACACAAAATACACATCGGATTTCAGACTTAATACTAAAACAATATAATAATAATGCAAGGTGACTAAATAAATATATTAAAACATTTTGGAAATACAGGATTAAATTAAAATTATTTATCTTTACCGTATTTTGCCTTTTGTTAGTAGGGTACTAGACAATTTGAAATTAAAACAACATTTTATTTAGAAAAAAGAAAAAGCAGCCGGGCGGTGGTGGCGCACGCCTTTAATCCCAGCACTCGGGAGGCAGAGCCAGGCGGATCTCTGTGAGTTCGAGGCCAGCCTGGTCTCCAAAGCGAGTTCCAGGAAAGGCACAAAGCTACACAGAGAAACCCTGTCTCAAAAACCAAAAAAAAAAGAAAAAAGAAAGGAAGAAAAGAAAAAGCAAGCAAGAAAGCTTGAAATTACATCCGTGGCTCGCGTTATGTTCCTCTTGGATAGTTTTAGCTCCCTTCCCCATCTCTGGGCTCTCTGCCTTCCTTCCTCTTTATTCAAAGCTGTGGCTCCAAAGAGGCAGCTCCAGACAGGCTTTTAAACCAGTTTTCTCTCGCCCCGTGCTCTGCTGCCCCCTAGCGGCTGCTCTTCCATGCAGCTCTCCAGTGACAGCCATCTTGGCTCGCTCGTGGGGCTTGTACCCAATTCTTGGAACACTTTGTGGTCCCAAACCAAGTATCCTAGTTATTTCCGAGCCTTTGACTTTACTTGATTCGGGTTGTGGAGACGGTAGTGTCCGCCTTCAGTCCCAGCGCTTTCGAGGTGAAGACAGAGGATGAGTTCAGGTCATCGTCCGCTACACTGTGAGTTTCAAGTCAAAACAGCACAAAACAGAGCAGTTCATAGAAGAAATCTAGGTCACTTCTCGGTCCCTGTTTACTATCCTTTTTGCTTGCTGCTGGCATGATTGAGATGCTCCTTTTAAACTTCTCTATCGTGTCTTCTGGTTGGTGAAAAGTTATTATTTACATCTGGAAAAGGAGGCTACTGACCCCTCTAAATCCCTGAATGTTAAAAAGGACCTGAATTCGTGGGGTTAGAATTTGGGTCCTGGAAGGTAGTTTCCTGCTCCTGGCAATTTCATGGTTCACAGTATGGTAACAGGTTTAATTGCACCATGAGGATAATGGGGATTGGATATGAGAATTAGATACAATGTGCGTCCTTATTTTTTGGCAGTACTGGGGATTGAACCTCCAGGCACACAGGTCAATGCTCTACCACCGAGTTACATCCGCAGCTCTTAGGTTTATATAATCTTGACTGCATATTTACCACAGGGCCAAGTACATTGCAAACTCCCAATAACTGTAGCCATTAATGTGGGAAACTATTGTTACTTGCATAGGCATTTGAGGGTGTTCTTTGTTACATGCTAGGGCTCTACAGCTTCATGTTAGTCAAGAAAGGGAGTGGAAATAACTATGTTTCAATCCATCACTGGGATGGGGAAATACCCAGGTGGTTAGGCTCTTCCTGGACATGTGCCAACCCTGGGTGAACTCAGCCAACCAGGGCAAGGGGAGCAGATGGATCAACTCTACAGGGACCTCCAAGTTTCCCAGAGTACATGAGATATTCCCAGGGTTGTCTGGAAATATAGTTGAGGTGACAAAAAGTGGGCAGCTCTATACAGAAAATGGATCTATGTATTTTAAGTGGATTATGGTGAGTATCATCAAATTTCAATGACATTCCTATTCCTGTGGATAAAAGACATTTTTTAAATGAGTGACCAACTGCTCTATTTTAAAGTGTTGACATTGTGATCATCTTGGGAATTATATAGTCTTTGCAAATGTACTTCAACTTATGGTGAAAAATTATATGTACTTGGGTAAAAAACTGAAAGTTCTCACTGGGCATGGTGGCAATTAACTTTAATCCCAACACTCTTGAGGCAGAGGCAGGTGGATTTCTGTGAGTTCGAGGCCAGTTTGGTTTACATAGAGAGTTCCAGGCCAGCCAGGGACACCTAGTGAGACCTTGTCTCCAAGTAAAAAATAATAATAATAATAGCAATTTTTGTAACCCTAAAATTTTTGTAGGGAGAATGTGAACAGAATTTTTTGAAGATCAAAACTACATGCTGTCTCTCCAAGACTGGAATTGCCGGGTGCAGGTACAACTTCTGTCTTAGTTAAGGTTTATATTGCTGTGAAGAGACACCATGACCACGGCAACTCTTATAAAGAAAGCATTTAATTGGGGTGGCTTGCTTATAGTTTCAGAGGTTCAGTCCATGGCAGCATGGAGGCAGATGTGATGGTGGCTGAGAGTCCTACATCTTACAGGCAACAGGAAGTTGATTGTCACACTGAGGGAAGCTTGAGCAAAAGAGATCTCAAAACCTACTCCCACAGTGACACACTTCCTCCAACAATGCCACACCTTCTAATAGTGCCACTCCCTTTGGGGGCCATCTTCTTACAAACCACCATTCCTCCCAAATAGCAAGCTTTCCATGACCAGTGAGACCAAGCCTCAAGACCTGAGTTCAATCCCCAGGCCCCACATAATAGAAAGAAAGAATGGATTCCTGAAGGTAGGCCTGAGCATGAAGCCGGCATGTGCATGCATGTGTGCACACACAACAATAAATAGATAAGTAAATAATTTGTTTTTGAGACAGGGTTTCTCTGTGTATCTTTGGCTGTCCTGGAACTCACTCTGCAGACCAGGCTGGCCTCGAACTCACAGAGATCTGCCTGCTTCTGCCTCCCAAGTGCTGGAATTAAAGGCGTGCGCCACCACGCTTGGCAGTAAGTAATATTTTTAAAAGCTTTCCAAAGCAAGTGTGTCGCTCTACAACGCCTACAAAGTGAGTGGGGATCGTTGCAATGCATTTGAAGGAGTAGTGAGGAAACTTCATTCAGAGCAAAGTAACAGAGCATGTCAGATACAGGGTCAAGAGTGTCCGCTGACCACTCGAGTGAGAGTACCCAAGGGCCCCAGCTTATTATCTGAGGCTTCTTTTAAGATGCTGTGGTGACAGTTTGCAGTTTTCACAAGGCAAGCATGCTCATCAACTACCTCTCTGGTAGAGTCCAAGGCCAAGTGAATGTTCCCCAGAGCCAGGACTTTCAAGACTGAGGAGTCAGTCTGGAGACTCAATTTGATGGTCCTAATGGCTTCTCTCTAAGGAAGAGCCTTCTCCCTGCCCCCAAGCCAGGCCCTATCCTTCCCAAGACTTGGTTCCTGTTGGGGTCTGAGGTCTCTGACTTACTTATTTCCACCTCTTTCCTTCCAAGGAATGGTTCCTGCTGCAAATGTCATGGTGATGTGGGTCATTTTGCCTGTAGGGGACACTGACTGCTCCAAGGATGGGAGATGATGGCTACTGGTGTCTCACACTTCTGTGAAGAGCAGAGATGAGCTGTGGCTTGGTGTTGGTGATACTACATGTGAGGGAAGCAGCATAGGAAATGTGAGCAACCTGAGACTCCATTTGGCTTGAGCTGTATACACACCTCTTCCAACAATGTCCGTGGCAGTCTGAGACCCTGATGTGCACGTACTGTTCACACACCCCTCTCCAGACAATGCACCTAGCAACCTAGGACCCCACACACACCTGCATCAAACTGCACCTTCCCACACACACACTCAGAACAGTGGAATTAAGTTGTTTCTCCCCTTAATGATCACCAAACTTAGATTCTCCTTAATCACACTCGAGCTATGTCTTAGTTATAAAGGGTCTAGTCCACTCTGAACTGGTTTGGGGTGTGTCTTAGAGTTTCTATTGCTCTGATAAAACACCATGTCCAAAACTTGGGGAGTAAAGAGTTTATCTCCTTTACACTTCCAGGTAACAAACAGTCCATCGCTGAGGGAAGTCAGGGCAGGCACCTGGAGTCAGGAGCTGATGCAGAGGCCACGGAGGTGCTGCTTACTTAAGTCTTGCTCCTCATGGCTGACTTCATCTGCTTTCTGATAACACCCAGGACCAATAACCCATTGTTGGGCCCCACCCACAATAGGCTGAGCCCTTACACATCAATCACTAAGTCCTACAGACTTACTGCAGCCTGATCTTATAGAGGGATTTTCTCAGCTGTGGCCCCCTCGTCTCTGATGACTACAGCTGTGCCAAGCTGACATAAAACTAGCCAGCACAGGGTGCATGCCCAGAAGGCTATCTGTGTCTTCAAAGTGAACATTTGGGAATGCTCACCTATTACCGTCTTGTGCCCATGCATCAGGGGGCACACGTGTGGTTAAAATCAGGTGCATTGCGGGAAGAGGACAGACAGCACAGTAACCAAAGGCTTATGTGATCCCGCCTTGTCCATCAAATAGAGAGCCACCGAAACTATCCTAACTACTAGCCCCTGTAACCAAACTCCTCCTTCTCTTAGACCCCATTAATAGAAGCCCCAGACAATAATGTGGGGTCCTCGAGGACTTTCATTCATGGGTCAAAGGTCACTCTTGGCCCTGAATCTGACATGTTCTATCTCTACTCTGAGTGAAGTTTCCTTGTTACTTTTGCAAACCTGCACGAACCTTCCAGTTTTTTTTTTGTTAGCACCACCAAGACTACAGGTAGGACTCGTTGAAATAGACTCGCCCTAACCAAAAGTGCTGGCCCTTAAAGGGCACCCCACTGTTCGTCCACGTGAAGGAGTGGACAACCTCTCCCGTCTAACGAGGACTTTCTGTGTACTGGATGGGATGCCAAGAGCTTTCCAGATACGACCCTGTGGCTGCAACAGAGCAGTCCTACAGGGCTCACGTTCATCTCCCGGTTTTGAAGGTGAAGAGGCTCGGACAGATCACAAGGCTTGCTAGTGGTAGCACTGGGGGGTGAGACAGATTGAGCTGGTTGCAGATTTCCACACTGGCCCATCTTCAGCTGAACAGCCAAGCCTGCTCCCTCCTCCTTCATAGGCACCAGCCTTCCTAACACCGTGTCTTGATCTTTCCAGGCATGTGGTATCACAGGGGCAGTCTGCTCCTCATAGTGGATATCCACACCCAGGGAAAGATCTGGAACTCCTGCCTCTAAAGTTTACACTAACCATATAGTGTCATTTTTCCTTCCCTGGGATGTTTTTGTGCCTTTTCTAGCCTTTATTTTTATTTATTTATTTGTTTGTTTGTTTGTTTGTTTGTTTATTGGTTTTTCGAGACAGGGTTTCTCTGTGTAGCTTTGCGACTTTCCTGGAACTCACTTGGTAGCCCAGGCTGGCCTCGAACTCACAGAGATCCACCTAGCTCTGCCTCCCGAGTGCTGGGATTAAAGGCGTGTGCCACCACCGCCCGGCTTATTTATTTTTTAATTAAAAAAAAAATGTATGTGGGGGTGTGTGTGTGTGTGTGTGTGTGTGTGTGTGTGTGTGTGTGTGTGCATGCCTGCTCATCTGTATGTGCACCACACATGTGTAGGTGTCTGTGGAGGCCGGAAGAGGGCATCAGATCCCCTGGAACTAGAGTTATAAGAGGTTGAGTGACTTGACATGGGAGCTGGGAACTGAACTCTGGTTCTCTACAAGAGCAGCAAGTGCCTTAACCACTAAGCTATGTCCCCAGCCTCTACCCTTTTTATGAGTGTATTTTATTGTTTTGAGTCAGAGAAAGAAAGCTATTTCCACAGCATGGTATTTCCTTTTACTCTCCTTCATCCTGCTCACTCTGCCCATGTTTCTGGCCATGTTCCCACACATGTGTCTCCTCTGAGCTTCAACTGAAGGATTAGATTCTGTGACAATTTTTTAAAGATTTATTTTTAAATTGTGTGTGTGTGTGTGTGTGTGTGTGTGTGTGTGTGTGTGTGTGTGTGAATTTGAGTATATGCACATGAGTGTAAGTACCCTCCAAGGCCAAAAGAAGGCATTGGGTCCCCTCGAGCTGGAGTTTGAGGTAGTTGTGAGCCACTTGAATTCAGGTCCCCTGGAAGAGCAGTGTGAGTTCTTGACTGCTGAGGGTGAGCTGTCCCTCCAGCCCCCATAAGAACTTCTTAGATGCACCCTTAGAATCATACTGTCGCCGGGCAGTGGTGGCGCACGCCTTTAATCCCAGCACTCGGGAGGCAGAGCCAGGCGGATCTCTGTGAGTTCGAGGCCAGCCTGGGCTACCAAGTGAGTTCCAGGAGAGGCGCAAAGTTACACAGAGAAACCCTGTCTCGAAAAACCAAAAAAAAAAAAAAAAAAGAAAAAGAAAAAAAAAAAAAGAATCATACAGTCTCTGTAATGTCACTTGGGAGGCTTACCACGTTTATTTACCTATCTACCCAGCTCCAGCTCCTGGGAAACAGAGGCTGAGTCAGATCAATCAGTGATCCCAGTACCTACCTTAAATAGGAATAATAATACCAAATAATGCCATGAACTGTAACTATAAACTACATCCCATGTGCTAAGCATTTTGCTTGTATTGATTGACGTAATCTCACAATGATGCCGTGGTGTGACTTATCAGCATTTTCATCTGATTTGAGGAGACTGAGGCAGAGATAACTAATGTCACAGAACTGGAGCCAGAAATGAGTGTAGGCTGCCTACATCAAGCCTGTGACTTTGAGCACTGTGCCATACCAAATAGATGCTTGTTAGGATTTGGGTAAGTGAAAGAAGCTAGAATTTCCTCAACGTCCTTTTTAAAATAAACATTTTTATTAACATTTTGAAAACTTCATACAATCTATTTCGATCATATCACCCTGTCCCCCAACACCCATCTTTGTGTTCTCCCCCCGCCCATCATCTCTCTCTCTTTCTCTCTCAAACCCATCCAATCTGTGTTACTCAAATTCTCTCGGGTATAGACCTGTCCTGGTTCCTGGCTCAAATTCTCTCGGGTATAGACCTGTCCTGGTTCCTGGCTCACCTATCAGGGGTCTTACTCCTAGGAAAACAGACTCCACACTTCATGCTGGTGGGGATTTTGCCTGGCTTGAGCTTGTTCAGGTCTCGTGCATGTGACTGCCCTGTTTGTCTGTGCAGCTGCCCTGCTGTGCCTGGGAAGCACTACTGCCTTGGTCATCCATCACCTCCAGTCTTACAACCCCCTACTTCTTCTGCAATCTTTCTTTCTTTATTTGTTTGTTTGTCTGTTTATAGACAAGGTCTCATGGAATTGAGGCTGTTCTTAAACTCACTGCACAACCCAGAATGACCTTGATTTGAGCTCCTGGGCCTCCTGTCTCCATCTCTATAGTATTGGGATTATAAGCATGTGCCACCCAGCCCTTTGGAAGGCATTCTAGATGGCCCCAGGCAAGGTTTAAATCCATATCCATTAAACCAAATCCATACAAATCCAAGGACTTAAAACTCGCTGTGTGCCCTGGTTTCCTGCCAGTTTGCTTCTGGAAAACTGAACAAGGCCAAGGGGCTGACATAGCTGAATTCACCTTTATCCATTCACTGGGCCGCCAAACTTTAGTTCATAAAAGAGGCGAGGGGTGGGTATGGGGAAGAAGAGCTCTGGCGGCCTCAGATCAGTGACAGGCCTGGATTCCCCTCACTCACCTAACTTCCTTGGTTATTCTATAGCTGATTGTCTAGAACAAAGCGAGATCCCAGGAATTCAGCTGAGTGAAAAACTCAGTTTTCCATACGGCGTAAACAAGATTTTATATATGTGTGTGTGTATGTGTGTATAGTTATAGTTATATAATTATATAATACACACACAAATATATATATATATATATATGTTTTTTCTGAAATAGGGTTTCTCTATATAGCTCTACCCATCCTGGAACTCACTCTGTAGACCTGTCTGCCCTCAAATTCAGATTCTCCTATCTCTGCCTCCTGAGTACTGGGATTAAAGGCATGTGCTGCCACTACCCAGCCAAGATTGGTATTTTTAACTTTATTATTATTGTTGTTGGTTGTTGTTGCTGTTATTGTTGTGGGGTGTGTGTGTGGATGACCAAGGGTAGTGCTCGCCACACCTGTCAGGGGACAATTTTGTTGAGTCAGCTCTTTTCTTCCCCCTTTCTGTGGGTTCTGGGGATTGAACTCAGGTTGTAAGGAATGGGCTGCAAGTGCCCTTACTAGCTGAACCATCTTGCCAACCTCACAGGATCAGTTTTCGATGCTCCTTAGAGCCAGGCTTGGTGGTGCTTGCCAACAATTTCAGCACTGGAGAGATGGAGGCATAAGCATCATGAGAAAGAAAAACAGAATGTGTTTATTTCATTGGGCCAAAAGGCATCTAAGGGTTAGATTCTTGTGGAAACTCCCAAGGTGCCCTTCGAAAAGGCAGTATCAATTTACACCCCACTGACAGTAGAAAGGTGTTGTCTTCCTCACCCTGGAGCTCATTTTTACTGGGACAGACTCAGAATTGTTAGTCTTTTAGCAATGATACACAACAGTAAAGCAGTGTCTTTTCAATTTCATTCCATGATGTTCTTTTATTCATGAGCAGGGACTCAACTGGAGGCTCCGAGTGAGTCACTGATCAATTTTAATGTAATCAATGAGAATATATGACGTCATGGTGTCTGGTCGTGGGCATTAGGTGCTCTCGGGGGACAGATGATCCCTCCATGGTTCAGGCCTTCCTCCAGGTTAGGCAAGCATCCCTGGTTCTTTAGTGAGCCTCAGATAAAGTAATTTGCTTATTCAAGAGTCTTGCGGAGAGCAGGGTGGGGGCCAAACACATATGAACACTTAGCTCTGCTCTGGTCACCCCGTGAAAGCTGCAGTGGTACAGTGAGGGCACACGGAATGCCATGGAAACAGCTGGAAGAGGCACAACCAAGAGTGGCACGTTGATCGTGGGAGCCAGAATAAGGAAGAGCAAAGGATGGGAGAGAATGAGCTAGAACAAGGCCTCCGAGCAACGGTGAACGAACGCGAGCCAGAACACAGAGAGGGGGTGACTGTGAGTAGGAGGAGAGCTCCTTTTTATTTACTCTCTCATATATTACATCCCGACTGACCACAGTTTTTCTCTCTCTCCTCTCCTCCCAGGACTCCCTCCCATCTCCCCTGTCCCCCACGGCTCCTCCACTTCCCTTCAGAAAAGGGCAGGCCCCCCAGGGTTATGAACCAAACGTGGCATATGAAGTTACAACAAGATTAGGCACATCCCCTCATATTAAGGTTGGACGAAGCAATTCAGTAGGAGGAAAAAGTTTCCGAAAGCAGGCAAAAAAGTCCGAGACACCCCACTCACACTGTTAGGAGTCCCACAAGAACATCAAGCTACACAACCATAACATATACGCAGAGGGCCTAGGTCAGGCCTGTACAGGTTCCCTGATTGTTGGTTCAGTCTCTGCGAACCCCTATGAGCCCTGGTTATGTGATTCTGTGGGCATTTTTCTCGTAATGTCCTTGACCCTCTGGCTCCTACAATCCTTCCTCCCCCATTCCCCTTCTTCAGGATTCCAGAGCTCTGCATAATGTTCAAGAGTTTCTTTATTAAACTGGGAGAGGGGAATGGGCATGCAGGATTATAGGTTGGGAGCAGTTTTTGCCTGGATCATCTATTTGAGAAGGGGTTCAAGTTTCTTCTCTCTCTCTCTCTCTCTCTCTCTCTCTCTCTCTCTCTCTCTCTCTCTCTCTCTCTCTGTGTGTGTGTGTGTGTGTGTGTGTGTGTGTTTGTTTTTTGAGACAGGGTCTCACTATGTAGCTCTTGCTGTCTTGGAATTCAATATGTAGACCAAAATGGCCTTGAACTCACAGAGATCCCCCTGCTTCTTGAATGCTGGGATTAAAGGCATTCTCCACCATACATGGCTCGAGCTCTCTCTTTTATTGTTTTATTTTATTTTATTTTACATTTGAGGCACAGTCTCATATGGCCCTGCCTGACTTTGAATTCAATATGTAGCTGGGGATAAAACTCAGATCCTCCTGGCTGTACCTCCCAAATCTTGGACTGTTTGAGAACCTTTCTGGAATAAGCATTCTGACACTAATGAGAGTAGAAGAGAGATATACCAGTGGACCGAAGCCAGGACAGATCCGGAAAGGCTTAGATTCCAGGTTCAGTTTGCATTCTCATTTTGTACCCTGTAACACAGGTGGGCCAGGTAAGCAAGCAAGATTTTACAGAAGCATCCATGGCAGTCAGCAGGTTGTTAGGGGCAATGACAAACTGTTTCAGCTATTTCTCCAGGTCATTCTGTTCCAGGTAGCAAGTGAAGTCATACTTGGCAAGTATGGGAGTACAAGGAGTGCTTTAAGTAAATCACTAAACATATCAATAAACCAATATCTAATAATTGGTCTTTTCTACTGTATTCTTATATTTTTGGTTGTGAGCCTAGCCTTTAACGGCTGAGCCATCTCTCCAGCCCTTCTACTGTATTCTACTTCAGGATTACAGGCATGAACCACCTTGCCCAGTTCAGAGGTTCAAAGTTTTTTTTATATTTTCTTTTTCTTTCTTTCTTTCTTTCTTTCTTTCTTTCTTTCTTTCTCTCTCTCTCTCTCTCTCTCTCTCTCTCTCTCTCTCTCTCTCTCTCTCTCTTTCTTTCTTTCTTTCTTTTTCTAGACAGGGTTTCTCTGTATAGCCTTAGCTGTCCTGGAACGTGCTCTGTGGACCAGGCTGGCCTCGAACTCAGAGAGATCCACCTGCCTTTGTCTCTCTATGCTGGGATTAAAGGCGTATGCCACCACTGCCTGGTAGAACATTCCTTTTTAAAAAGATTTTTGTCCGGCGGTGGCAGTACACACCTTTAATCCCAGCACTAGGGAGGCAAAGGCAGGTGGATCTCTCTGAGTTCAAGGCCAGCCTGGTCCACAGAGCCAGTTCCAGGACAGCTAGGGCTGCTACCTAGAGAAACTCTGTCTCGAAAAGAAAAAATAAAGATTTTTGTTTTGATTTTTTCTGGTGGTGGCATCTCGAAGTGTAGAGCTTGAGTTCAAGCCACAGCCCCAAGGCCAAAGGATCTACTGCAGCTGGTTCAGGTATTTGGTTGCAAGGAGATGCCACAAGAAGACAACCTAGCCACGGTGCACTGCAGACTGGGAAACGGCTTCATCAGCCTGACTCCATCCTAAAATCAGAAGCCATCTTGTCACAGGTCAAATGAGGTCATTCCTGTTTTCTGTAAAACTTGGGTTTGACCATGTCTTGACTCATTTTCTGGAATTTGACATATTCCATATCCTATACCCTGACCTTCACCTTGACAAGATGAGATGAGTTCTGTCAAGGTCCTACATTACCAAAGTGCCTCTGCAAATCCCCCAACCCTTGAAAACCCCCTAGTCTTGCAATTTTTGAACTATTTAAATCCCACTTTCTCCTATGTCCAATGCTGTCCTCTCAAACCCCATTTTAGGGAGACAGCCCTGTTTGACAGAATAAAGCTTGCTTAATTCATCTAAAGGAATTTGGGTAATGGTCGTTACTTTAGTTTGGTGGGATTAGCACAGGGTGAATTGGAATCCTCTGGAGATGGCTGAGCCATGAACACTGCAGTACGAGTTAGTGCAGCCGAATTTGCTTCTGGGCAAGGAGTGGTTTTTGGTGTGGACATTGGAGTCCTTGTGAAGGGGGGTCCTGTGGTCCAGACTTATACTATCCAACAGTCTGTCCCCAAAGCCCTGCTGGTTTATTACTTTGACAGGCCCCTGCTGGTAGCCCATCCCTCTGTGAGTACAAAAAATTCAGAGGTTTTTGTTTTGTTTTGTTTTTTCGAGACAGGGTTTCTCTGTGTGGTTTTGGTGCCTGTCCTGGATCTCGCTCTGTAGACCAGGCTGGCCTCAAACTCACAGAGATCTGCCTGGCTTTGGCTCCTGAGTGCTGGAATTAAAGGCGTGCGCTATCATCAGGCAAATTCAGAGGTTTTGGTGCAGGTGTTATCTACCAGAAATGCTACAGATAAGCCCATTTTGAGGGTCAGGGTTTAACTTTGTAATAAACATCATAGGGATTTTAATGTTTTAAAAAAGACGTGTGTGTGTGTGTGTGTGTGTGTGTGTGTGTGTGTGTGTGTCTGCATGTATGGGTGTTGTGCTGTGCTTGCAAATATGTACGTGCACTATGTGCACCCAGGGTCTTTTGTTTGTTTGTTTGTGTTTTGACAGTCTCACTCATTCTGTAGCCCAGGCTGTTCTCCAACAGGTAATCCTCCTGCTTCAATGTCCCAAGTGCTGAGATGACAGGTGTGAAACACCATGCCTGGCTGGAAAAAAAAAAATCACTTAAAAAAGAATTTGAACACACACAAGCCACTGCTCTGATTTTTGTTACAAATTTGAATTGACTTTATGTAGCTGAGGTACTGGTAAATGAAAAGTAATATAGTTTAGGTATGGAGTATACTCCTAATCCCACCGCTTGGGAGGTGGATGCAGGAGAATCATTCAAGGTCTTTCTCAGCTACAGATGAAGTCCAGTCTCAAAAAAAAAAAAAAAAAAAAAAGGCAGAACAGACCCTTGAAAGAATGATACTAACCTATTATCATTTAGAACAGAGAAACGGATTTCCAGATTAGAGATGAGGGTGGCTAAGTAAATTTGTTTTAAATATTGTGTCAGGGGTTGGGAGTTGGGGTGGGGGGAGGGCATCCGTGGAAAGGTCCTAGGACAACTTTGTGAAGTCAGTTCTCTTTGACCTCCGGATGCAGGGGATCGAAATCAAACGCCTTTACCTACTGAGCCATCTGGCTGGTTTCTTAAATGAATTTCAATGAAAGCTTTCATTAGTGTGGGCCTGAAGGTGTAAACAATAGAGTTCCGTGCTGGGTAAACTCTGGTAGCGTGTGCTTATATCTGTGGTTTGCATCTCTTGCCTCACGGTTGGTTTGCTCAAAGTTTTTATTTATTTTTAAGTTGGGGGCTCATTGCAGCCCAGCTAGCTTCGTTCGAACTCGCTTTGCAGGCGAGAATGATCTTGAATTTCTGATCCTCCACCCTCCACTTCTGTAGTGCTGGAAGCGCAGGAGTGCTCCACCACACTGGGGTACACTGATTTTTTTCAGACCAGAATTAGATTTGCACTTCCTGTTCCGCCTACACTACAGGTTGCTAGGTTACACTTCTTTTCTCCTTTATGAACACAAAACTTCATTTCCCATGAACACTTGCAAGTGTCGCCGTCGCGTAGCGTCGCGTCGTCGCTCTGCGCCCTTTATACCCACTTCCGCCCGCGGGCTACTTCCTTTCCTTTCGGTGGCGCGCGGCGCAAGATGGCGGTCCAGATTTCCAAGAAGAGGAAGGTAAGCCTCTGGGCCCGGCCCGGGGACTCGCGGCGCGTTCTGGAGGTGCCGTAGTGAGACGCACGGCTCCGTGTCCGTCCTGGGGGGGTGGCTCGTGCCGCCCGGCGTCTCTGGGGGCCGTGGATGGACGTGGATTGTGTGCTGGGCCGGCTCCGGGATAGCGCAGTGTGGCTGGGGAAGGGAGGAACAGACTCTTAAGTTCTGGGCCGAGCCGAGCACCGGCGCCTTCGGGCCTTTACTAGACACCTTTGGCCGTCTCTAGTAACCTTATGGCACAGTTTGAGAGTGTGGGCTAATCCAGCGACTTTGGTAAGTGAAGCTTAGCAGAGCCTTCCCTTCCGTCATCCTGCAAGCCGCCTCAGTGGAAAGGCTGCTCACTATTGGCGTGCTCTCTCTGGGGAGCTGCAGCAAAAGCGTCCCAGACTTGTCATTCCGTGGGGGAGAATTGTGTGAAGATCATCAGGTTTAGAAATAGATGATGACCTGTCGGCGTTTGTGCTGAATGCACGCAGATCATAAAGTTGTTGTTCGCAATGCTTTTTGAGTTAGGATCGCCCTCTCTTTCTCCAGGTAGACGTTACACAGTGTCCTTGCTGTGCTCAGTGAACTGCAGATGTGCCACTTGAGAATAGATTTTTGTTTTGCGTGTGTAAATTATGTTTTAAAACCCTTCAATGAAGAGGTGATGACGAGTCTGACGAGGAGCTGTTATCTTTGCCCAGTGCTGCGTTCTGTGGCTATGGTCAGAGGAACTTCCTGATGATGACTTGAAGGCATTTGTCTGAGAAGGGTTGCTGCCTTCCTGCAGGGCCATTGAGGTAGCACTAAGTAAGCCTCCACCCCATCTTAACTCTGAACTTGCTTCTTTGGTTTAGTTTGTGGCCGATGGCATCTTCAAAGCTGAACTGAATGAGTTTCTCACTCGGGAACTGGCTGAAGATGGCTACTCTGGAGTTGAAGTCCGAGTTACACCAACCAGAACAGAAATCATTATTTTAGCCACCAGGTAAAAATGTAGTTGACGGACTATCACCTGTAATCACTGTGTGTACTAAGATGCTTTGTAAACATGGGGTAGCCAGCCAATGAACCTGGCCTTGGTGAGTGTAGTTGTTTTTTGTTTTGTTTTGTTTCGTTTCTGTTTTTTGTTTGTTTGAGGCAGTTTCTCAGAGCCTGTCTTGGAACTCATTCTGTAGACCAGGCTGGCCTTGAACTCACAGAGATCCGCCTGCCTCTGCCTCCCAGTGCTGGGATTAAAGGCGTGTGCCAACACCGCCCAGCATGTAGTTGCTTTTTTTAAAATCTCATTTGGAAAGAATTTACCTAAATCCTTCTCATTTAACGTGAGTTCTTGCTGTGTGATAGATGACACATGAGATGTTGAGTGAATTATAACTTTTCCCCTCTGCAGAACACAGAATGTTCTTGGTGAGAAGGGTCGTCGGATCAGAGAGCTGACTGCGGTAGTCCAGAAGAGGTTCGGCTTCCCTGAGGGCAGTGTAGAGGTGAGTTCCCTTGGCTTATCCCAGGGGTCGTTGTAGACTGGATTTAGATGTTGGTTCTGTAGAATGGTACTTCTGAAACCTTTGACATGGCCATTGAGTATTACAGGTGGATTGATACTCTGTCAGAGTAGTGTAATTGCCGAGTATGGCAACTACAAGGCAGGATGGTGGCTAGTGCAGAGCCAGTCAGGGCTGCCATATTGAGACCCTGCCTAAAACTACGGACGATATGCTTAAGTTTGTGGGAGTATTCTGGTGGCCAAAGTGTTTTACATTACATTTACATATAGAAATGATACACAGGTGGATTGGTTATTCCATTGCTCTCCTAGTGTGGTTGTGGGGAGCCAGAGGAGGGCAATGAGGAATGCTCGATAGTTAAGGGATATTACAGTGGCTTAATTGAAAAGTAATAAATATGTCTCTTGCTTCCTTTAAAGCTTTATGCAGAAAAGGTAGCCACAAGAGGTCTGTGTGCCATTGCTCAGGCAGAGTCTCTACGTTACAAACTCCTAGGAGGGCTTGCTGTGCGAAGGTAAGTGTTCTGAGACTTGATGGTCTTGCCCTTCTGTGGATCAGTGTGTGCCTGACTTTTTGTTAGCAGATAACTCTTCAGTGACAGGATCATCTAGTCTCTGCTGGTGCAACAGTAAGATAGCTTATGCCCCCTTGAACTGTTAGGCCAACAAGACCTGGTGGAGGGCCTGTTGTGGGTGACACATGCCTGTAATACCAACACTTGGAAGACGGAGAGGATTGCTTGGTTGCAGGCCAGCCTGGGTTGTAGTATGAGCCTTTGAAGAATGGTCAAATAATGGGAATACTTGGGGACACTGAAAATGGAACAAGAGTAAAATCATACAGGGAGGGGACATGTTGTGCAGTTTAGAAAGGACCCTTGATAGGTGGGCAGAAAAGCATCCTGTTGCTGCTCCTGTGTGAGGTATTCGTGGTTAGTGGATAACGGCTTTAGTGCTTCTGGGATACCACGCATTTCAACAAGTTAGAAGTCATGTGGATCTATTAATGCATTTATATTTGTGGGGGCTATAAAGAGATAACAGACTGGGCAGTGGTGGCGCACACCTTTAATCCTAGCACTCGGGAGATCTCTGAGTTCAAGGCCAGCCTGGTCTACAGAGTTCCAGGAGCCAGGACTGTATCAGAGAAACTCTGTCTCAAAAAAACAAGAGAGAGATGACAGTTGTGATGGGAAAGAACTAAAAACCAAGGAATTAATTAAATCGCTATAAATTGGTCAGGCGTGATATTGCCCACCCCTAATCCCAGCACTGTGAAGGTGAAGAATCTTGGGAATCCAAAGCCAGTCTCACAGGCTGCAGAGTAAGAAATTAGCTCAGAGGTGAGACCTTGTCTCAGCTAAGCTATCCCTGTAAGTTGGGACCCTGCCTGAGATGGTCTGACTTGGTCTAAAGAAAAAAAAAGCAAAAATGTTGTGCCACCTAGCCTTGGTTATGAGAATTAGAATATGAAAAGGCTTTTTTTTTCTTTTTTCTTTTTTTTGAGAGAGAGAAGAGACAGGGTCTCCCTGTAACCCTAGCTGACCTAATTCGGAGATGGTCCACCAAGATGAAAGGCCTCTTTGCCTGGCTTACAGATTTTTGTTTTGTTTTTGAGACAGGGTTTCTCTGTACAGCCGTGACTGTCTGGAATTCAGGCTGGCTTCAGCTCAGATCTGCCTTCTGCCTCCCTAGTGACGGAATTAAAGGTGTGTGCCACCACAGCCAGTCTTTTTGTTCTTAATCTTAGCTTTTTATAGGCCTAAGGGTTTCTAGTGCTCTGATATCAAGGTGGCTAAAAGTATGTTAGGGGCTCTCGTGCTTCTCAACTAGGATGGCACCTGGGAGCCACCTGGCAAGCCCTTCTCAAAATAACCTGTTCCTGCCGGGTGTGGTATTGTGTATTTTTTTTTTTTTTTTTTTTTTTTTGGTTTTTCGAGACAGGGTTTCTCTGTGTAGCTTTGCGCCTTTCCTGGAACTCGCTTTGGAGACCAGGCTGGCCTCGAACGCACAGAGATCCGCCTGGCTCTGCCTCCCGAGTGCTGGGATTAAAGGCGTGCGCCACCACCGCCCGGCGGTATTGTGTATTTTTAATCCAGCACTTGAGGGCAGGGGCTGGTGGATCTCTGCAAATTCCAGACCAGCCAGGACTATGTAGTGAGACCTTGTGTCCAAGAATTGTCTCTCCTGACAGCAGGTGTTTGTTACCAGACAAAGGCATGTTACCAGACAAAGGCAAGCCTGACAACCAGAGTTTAGTTTTCTGAACCTGTGTAAAGAAGGAAACATGACTCCATAGTTGTCCTCGGGCCTCCGTGCCCTCAGATATCATGTGCACATAGTAATAATAAAAGATGTGAGAAAATAACCTATGCTTGAGCTTGGCCAGCCCAGATAATGGCTTGGAAAAGGACCCAGGCATGAGGGTGTAAAGAGTTCATCCTTCAAAGGTGATTCTAGCATACAGGCCAGGGTGGAAAAGCATCCAGGCAGTGAGTTGCTGTTTTGGCTGAACTCTGATTGTTTCCCCAAGCTACCATTTGAGAGTTACTAAAGTGAAACCCAAATGTTTTGTTTTTAAGCTTGGTGGGAGGGACAGGCAGAGTGTGTCTTTGGTAATAACAAGTGACTCTCATCTTCCAAAGGGCCTGCTATGGTGTGCTTCGGTTCATTATGGAGAGTGGGGCCAAGGGCTGCGAGGTCGTGGTGTCTGGGAAGCTCCGAGGACAGAGGGCCAAGTCCATGAAGTTTGTGGATGGGCTGATGATCCACAGTGGAGACCCTGTTAACTACTATGTTGACACTGCTGTGCGCCATGTGCTCCTGAGACAAGGTGAGCAGCTGTGCTGGGAAGGGAACCCGGGGGCCTGGGTAGCTAGGAATGCCCAGGGCAGATGAGCATTTGGGTGTATTTCCATGGACCTGTTTGGGTAGTCTATTATGGAAGGGGCTGTTGGTTACAGGGGCTGTGAAGAGATGAGTTGTCTTAGCCTTTCTGTGTGCCCTTCGGTGATGACACGATGACGAGTCAGAAAGGTCACGCCTTGCTCTTGGTCCTTGTCAGTGCCATGTTCTGTGGCGCTGTGCATGGTTCCTTTGGCAAAAGTGTCCTGCTCATTGATTGATTTAGAGGCATTTGTCTGAGAAGGGCCAGATCACAGTGCTTTTGAGTAAGTGTTGCTGTTTTCCTGTTGGGGAGGAGTTGGTAAAACCCCAGCTCAGTTCTAGCTCTGGTTTCTTAGGTGTGCTGGGCATCAAAGTGAAGATCATGCTGCCCTGGGACCCAAGTGGTAAGATCGGCCCCAAGAAGCCTCTGCCTGATCACGTGAGCATTGTGGAACCTAAAGACGAAATCTTGCCCACGACCCCCATCTCAGAGCAGAAGGGTGGGAAGCCAGAGCCACCTGCCATGCCCCAGCCAGTGCCTACAGCATAACAGGTATGTCTGCAGTGACCTTCCTGGGGTTTTTTATTGTGATGTTTCAGTGTATGAATAAGGTTTTTTGTTTTTTTTGGGTTTTTTTTGCTTCATGTGTGGGAGGGTACAGGTTGGAATGTGGTGCCCACCCCTACAGATCTGTCAGTGTTTCCTCCACTGCCTTTGCTCAAGAGTTTACAGATACTCTTGTTGATACTTAGTATACCCTTTAGTGGCCTTGTCAAGGTTTCAGTAAAAAAGCCTTTGTGCTGCTATGTGTTTAAGTTAAAGTAAAAACCCTGCATGGGAGTGTGCGTCCATGTAATAATTGAAAGCGCTCAAATGAGTTTTTTCTTACATTGTTTTATTTGGTTTCAGGGTCTTGGCAGTTGCATCTGGAGGCTGGATGTTGTCCTGTACAAACAGACATTTAATAAAATCTTGCACAAAGACAAAGCCTCACTGGATTGTGTCCAGTGTTCAGCTGTGACTGAGTTACATTGGCCTGAGGAGTGTTGTTTATCCCACTGGTTTAAGCTGGAGGGCTTGAGCAGAGAAGTCTTGGGTCTGTGAGGGCTGGTGGCTCAAGGCACTACCTTGACACCCTGTTCAGGGTTAGAAGAGCAGTTTGGTCTTGGTGCTCAATGATGGAACCCAGGTCCTTGCACATAGTAAGCATACATTGTGTTGTTAAGCTATGTTCCCAGCCTGGAGGGCTACATGTATGATATATTCCCCCCTGTTTATGTAAGAAATCTTTGATGGGTAAAGATGCTTTTTATGAAGGCCTGTGATATTGGTATGTATGCACTTGACATGCACGTAGAAAGTAAATTGGCTGATGCCGTTGGACTTAAAAGCTCAGAAGTTTGAAATGTAAAGCTTGTTAAAATCCACATTTCTAAGTCTTGTACTTAGCCATTGTTTTAGAAAATGTGGTAAATTCAGAAATTATCAGTAGCTTATTTGCCATAATGTCTTAAAAGCATTTACTATTGATGCATGTTTTGTGGAGGATTAAAGTTAGCTTGGAAATTCTGTTCTCTGATGAGAACACTGTCAAGGGCCTGGGGTGCCGCCTGAGTAGTGCCGAAAGGCCTGCAGCCTTCATGAACCACTCTGTATCTTTATTTCCTTGTCTTCACCTATGTAGCTTTGCACAGAGTAAGAACTTAATTGAATAAGTTCCGTAAGTTGGGAGCACACTGACCATATCCACAACCTAATGCCAGCCTAGTTCCATACATGTTGAGTACAGGTTTACCTTTATTATGTACAGTCTTCTGCCTGCACACCAGAAAAGGTCACTAGATCTTAAGATGTTTGATTACCTACCATGTGGTTGCTGGGAATTGAACTCAGGACCTCTGGAAGAGCAGCCAGTACTCTTAACTTGCACTCTCTTCAGCCCTCAGATGTACGTGTTTTAAAAAGATAGTCTTACTGTGTAGCCCTGGCTGGCCTCTGCCTTAGTGTATTGTGAATAAAGTGTGCAGCCATCAACTGGTTGATTACATAACTCATGAATATAGGACAAATAATTGGCATCTGAATTCTCTAGACACTGGCACAACTAATTATTTGCTGGGCTATAGTTGAGTTGATTTTGTGAGACTTAATGAAAACAGGTTAGATTCCCAGCACTCACTACTACTTACAGTCACCTAACATCAGTCCCAGGGGATCTGATGGCCTCTACAGACACATGGTACACATACACAATCAGGCAAAATAACCACAAACCTAGAAAAGTAGGAAGGCCAAGAGGGAGGTAGCAAGGTGATGATGAGGAAATACAGTGGCTTTGCACTCCACAAGAACTAGCATCCATGTGAGTAAACTCAGCATCAGCAGCTTTGCTAGAAATGTTACTGAACTCCCTCCTCCCCTAATATTGGGCCAATCAAGTGTGGGGGCCTTGAGCATGCTGAGTGAGTCTGGTCCTGGCACACCCAGTTGTGTACTTCCTATTAGATCTTTTAAAATTCCTACTGAGTTTTTTGCAGACTTGGAAGTTTAGCCTGTGAATTAGTGTTTGCTCCTTTCCCAGTAGGTGGCACTAGAGCGGCATTGCCATAGAGCAGCCAGAGAGGAAGGGCTTTGTCAAAGTCTGCCCCCTCTGTAGCCTGGGAAGGAAAAACTGCAAACAGAGCTTGTCCTTAGAACTCACTGGAAATATAGCTGCTGGCAGTGTGAGATCAGTACTGAAGCATTTCAGGCACTTGTTCTGGATGGTCCTGTGAGCAGGAGCATGACCATGTGGTTTTGGTTTTCAGGCAGGGTCCCATTTCTGACTGGTTCACCTACTTCTGCTTATTTTCAGGACTGGTTTCCTCAGGGTTATTAGATTTTGATGCTGAAAACAGCTCACCTTTGTTTTTCATCAAGTCTGTAATATGTATAAAGTGAGGTTGTAACTCCTTGGGGCCATTAGCAACATTTAATAACATCTTTGCGTTGGACACATTCCATTACTAGCAGCAGGCCTAACCTTTGCCGTCTGCGGGAATGTATTTATTCCTCTGAGGTTTACATCAAAATCTTCACTTCCAGTTGGGGAGTTAACGTCAGATCCCAAGTTGGAAGTGACTTAACCTTTGCTCCTAAGCTTTCCTGATTACACATAAGGCTGCAGCCCCAGGTAGCTCAGAAATAACGAAAGCTGCTCACAGTGGGCAGTCATCCACTGAGGGGAGGGGTGTATGTCGGATGCATTCTTACAGCCTTCTGTGTAGGGTGAGTAAGGGTCTGGCTGTGGCTTGCTTTGGCCTGGAGCTCCCCATCCTGCCTCTCCTGAGTACTTGGATGTATCTTTTGCCTACCCCACCCCCAGCTGACCAAGAGACCGATGCACGGCACAATGAATAACCCCCTATCCCCTTGTGTGTTTAGGGGTCTTTTTTTGAGACAGGGTCTCCATGGTTGAAGCTTGCCTAGAACTAATACTATGTCCTAAGTGAGCACTCCCTCAGATGCAAGGAATGCTCATTAGTTGAAGTTGGAACAAACTTGAAAGTACTGATTCCAGATTTCAAGTCTGTAATAAATAGGCTCTAGCCACTCACTGCTTTTGTACTTAAATTACAGTAGTTATGGGAAAAGATAACTCCTAATTTTGCTGAAGACACTGATTTTCTTGGTTCCACAGTTGAAACTCATTCATAGGTCTGTAAACATCAATTATAATGACTGATAGGTGGCCTTAAAAATTTGGCACTCTCCTGGCATGCTTGAGGTTCTGGGTTCAATCTCTAGTAAAAATAATGTCAACACATTTCCCTCCAGTCACCAGTTTGCAGAGGACATCTTCTGGGAGTCCTTGCCCTCCACTGTGGGTCTCTGGGATTGAGCTCTGGTTGTTAGAATGGCAAGGTATGCCTTTACCCACTGAGCCATCTTGCTAGTGTGACTGGTGTTACTAGCATCCCTCCGGACTGAAGTGCTGCTGTGTACCCCTACATCCGTCTGATGAGTGAGATTTCCTGTCATGGGTAAAAGGAGAAAGCGTGATTCCACCTGATGTTTCCAGACTTCTGAAGGATGGTGCAATACTTGAGAAATGCAACAAGGAGGTGGGAGGGTGCTGTAATGGTTACTTACTTCACTTTCATCTAGGCTGTCCCGTTCTGTGTTCTTGTCTTACTTGCCTGTGTCCTGGCAGGCAGCACATGCACAGAACAGCACTCACTATAGTAAGTGGTTAAAATGAAAAAAATAAAAAATAAATAAAAAAAACCAGGGTCCTTTGGGAATCTGAGTGGGAAGCTTGGGATCACTGCTTGGCCTTCATGAAGTGTCTAGCCAGGGGAGAGACATCCTTTAGAAGAGTTTGCCCTGGATGGGCTCCTATTGTTCCTGGGTAGACATGATAGGTGCCATTGCTTTGTCCTAAGTGTCCCCTTAGGGTGGGGACAGGCAGGCTGTGGTGCTGGCCTGTACTCCTCCCCTGCTGTCATTATCAGCTGTGTCCAGATGGCCACAGTTCCTTAATCTGTGGTATTGGAGCTCAGCTGGGACCAGAGCCTTTGTGCCTGGCTGGGATGGGCCAGCCCCAGCTGGAGAGACCCTGCAGACATGGCCCTGCGGCTTTGAGAATGGGAGCAATTTGGAAAGAGACAGGCTCCTCTTCAAAAGGCAATCTGAGTGCAAATGAGGATCTGCAGATGGGGCCAGCCAGTACTTAGTACTGAAGCCTCATCCCTGGAAACAGCCTCTGCATCCGGGTGTGTTTTTCCTGTTTCCCATCCAGCAGTTTGTCACTGTTATGGAGTCCTGGGCCATACCAAGTGTACAGTGGCATCAGAGTGTGTCTTACACTGATGTTGGGGATTTGGCCAGGGCTGTGGTGCTTTCTACCCTGAAACAAACAAATGTTGGGTCTGGCAAGGTGGCTCAGTGGATAAAGGCGCTTGCTGCTAAGCCTGCTGATGTGAGTGAGTTTAGTCCCTAGAACCCATGTGTTAGATGGAGAGAACCAACGTCCACAATTTGATCTCTGACCTCCACACAGGTACCGTGACACAGAAGTAAAATATGTATCTCCAGTAATGAAATGAGGTAATGGGTGTGCTAACAGTTGAATGCAGCTGTTCCTCCAAAATTGCTATGTTGGGTCCTAATACACAACGTCATATCATAGCATTAAGAATGAGGACTGGTGACATGGCTGGAGCTGGTAAAGTGCTTGCCATGCCAGCCGGAAGACGTGAGTTAAGATCCCCAGAACCCACGTAAGATAGAACAGACTCCACAAAGTTGTCCTCTGACCTCTACATGCACTTCATGCACATGTGTACATACATCATGCACTCACACTGTAGTAAGTGGATAAATTTTAAAAAGAAATAGGCTCCTTCGGGTAGATGAGTAAATCGTCTGGGATTAGTGTCATTTGGGGAGGCTGAAGGGAACTTAAAAAGCAGAGAGTCACCAGATGGAATCTGCTGGCACCTTGCTCCTGGTGCCAATTGCACGCTCCCGTGTCCAGAACGGAGTAATTCCCGATCGTCTAAGATGAGTATGGCTGTCTGCATGGCCTGCAGTTGTGTAGCCGTGCTGGCGAACTGCAAAATACCTTCTCTGGATAAAGCAGGCATGTGTTGGAACACACCCGACTTTTGAACAACCTTTTATTTCTCCGAGAAAAGGGGCAATAAGTTAGAGGACTATTCACATGGAGGGTCCAGGAGGGGAGTCAAGTGCCATGCCCAAGTTTTCTCCGCCTCCTGGTTCAGGCTGTCCTAGTCATCTGCTCAGGCTCTGGACAATGGTGACACAGCCATGCGAGCTGGTGCAGCGCTGCAGCGCTGGCTGGGCCTCCACCTGCCCACTGCTGGGGTCAAAGGTGAAGACGCTGTTGGTGCTTTCCCCATGTTCGTCCCGCCCACCGAGGATGTGCACCTTCCCGTCACACACCGTCACGCCACAGCTCTCCTAGGTGGACAAAAAGACAGTTAACTGTGGGATGCAGCCAGGGACTCCCTTGGTTCTTAGCTGACCAAGTCACATAGCAGAGTCTTGCCCTACAGACTGACTAGGCAATCTGGATGGCAGGGAGATGAAATAATTGACCCTTACTAAATAAATGGCCTGGACAAGTCTCCTGCTCTGTCTTAGATCTACCTCATCTGCACAGTTCGAAGAGCAACCACCCTCTTTGCTGCCATTGTGTGTGGGATATCCTTCACTTGGTCTTCACCAAAAAGCTAAAGTCAAGCCTGGAAGATCGCACGCCTGTGAACGGTACCGCCATCCTACAGTCAGAGAGCTGGGAACCTCGGTCTTGGAATCACCCAGGCCCAGAACTGACAGAGACCACCAATTATACATCTACATAGTTTCCCTGGAGTCTTGGGGCAGCAGGTGGGGGAAACAAGGGGCTGTGGAGGCCAGAACTTGCGCCTCTGGCTGCTGATGTCACTGGAGCAGGGAACTTACTAAGTCACAGCATTCTAGACACTGGCTTACTACAGCCCAACTGATGGCCTTGGGCCAACCTCTCTAACGCCAGTCTCATCTGTCACTGGGAGGACAAGCAAGGGGACTATGTGATGCCCCTCAGCGTGGAGTCATATGCAGGACCTCCAACTGGTAAGCTCCAGAGCCTTGGAAGTGGGTCTGCACTCCTGAATGTGCCAGTGCAGGGCCCCCACTTACCACAGGGCCGGGCAGGTCAGCTGCCTCTCCCCAGACATCTTTGCCAGGGTCATAGGTGAAAATTTTACTCATGAGGCCTCCCACCACATAAATGGTGTCTTCCAGGGAGACGGCCTCAAGACACCGCTGCAAGAAGGGTGCTGGTGACCGCAGACTCCACTGGTCCTCCTTGGGGTCAAAGCACTGCACCTGCAGGAGGAAAGCAGGGGTGAATGAGCCTCACCCCAACTGCCCGCTACCATGGCCTCTGACCTCTGTCTCTAGGAATACTCGGCAGACTACCCTAATTTTTAGCCCACTATGATTGGCTTATGCAGTGCTAGGATCAAACCCAGCCTCCTGAGTCCCTACAACCCCAGCTTATAATAGATTCTTTCTTTCCTTTTTTTTTTTTTTTTTTTTGAATGGAAGGAAAGCATTTTAACTAATCCTACTCTGTCCTCTAATTTTTAAAAGGATTATGTTTATTTATATGTCTCTCTGTGCGGCTGTGGGTAGCTGTGGAAGCCAGAAGAATGTGTCAGATCTGGAGCTAGAGTGAAAGGCAGTTGACATGGGTGCTGGGAACCAAACTCTGGTCCTTTGCAAGAGCAGCAAGCACACCGATGAGTCATCCCTCCAGCCCCAACCTTCCAATTTTTTTTTCCCCCTGTGTAATAGCCCTGGCTGTCCTGGAACTTGCTCTGTAGACCAGGCTGGCCTCAAACTCAAGAGATCTGCCTGTCTCTGCCTCCCGAGTGCTGGGATTAAAGACGGGCACCACGACGGCCTGGCTCAATCTTTCAATTTTTAAAATTATGAAACCCACATGGATGGTACCAATCGGAAGAGTATAGGTGCCTCACTGAGTACCCTCTGAGGTCATCTCCCCCCCCCCCCCGCCCACTTCTTCTCCCTTTCCCTCCACACGCACCCCCACCTCGGGTTTTTTTTTTTTTTTTTTTTTTTTTTTTTTAAGATAGGGTTTCTCTGTGTAGTCCTGGCTGTCCTGTAATTCTCTCTATAGACCAGGCTGGCCTCGAACTCAGGGATCTGCTTGCCTTTGCCTCCTGAGTGTTGGGATTAAAGGCGTGCACCGGGCTGAGGTCATCTTTCTTAATTCATTTCCTTGATCAAAATGATTCCCGGAGTGCTAGATTGTCTCACGCCAGCGCCCAGATCTAGCCTGCACACAGTAGGCTACGCTGTTTCCCTGCAGCCTCTTATGTCCCCTAATCCCAAGGCCTGAGCCCACCTTATCAGTGTTGACACCGTCCTGCCCAGCGCCCCCAATCACGTAGAGCTGGCCAGCGCAGGGCGCCACCGCTGCAGAGCTCACGGCTTCCGGCAGGGGCGCTGTGGCCGCCCAGGTGTTGGAGAACGGGTCGTAGCGCTCCACGCTGCGCAGGCGCCGTAGGCCATCAAAGCCGCCCACTGCAAAGAGCTGAGGGCGAAGACAGAGGCCAGAGCCCCGGGATTCAGAGCTACAGGCGACTCCAACACCCCACCGTCCCAGTCTGTGCGCCCACCAGGGACATCTCAGTGCAGCCACTGCCTGGCCAAGTTCCTCTTTCCCTAGTTCAGGAACCCCCTTCCCTGTTCAACGCAGGGACGGGAGGCAGACATCTGTATTCCAGCTGAGGTTGATACTTAGTAATAACCCGAGTGGTTACTAAGGGTTTACCACCCACCTACCTGATTCCTCTGTGTTTCTGAATGCACAATGAGGTTTACAAAGACAACTAGCAGGATTTTGTCTGTAAGTGGCAGAGCCAAGACTCACTACTCTAGTCCCAAGGCCCAAACCTTTCGCCACTGAACTGTATTTTTACAGTGATGGCTATTTATCTGGGATGGGTGATGTTGAGACAGGGTCTTGCTATGTAGCCCTGGCTGGCCTCAAACTCACGACCCACTTACCTCAGCCTCCCATGTGCTGATTTGCCGGTGTGAGCCACTAAATCCAGCTGCTGTGATGACTGTTAACATTATTATGTGATCTTGAGCAAGTCCTTCCTAATCATTTGGGGCCTCCGATCCCTCCTTCCCCAGATGATCTATGGCTTGGATCTTGGATCCCAGGGCAGTGTCCAAAGCATGTGCCTACCTGTCCCTGCAGGGCCACCATCTTGTGCCTCCACCTGCCCTTGTGCATCGAGGCAACCTTGATCCAGGTGTGCAGATGAGAGCTAAACATCCAGACATCACGGCTGTTGATGTGACCTCCTATGGAGAAAGGGGCAGTGCCCCCAAAGAGCCAGAAACACCCCTAAATCCAAAGGAAGGCTTAAGAGCGTAGGAAGGCTTTCCCACTGGGCTGGTGTAAGACTGGGCCTATCACCCAGACAGTGTGCTTTGAATGGAAGGAGAGGGAGCCAGAGAGATCCAGGGAGGGGAGAGTGCTGCTCACCAGGTGCCCCATGGTGGGATACCAGTTGTGCTCAGGGAAGCAAAGGAGGAGGGGCATCCTCAAGACAATCACTAAGAATGTGTGGTGGGCTGAGGGAGAGCGGGGCATCTGCACAGTGGTGGGGTAGAGGGTGACCCAGTCACTGTTCTTGACCAATGCTCTCCCTTCATTTCCATCCCCATCTCTCTGCGGTGCTGGGATTATTATACAGTTTCCATATAGGAAATAAGGATGAGGTTCAGGGACCAGGAATGACCTGCTGAAGACCAGGTGGCCTTTTTGTCAGAGCAAAGACCAAAGCCACAGCTTAACACCTTCTGGCCCCAAGACCAACATCAACACCCCCTACAGGTGACTGGCTTTGCTGGACCACACACAGGGTTTTAGCCACAAACTGTAGGAGATTATGGGAAAGCTGATTAGAGGGGGGGGGGGGGGGGGAAGGTGTGTATGTGTGTGTGTGTGTGGGGGGGGGAGATGAGAGGCTCCGTTGTGCTCTCACCAGAAACGTAAATGTCATTTCGCAGTGCACAGGAGGCAAATTCAGAGCGTGTGTAACCAGGCAGGCTAGGCAGTGAGGTCCAGCGATGACTCTCGGGGTGGTAAGCATCGGCGAAAGGCAGCTTCAGGAGCCCCTTTCGGTCACACCCGCCGATGACCACTATCACTTCGGCTAGGTCCATGAATCTGGGGTGAGGATAAACCGAGTACCTGTAGATCCACATTCACACTGCGGCCCTTTCCCATGCCACCTCTGCCTCCCGCAAGGGATGCTGGGGATTACTGCACCAGAAGGCTAGTGCGCTCTGCCTCTAAGCCATGTCCCCAGCCCTTTTTTGTGCAGCCTCTGGTCTTGAACTCCCTATCCTGTTTCTGCTTACTGAGTGCTGGCCTTACAGGCATCCAGCACCAAGCCCGGCTCCTTTCTCGCTGTTTTGATCACATCACACAATGCCACTGCCTTTCTGCATATACTGGCACCTGCTAGTGGAACCCATCACTTCCAGTCTTACCTCTGGTTATGATAGGAAGGGAGTCACTATCCCTTACCCTAGTTTACTCGCCTCTAAGTTACAGAAAAAATGACTTTCCCCTTTCTTTGCTTAATCCTTCAGATGGCTGTTAGGACTGTTGACCCTTTTACAGAGGAAGAAACTGAGGCTCATGAATTATGGGCTAAGTCATGCTCAGTTTTGTCTGATATGAATACTCCATCCCTAACACCTAATATACTGTGTCCTTCCTCTAGCCACCTCCTAATGGGGAAACTGCCATGAGCAAGATTACTCAGACATTCTGCAAAGCTCTCCACCCTTGACTATTTGGGTTTCTGGCCTCACCAGGTTTTCCTAACCCTCTGGCTACTGCTTTCCAAACCGTTCATCTTGTGTCCCTGGCCTCGCCCTCAAAGTTAGAGACAGCATCACCCCTGTCTTCTGTCCCTCGGGTATGAGGGCCATTGTGGACTATCCCACCTATATAGTCTCTGGGACTGGCATTGCACGGGCAGAGTGGACATTTCTCGTGCCTTTGTGTGTTTAGTTGTCTTACTAGCCTGTGGGTCCCCAGAGAGCAGATTCCCAACAGGACCCGTTTCTCGGAATGGCAGATGAGGCAGGAAATGGAATGCATCCCTCCCTCCCAGGACTAACTCTTCAAGGCAGAACGCCGGGTACCAAGAAACGGTGACAATTCAAGAGGGGGCAGTGAAGGAACCAGAGCTGGGGGGAAGATACGAGGCATCGCTAGACCAGCAAGCGGGAGGCCATACCTCCGCGGCCGGGCCCGCAGCGCGCCCGCCTCCCGGCCCAGGATGAAGCAGGCGCGGGCCTCCAGCAGCAGCGGGCGGCAGTCGCCGCAGGCCTGCAGCAGCTCATCGGCCTCCACCTTCTCCAGGAAGTAGGCGGGCGCCAGCAGCGGCAGGCGCACGTGCTCCAGCAGCCGCCGCAGCTGCCCGCGGCGAGCCGGCGCGTCGTGGCGCACCCAGCGCATGGCCGCCTCGAACACGGCCTCCTCGCGGGCCACGCGCAGCGCGGGGTCGGCCAGCAGCGCCGCCACCTCGTCGGGCGCCAGCTCCAGGAAGTCGGCGTGGCGCGTCACCTCCACGAAGGCCTGGCGCAGCACGCGGCCGCAGCGCTCGGCCAGGGAGGCGAGCGAGAAGGCGGCGGCCACGCGGCGCAGCGCCAGGCTGTTGGCGGCCCGCAGGCGGCCCTCGAGGAAGCGCGCGCACGCCTCCCGCAGCCCCGCCACGCCCAGGCGCTCGGCCAGCGCCAGCACGGCGGCCGCCTCCTCCTCGGCGCGCAGCCGCACGCCCGCGCCGTATATGTAGTCGAGCACCACGGCCAGGGCCGCCGCCGCCCCGGGCGCCTCGGGTCCTACCGGGACCACGGCCGCTGCACGCTCGGGCCGGCCGGCGGCGAACAGGCCGCGGAAGTGAGCGCTGGCCGCGCTGAGCGCCGCGCGGTGGCACGGGAAGTCGCGGCCCCCGGCGCGCAGCACCACGTCGGTGAGGGTGCCGCTCCGCCGGTACGCGTTGAGCGTCTGCAGGATGCGCTGCGCGTGGCAGGATGCGGCGCACGGGGCCTCCACGCCCGGCTCCGGCTCCTCGCGCCCCGGGGTCTCCCGCATCCTGCGGGAAGAGAGCACAGGCCGCACTGGGAATGGGTCTGCCGGGGGACATCCCGCACATTGAGGCCTGCCTTCACTAGTTCACCAGCCACGCACTTTGGCCATGCACCTACTACTGTCCCCACCCCCACCCTGGCCCATCTAGACTTGTGATGGCGTTGAGTCAGCCCCTGCCTCCTGTGTCTAGTCTTCCCCTCCAGTACCTACTTCAGCCGTACTACCCCTTTCCGTTCATCCTTGGCTAAGGTTTTTTTTTTCCTGCCAGGCTCTGCAGGAAACAGATGGCAGACCCAAACAGGATAATTTAGGAGAGTCAAAAAGGGAGGGGGATGGAACGATTTATACACGTCTAGACTATGCAGTGTTTAGGGCTCGAACTGGGCTTGAATAGTGGCTACCTCACGGAGGTTGCTGGAACCTGGGCAAAATGTCTGTAGGAAGGGTCCCGTTGCACGACCTGTAGTCTCTGGTAAAGGGATTCAGGCTACCCTAGACACCAGTGTGTGTGTGTGTGTGTGTGTGTGTGTGTGTGTGTGTGTGTGTGTGTGTGTGTCTCCCTCTCTCACTTCATCATGTCTCCTTCAGATCTGTAGGTACCTTCCTTTGACCAGACTCTTCCGTTTAGGATTTTCCCTAACCACCACAGCACACCAGCATACTATCCTGGGTGCTCAACACTTATACGAGACCAAGTGTGTGTATTAATTAAGCTAGTGTTTATTACGGAGTGATTTTTGAGCCAGACAGTCATAATCCCTAACCTTTCTGGAGCTCAGAGCTTGGGCAGGGGTCCTTGGGGGGAGGAGTGGAGGAACTCAGAAAGGACAGTACACACACAACTGGAGGAGATTTAAGAAAGAGATCCTGAGATGAGTAGAATTAGTTGAGTAAAGGCAGGGGAATGAGAGATGTTTCTAGTTTCCAGTGGAAAGATCCAGGCTCTAGGCACGTGGGGTTCTAATCCTCCTTTAGTCTGGAGTTGTCTGGCCTGGGCAAGGCACCAGCCCCTTCTCTGAAGCAGATCATAACGCCTAGCCACAGAATGCTATCGGAAGGGATGTGGGAAAGTGCTGGGATTGTAGTATGTGCTCATGCAAAGGGGGCAGAACATGGGCTGTGTGTAAGTGGAGAAAAGCCTCTCATCACTCACACCCTTTCAAGAGATTGTTGTGAGGAATCGGTCACACAGAGGGAGCCTGCCCTTCATAGGTTGTGTGTGTGGATCGGGGAAGGGGTGTTTATGAAAACACGACACAGATTGCACTCTTCACCCTGGTTAGGATTTGGTCCTTAAGAACGCGCAGCCAACACTTGGCATGGTCTGGAGATAGGCAGTGCTCTCCTTCCCGTGGGAACTTACTCCGAGGAGGCTCAGCCCTGCCTCTGCAGGTGCCTTCCAACCTCTATTCTCTCATCTAGTGCTGGAGGGCAGATCAGCCTGGCTTTCATAGCTTATGCAGGATCCTGCTGAGTAGTGGATCCACTGCCTCAGGGTCACAAGAACTAAGCCCCTGATGGACAAGGACTGTTGCCCAGGTAGAGGTGACCAGCCCAAGCCCACCATGCACCAGGCTGTTAAGTCTAGCCCCTCCGCAGGACTTGCCCGTGTGTGTGTGTGTGTGCGTGTGCGTGTGCGTGCGCGTCCTCTAGGAACAACCAGGGATCCAGTGAGACAGGTCATCAGAGTGCAGTAGGGCTATCCTTAGCTAGCCTAGGACACAGCTACCCTCTAGGCTGAGACTTAAGAAGGCAGGCAGTCTCAGGACAAGCCCTCTGCTATTGTCATGGTCCTTAAGTTCACCTCCTAGGAACTTTGCCAATACTTAATTCTACTGCCACCTACTGCTCTAGGCTCAGGGAACTATGGGCACACGGTGATGGGAGACCCAGTTTCCATCGTGGAGTCCCACCATCTGGAGGGTCCAAGGACACATGGGAAGGTAGGGATTCCCACCTAGGGCTCCATCAGCCTTCTCCCATCTCACAGAGTCTAAGCCGGCTCATGGGCTGAGACTCAGCCAGTGGAAACTGGCTCAGCACTCCACTATCCTGCTACCCCTCCCACTTCCACCCCCATGCACAACAACACCCCCCCCCACTCACACTTTGGATAGACACTTTCCACAGCAAGACAGTCATCTAGCCAGGCTTCCCAAACCCTGCCTCCAGGTACTTGGTGCTTACCTGGCCACGCCCTCTTCCAGGGACTCCGCTACTGCTGCTGTGGCAGAGACCGCTCCAGTCTGTGCCTGCCGCTAGCCGGCTTGCCCGCTTGCCTAGCAGCCTGAGCTCTTGATTTTACTCTCGTTTTTGCCTAGGCTCCCACTTGGGCTCAGCTGCGGGAGGACAAAGGGACTGGACGCCAGGGGGGAGGGGAGGAGAGGGAGCTGGTAGGAATGGGCACTGGGCTTTTGTTCCGCTCTTGGACCCGTCTTGGGAGGGAGGGGTGTGGATAAGCATGGGACGGATTGCTTGTGCAGTGCTGGGCTGTGGTGTTTCGAGGACTGGGGGTGACTGTGTGTGGTATGTGTATGGGGTGTCTGCCTCAGGTAGATGGGGTGGTTGTCAGCATGTAGTGTTCTAGAACCTGTATGTGTGTGAGTGCATGGAACACAGTGACTGTGTGGTACTGGGGTGCTTGGGCTATGTGGACATATGACTACATGACTTTGGATGTAACCAAGAATGTGGCTGCCACAACAATGGATCCAGGTTTCCTGCCTGGCTCTTTGTGACTACCATGTGTCTGTTCCTGCCTCACAGCACACCTGTCATTGTAGATTTTTGCAGAACCCATTGTATCTGTGACTGTTCATTTGCATGCCAGGGGCTTGTGTCTATGAGAGATTAGTATTGCATGTGTCTGTATGGACACGGGCTCACATGTATGTGACAAGGATCTCTCTGTGCTCTGCGTGTTAGGTGTATGTGGTCCTGTGACTGCGGTGTGTGCCTGGAGGAGTGTGGGCCTCCTGGAGAGGGCACAGTGGGAAGGACATGTCGGCACTGAGCAGATGGAATTGGATGGAAAAGAGAACGGGACAGCCTGGGTCCACTTGGCTTCCTGAAGCCAGAGGAAGTGGATTTGGACGTGACCATTTGCTGCCTCTGTGGAGGACTGTCACAGAAGAGCACAGCAATCTGGGGAGGAGATGGCCTTGTTCGGAGCCTGTCCTGTTCTGTGAGCACACCACCACGGGCACTGGACAACTCTCTCACTCCAGCCTTGCCTGCCACTCAGCCTGGCTCTTCTCACCAGAAGGAGGGTAAGGGTGACTCCTGCTCTGCCCCGTGTGTGTGTCAGAGTCCCATCCTGCCAGGCTCAGGTAGGCCTAGAGATTGTGGAAGATGGGAGGTATGGTTTGGTGTGAGTATAAAGTGTCCTCTAACAGACTTCACATGGGGCCGGTAAGATGCCTCAGCAGTCAGCAGGTAACAGCACCTGCTTCTGTGCCCAAGGATCTGAGGTCCGCAAGGTGGGAGGCGAGAACCTGCTCACACACATGCTGTAGCACCCAGGTGCCCTCGCACACACACACATTCGCACATACAAAACAAACAAAATGTAATTTAAAAACATCTAAGCCAGTCGCAGTGGGGCACTCCTTTAATCCTAATGCTCAGGAGGCACAGGCAAGAAGATCTCTGTGAGTTCTGGGACAGCCTGGTCTACAGAGTGAATTCTGGGATAGCCAAGGCTACATAATGAGACCGTGTCTCAAAAAATAATTTTTTTTTAAAAGCTCCACGTGTTGGGAGCTTGGTCCCTGGGCTGGTGGTGCAATGGAGAAGTCATTGAGGGTCTTCTTATTGTATTCGTCCATTAATGGATTAACTATTTGATGCTATTGTTGTGATGTGGAGGAGAGTGGGAGTTGGGGTCTGGTTAGGTGGCCCTGCTTTTCCTTGCTCTCTGCCTCCTGTCCACTATTTTGTTCTGCCACATGCTCCCTGCCACTGTGGTGTTCTACCTCACCATGCACAGGCCATAAATAGTTAGTGACCAAGTATTGAAACCTCTGAAACCATGAGCCAAGTAAATCTTTCCTCTTATTAAGCTGTTTTTCTCTGGTGTCTTGTTTCAGTGATAAACATCTAACTAATGCAAGAGAGTTTGGCCAAGCTTGTACTCTGAAGCCTGGAGGACGTTTGTCTATGGACCCTGACTAGGTCCCTTTTTAAATTAAATTTATTTATTTTGGGGGTTGGGGATTTAGCTCAGTGGTAGAGCGCTTGGCCTAGCAAGCGCAAGGCCCTGGGTTCGGTCCTCAGCTCCGGGAAAAAAAGAAAAAAGAAAAAAATTTATTTATTTTTAATGTACTGGTGTTTTGCTTGCAATGTATGTCTGTATGAGGGTGTCAGATCCCTTAGAATTGGAGTTACAGACTGTGAGCTGCCATGCTGGGAATTGAACCTGGGTCCTTTGGAAGAGCAACCAGTGCTCTTAACCCCTGAGCCATCTCCCCAGCTTGTGCTGACTAGTTTTATGTCAACCTGACACAAGTTAGAATCATTTGGGAAGAGAGACACTCAATTGAAAGAATGTCCTCGCCTAACGGTCTATTGCCAATTAGTTACAACACCTGTGTCAACAGCACAGCCACCCCTATGAGCCCCCAAGGTGGTGGCAGCTGTGCATTTTCTTGATTGGTGAGTGATGTGGGAGGGCCCATCCCACAGGGGGCAGGTGGTCTTGAATTGTATAATAAATCAAGCTGAGCAAACCAGGAGGAGCAAGCCAGTAAGCATTGTTCCTCCATGGTCCCTGCTTCAGTTCCTGCCTCTTGGTTCCTGCCTTGAGTTGCTGCCCTGACTTCCTTCAGTGACCTGAGAGCTGTAAGATGGAATAAACCTTTCCTCTCCAAGTTGCTTTTGGTCCTGGTGTTTTATCACAGGAATAGAAAAGTAACTAAGGGGCCGGAGAGATGGCTCAGAGGTCAAGAGCACTGGCTGCTCTTTCAGAGGTCCTGAGTTCAATTCCCAGCAACCACATGGTGGCTCACAACCATCTGTAATGAGATCTGGCGCCCTCTTCTGGCACACAGGCACACATGCAGGCAGAACACTGTATAGATAATAAATAAAAAAACCAAACAGGAAATGGTTAACTGCTCTTGTACTGGGGGAGGAGAGGGCTTTTCTATGTAGGCATGAAAGGGTGTTGACGGGGCCAGGGAGATGGCTTAGCAGGTGACGGCACTTGCTGCCAAATCTGATAGCCTCAGATCAATCTCTGGGACCCTGTCACGGTTTCAGTTGTCAACCTGACACAAACCCAGAGTCGCTTGGGAAAATGGAACCTCAACTGAAGAACTGCCTCGTGAGACTGGTCTGTGGACATGTCTGTGAAGTCTTTTCTTCTTCTTCTTTTTGGTTTTTTGAGACAGGGTTTCTCTGTGTCGTATTGGTGCCTGTCCAGGAACTCACTCTGTAGACCAGGCTGACCTGGAACTCACAGAGATCTGCCTGGCTCTGCCTCCCCTGAGTGCTGAGATTGAAGGCGTGCACCACCGCTGCCCGGCCCTGTGAAGTCTTTTCTCAATTGCTAATTGATGTAGGAAGATCCAACCTATGATGGGCAGTGCCATCCTAGACAGGTGGTCCTGGGATTCATAAGAAAGGTATCTGCGCAAGCCAGAGGGAAGCAAGCCAGTGAGCAAGTGTTCCTCCATGCTCTCTGCTTCAATTCCTGCCTTGTACTCCTGCCCTGGCTTCCCTTGACAATGGACTATGACCTGTAAGCTAAAACAGATCCTTCCCTCACATTCCTTTTGGTCATAGCGTTTATCAGCACAACAGATAAACACACTAGGACAGACCTACATGGTGGAAGGAAGGACTGACTCCCACAAGCTGCCCTCTGACTTCTACAGCTGTACTGTGACATACAAAAACATACACACATAGTAAGAAATTTAAAAGGATGTAAGTGGCTTGGGGACCTTTATACTTGGGGAGGGGCTGAGGGTTCACAGATGGGTTGCAGGAGATAGGGGGTCGTATGAGCTAGAGGACACTAGAGGAGCGGGAGCAGGGATGCACAGGGAGTGGCCGGAATGTGAAAAGGCCCTTTTGTTTCTCTGTAAAGTGGGCAGTGAGGTGTCTTCTGTAGCCAAGGGAGCTACTGGAGGGCTTCAACAAGGTGGGGTTTTCAGCAACCCCTAAGTTAGGGAGGAGAAGCCAGGGTGCAACGTGAGCTGAAGGCCCAGTGAAGGATGGAGACAGGCCTGCTAGTCACTGCTTGGTGGACAGGGAAGTGGCCTGACTGTCCTCGGGCCGGGGAGGGTTACCGCAGCAGGCTCTGGTGATGGTGGGGTGCAACCTGAGATTCTGAATAGGACCCCAGGCTCTACACTTTTTTACCCCTCTTCCTGTGATTGCAAGGTGTCTCAAGGCTCATCAGGATGGCCAGGAGCTTTGAACACCTTGGCCTGTGAGCCCAGGGGAGTTGACTGGATGGACAGGGAGAGGATTCCATGAAAGTGTCATTGTTTAGGAATAGGTTTCCACAGGCTGGACAGTGGTCATTGAGTCATGTGGGTAGGACAGTGCGCCCTTCCCAACCTGGCAGATCTGGTTGTGTTCTGTCTGTGTCCAGGGACAGGCAGGCAGGAGACGATCTCTGCCCCAGAAAGCGAAGATCTTGCTAGATGTTCAGTGGTGAGGGAAACAGTGGGTAAATCCTTCCAGATTCCCAAGGAAGGGGCTGTGTAGAGAGGTTAACAGGGGGCCTACTGAAGGGTCCGAATATGGAAGGGGATCATTTCCTTTCTTCCTAGAAGGTGACAGAATCTTCTTATAGCAAGAATTCTACCTAGAACACTCCACATTTGGAAATAAGACAGTACCTGGTCCCCTAAGTGGCATGGCATTTACCTAATGCAGTGATTCTCAACCTTCCTAATACTGCGACCCTTTAATACAGTCCCTCATGTTGTGGTGACCACCAACTATAAAATTACTTTCGTTACTACTTCATAACTGTAATTTTGCTACTGTTATGAATCATAATGTAAATATCTGTGTTTTCTGGTGGTCTTAGGTGACTTCTGTGAAAGGGTCATTTGACCATCATAGGGGTTGGGACCCACAGGTTGAGAACCACTGACCTAGTGCAGGATGGTGCAGGAGTTCAACCTTCCTTCTTCCATTCAGGATGCACTCGAGACCATGCAGACTCAGTGGGAGCCTCGAGAATTAAGGACCTTCCCTGTTTCTACGGCTGATCTTTCCCACAGAGGGCAGAAGGCAGAGTCCCGAAGACTGTGAGGTGGGAGGGGACACGGCAACAGTGTTCCCAGTGCTGTGTTGACTTTCAGAGTAGGGCCTGCTTCTCATGCTGGGCAGAGGGTGCCAGCCTGCCTCAGCCAGACCCACAGCCACTAAGGCAAGAGGCATCTCTGCACTCGGGGCGTGTTCTCCACGTCCAGGAGCTCAGATACCTCCATGCCACCTTGAAGGACCTGCTAACCCCACTCTACAGCCTGTCTCAGATCCAGAATCTCCACCCTGCCATGCCATTCCCAGCTGGTTACAAAAGGCCCTGCCCTCCCAGGCTGAATGTGAGGTCATGCCCTCCCACCCCCTTACTCTCAGCAGAGCTGGCGTTTTCTCTTTTGGTTTTTAGTTTTGTTTTGTTTGAGCCAGGTATGGTGGAGCACACCTTTTATCCCAGCACTAGGGAGTCAGAGGAAGGCAGTTCAAGGCTAGCCTGGTCTACATAGTGAATTCCAGGACAGCCAGGGATGCATAGAGAGTCCCTGCCTCAAAAGATAAATTATTATATGTATATGGGTGTTTCACCTCTATGTGTGTCTGGACCACATGTGTGCAGTGGAGGCCAGTTACAGACAGCTGTGAGCCACCCTGTGGGGGTTGGGTATTGAAACCTGCTCCTCTGGAGGAATAGCCAGTGCTCTTAACCACTGAGCCATCTCTTCAGCCCACTGAAGTTTATTTTTCAGGAAGACATTTTGGGGGCTGGAGAGATGGGTCAATAAGGTTAAGAGCACTGGCTGCTCTTCCAGAGGACCCAAGCTTGGTTCCTAGCACCCATATCAAGTGGCTCACAACAGCTTGTACCTCCAGATCCAGGAGAGCCAACACTGTCTTCTGGACTCTGAGGGTGCCCACATACAAGTGGCATGTATACATACACACGAATATTTTTTTTTAAATTTAAAAAGGTATTTTTAAAGGCATGCGCCACCACACTCTAGCAAGACATTTTTAAGCATGAGCGTTCAGGGTGTGGATATGGATTTCTCAAGGATATGGACTTGTTCAAGGCTACGTGGCCTTGGGTGGTCACTTTGCAATGTTTCACACCCCATCCCCAATGAAAGGGCGTTTATTGGTTTCGCAATTCAGGGCTCCTGAAGCCTAGGCATCATGGCTGACCAAGGGAAGAGCTCAGATAGTCATTTTCACTTTCGTTTGTGAAGTGGCTCTTCCTCAAACCCAGGGGCCAGCCCACAACCCCAGATTCACATGATGTATCCCCAGATTGCCACTGACAGTTCAGAGACACCACACGTTGAGATGGCAGCTTTAATTGTCCTAGCCCTTAGGGTCCCTTTCCTGCAGGCATCTTTGGCCAGACACCCGTGCTTGACGGAGCCCAGAGCACTTTGCCCAGGTAGCCCACAGCCCTGTGGCCAGGCTGTGGGAACCCAAGGTCATATCAGTCTGTTGATTATCTGGTCTTCAAGGCTACTTCTGCCCAGAGCCCTGTTGGACAGTTGGGTGTGAGGCAGAACAGCCGCAGCCTGTGATTCTGGCCATCTTTAGCTTGTTCTCAGCGACAGTGGTGGAGGGAAGCTGGTTGGGAGGGACGCGTCTCCACCATAGCCACTGGTTTTCCTCCTGAGATGAACTTCCTTGTGCTTTGAGATGGGAGCAGAAAGTGGAGCTGCCAGCAGGGGTGAGGCCCAGCAGGGGTGAGGCCCAGCCAATGTCCTCAAGGCAGGATGAGAACAGTCATCTCACAGCACAGACAGAAATAGACAGGAGTGGGGCGCAGGGAAGCATCCACGTTCTCCACTTCCAGGGGGCACGTGGCCCAGCTCAGTGACTCACCAGCCTTCCAGGCTGGGAGGCTAAGGATGGCCTTGAGCGTGAACCAGGAGACCAGGCCCTCCCTTCCTGGATGAAAAGCCCCAGGCCTGCAGGGGCATCTGAGAGGCTAGAGTCCTGGCCCAGCTGAGCCTCAGTGGAGAGGGCGCCACCCGCAAGAGAGGCTGGAACTGACCGGGGAGCTGGGAGCATCCAAGCAGGCTGCGGAACCAGCCCCCAGGGCGCTCCAGGTGCGGTTTCTGCCAGCTCTGCTCTTCAGGATTCTACCTTCGGTACAAGTTGGGCAGACAGATCTTCAGCTAATGCCCACCCCGGTCTGTGAGGGTCTTGGCACGGCTGCCACCACCTCGAGGGCCCACGGGAGTGGCTGTGCTGTTGGCATAGGTGTCGTAACTGCTGTCTGAACACACGGAGAGCTCGTCAGAGACCTCCACACCATCACTGATCTCTGTTGGACCGGAGGAGACAGAGTGTGAGTGGGGGAGGTGGGCTCTGAGGACAGGGAGACAAGAGGAGAGGAAGGCACTTAGAGGCAGCTGTAACCAGTGGATCCAGTTAGTACTGATCCTGTGGGCACTGAGCCTGGTGTTCAGGGGCCCCTTGGTCCCTCCTGGGCCCTTAGTCCTCTGCAGCCCCCCCACCCCCAACATCCTGCTGCAGAAAACCGTGGCACCCTTAGGTGCCTTGTTACTCCATGTTTACTTTCCTCCAGGCATTTGGACACACAGGCTTCTCTCTGTTGAGTGACTTCCCTCCCCAGAAATCCCTCTTTTTCCTAAAATCTGGCTCAGGTCTCCCCATCTCTGGTATGTTGGTCTACCAGCCACCTCCTTGATTCCTCAGACTGGGTTGGGGTCTCCTATTTCAAGCCAGCCTGGTTCATCCAGCCCCCATCACAGCCCGCAAGGGTGGGGGCCTGAGCAGAGCCCCTCCAGGACACCTGTGTCCTAATGTTGGCAGAGCTGGACAGAGCCGAGGTTCTGGAAAGCGGCTCTGTGGAATGCTGCTTGGCTGTTTGTGCCTGGACAAGCAGCGCAGCCTTGGGAGCATACCCGTTCCCCCGGGAGCCTCCTTTTTTGTGTCTGAGCATCCCACTACACAGGCACCTCTGGTCCTCCTCCACACCCCAGCTATGTCACCACCCCAAACCTCCCTTGCCACCCCAGGGAGCTCTGAGCACACTTTCTGCCTTGGCTCTTCTCACAAGAGCTACAGTGACACCTCGTTTTGCCCATGTCTTTACAGCTGCCTTCATCAGATTGGGAACATCAGCAGGGACTGGCAGTGGACAGAGCATAGTCGTCACTTAGCGGAGTCATGTGTGAACCAAGGAAAGGTGTAGGACCTTCAAACAGACACCCCACCCCCTACCCCAGCTTGTCACCTTTGTTTCCCCACCGAAGGCTGACACTGAGCCCCTGGATCTGGGGTTGTCTGATGTGGAGATACATGTGTTTCTATCCCTCAGTATGTGCACGGGTGTGAACCTGAAAAGAGGTTATGTCCAACTGTCCTGCTGTGTTACATGTGCACCCCCTAATCCAGGGTCCATGCAGGCTGTCACCTGAGAAGATGAGCTTCTCTTTCATGATGCTGACGTCCCGGCTGGTCCGGCGTACGGCGGCACTCAGCATGATCTGCTCTGGGTTGTAGCTCCGGATGCCACCCAGACGCCACCTGCAGAGACGGCCCCATGGGCATCAGGTCCTTCCCTAGCTTCCCTGGAGCAGACACCCTGCCTATTTCCAGAGCCTCTCCTGATGTGGCCTGAGAGTCACAGCATAAATGGGTAAACTGAGGCTCAGAGAGGGGCAGTCTACTGATTCCCAGCCAAGGCTCTCCTGCCTCTTTCTCCCCCCTCATTTATCAGCAGCGCTGGCCCAGATAGGCAGTTTTATTAGTTATGTCCTAGCTGTCTTTGGATGGGACAGTCGAGGATGGGGAGGAGCTCAGCAGATGTGACTGACAACCTGCTTTATGGACACCCCAGCCTGAGGAAGCCCCCTCCTGTAAACCCGCCAATGCAATGGGCTGAGGAAAGCCAGAAGGGGCCAAAGAGGACAGTGACAGTGAGGTTTGTTTTGTTTAGGACTGGCCCTCACAGGTCCCCAGACAAGGATGTTAGAGGAACTTGGTATGGAGTTATCTGATGAGAAATAAGCACCCCGGATTCCCCAGGAGATGGGCCCCTGATGGGTGGTTGGAGGCAGTGAAGACTCCATATGAAACTCACTGTGGGTTTCTAGATGGGGCTAGCACAGCAGAAATGGACAGACAGGGTGGTGGGACAGAGCAAACGGGGGAAGCAGGAGGCAGGAGGGGAAGGCACTGTGCCTGGGCTGGGCCGGTTGCCTTGCCAATCCTTGTGGCCAGGGCATGTTCCTCTGGCTCCTTGTCAGGCCCCCAGTGCCAGCCTCAATGCCTGGCGAGTTGCGGTGTTGGGCAAGTGTTTGTTGAATCAATGAATGAAAGAACAAGGCCCACAGAGAAATTATCTTCCCCTTGCTTCATCTCCCAGGTCCCCTCTTCTCCCTCTGCCTATTCCCTCAGGAGACAATGACTCTGCCCGGGCTACGTCTGGTGGGCTCAGGACCACACCAGGCAGCACCATGTGGACTCTGCAGGTGGAAAGAAGTTAGTTATACAAGCTGAACTTCCTTTCCAGAGCTCAGTCCTGGACCCTGGCCTAGAAGCTGTTCAGCAAAGCTGCCTGACCCAGCAGGTCCTAAGACACCTGACCATCCCTAATACCTAGGTCTCACCTTAGCAACTAATGTTAGAATCCAATGGGGAAAATATCAGGCCAGGGTCTCTACAGCCAGGCACATCCGGGGCAGGAAAGCCACTGGGGGGGGGGGGTGTGTGTCTCCCCGGGGGAAGGAGAAAGGAGTGAGGGTGTGGGTCATAGACAGTGAAAAAGAAAAGGTGAGGGGAGAGATACAGAGAAACAGCACGGACCACTGGAAAGGAAGTCCCGAGAGACAGAAGCCAACGGAGCAGGAGAGAAACAGAAATGGGACTTCGCGCGGGGCAGGTGGCAAAGGGCCCCCTGAGTGCTGGACTTGGGGATGTGAGGGCCCTGTCCCCAGGGGAGACACTCTGGTGCTGAGGGAAGCTGGGTCAGCACCTACCAAGGAAACGCTGGTCCCCACCTGCAAAAACTGCAGCAGGGACCCAAAAAGTACAGCACCCACGGCCAGACCGGAAGAATCAATCCCAGCACGCAGGGGGCTGAGGCAGGAGGATTGAAAGTCGGAGGACAGCCTGGGCTATGTAGTGAGAGCTCGTCTCAAAGGAAAAAGGAAAAGAAAAGGAAAGAGCGGAAAGGAGGGTGGGGTGGGAGGGTGGAGAAGGGCCAGTGCTGCAGGCAGAGACGGGCAAGGTGACCCAGGCTCAGCACTTGGTGAACAGCAGCTTTTCAGACAGACCTGGAAAGGGAGTGGCCAGAAGGGGGAAGAGGAGCAGGAGGGAACACACCAGAATTACCTGATCAAGTGATAGCTGTGAGAGGCCAGAGTGCAGCAGAGAGGGGGAGGGGAGAGAGGAGGGACATGCGCCATCAGAGCAGGATGGGACAGAGAGAGAACGTCAGTCAAGAGCCAACCCCAGCCCCTTGGTTCCTGGTTGCCTAGGGCCCCAGGCTGGCCCAACATCTTCCCCTCCCCGGACCACCCATTCCACCCATGGCAACCATATGCCAGCTGTCTTAAGGGGCATGGAGGTTTCAGCTGGCAGAGTAACCCTCGGTTCTCCCAGGAGTGAACCCATGCCCTGGCTGACAGTGGGCAGACGGAGCGGGCAGCGTCCACCAGATAGCACACAGCAGATCAGGGCAAGGTTTGGCTCTGAGCCCCGAGCTGGGTGCTCATTCTAGAGGCCATCCAGCTTCTGCTGAGGGTGGGGCCTGGGCCTGCTGAGGGTAGGCTGGTTATGGACACGTTGGGGTCTACTCACTTCTGGAGCACGAAGATGCCGATGATGAGGCTGAAGGAGATCAGGTCGGCAGTGACCCACATGAGGCAGTACTCGTCTGGGGGCTGTGGAGAAAAGACCCAAGACCAGCTTACAGTCATGGCTCATCTAGACCAAGGGGCCATAGACTGCGGGACCTCTTACATTAGACTAATGAGGAAAGGCAGGGGAGGAGCTTGAGGTGCCTTAATATTTTATTTTGTAAGAGTGGACTCGGGCATGTTGGACTAAGGTGTGTGTGTGCATGCGTGCGTGCGTGCGTGCGTGTGTGTGTGTGTGTGTGTGTGTGTGTGTATTTCAGGGTAGAAGTGGTGTGTGGAGTCTCAAGTGTGTGTAAGTTTACAGGAGCTCAAAGCAAGAGCCAAATGACACAAGATGGGTCCTTCATTGGCATGTAAGGTGCCACGTGCCTGGCAGATGGATATATGACCCTACAAATAGGTATGGGGCAAGAGGACATTGATCACAGGGCCTGGGGAAAACAAAGCCCCATATGTACAGCCTCAGCACCTTCAACCTCAGACAAATGGGGGACCCCATCAGCTCCGTGGGGCCTGCACCCTTCTGCTGCCTGCCTGTTAGTTCATGTCACTTTCGAGGAGTGTTGGGGGCATTTAAGGACTACAACTGGAAAGTGGCTCTTTCAGGCTTGGCAGGGGCCTGATGAGCTGCATCGGTCTGAAGCTCACGGCCCAGACCTCCATAGCTTCCTGTCCACCACCGAAGTTCTCTTCTGGCCTTGGCCACACCTCTCTCCTGAAACCACCTGTAGCTTAGCTCTGACTTGCCAACACTGCTGCCCTTAGCAATGGGGCGCTTTCCCTGTCTTTGTGTCCTCAGGGACATGGGGTTCCCTCAGGGGCAGGGGCGGGAGCTCAGCTGGTCTCAGGTGCTCCATGACTGACCTCCACACACTCCTCATGGTCCTCCAAGTAGACCTGTGCTGTCCCCAGCCTCTTTTTGGAACAACTTTCTTTTAAAACCAAATCTAACAAGTGGCCCACAACCCAGGGAACTGTCAGTTTCTTGAGTGTTGGTTGCTAGGCAATGTGATCTTTCCATGAGTCAGACCCAGGGTCCCCAGCACTTCAGTACAGACCTCAGAAGCTGTGACAATCCCATTCTGCCTTAGCCTATAGCCCCCCCCCATACCATGGATGCCACCATCCCAGGTTCTCCCCAGGGGGAGCCCTGGCAGGTGACTGATAGCCCTAGATGCCCTCAGGCCCCACAGTCTCCAACTTACCATGATCCAGAGTGGAGAAGGCACCCGAGAAAGGGTATGGGAGTTGTCAGAAGTGACAGATGGAACCCCGGCACACCACAGCAGCGAGAAGAGCCAGGGTGCATTGACAGTGTAGAGGTTTACACTCAGGTTCCAGGATGCATAGTCCCTGGGCAGGGGACAGAGGCTGGTCAGCTGTCTCTAGGTGCTCTGCTGCTTGAAGCTGGAGGAGCACCCCGATAGACTGTCACCCTCACAGCCACCCCAGGAGGAAGGCATGTCTGCGTCCATGCTCACAGGACAAGCCCCGCTCTGCCCAGTGCTTCCGGTCTCACATCCAAACCCTGTGTGCCCAAGCTCCCTGTGTGTTCTGCCCTGTGCCCACATGTCATAGGTGGAGGGTTAAACTGGGGATACACAGTCCCTCCCTCCCTCCTTCAGGGGCACGTGGGGTGGCACAGGGCAGGCACCTGAGCTCCTGGTGAGACACCTGAGTGTAGCGAAGGTTCAGCTTCTGGATGTGACCTCTCCGTAGGCTGGCAATGGCTTCTTTAGATCCAGATGTTTGCTGGAAGCCAGGAGCCATCTTCCGTACTAGAGGCCTCTGCCTGTTAGGCAGCCACATGACCTGCCGGCAGGAGCCAGGGTGGTCAGGCTTCTCATCTCCAGATTTGGGGTGAGGGCTCTGGCCCTACTAGACCCTTCGAGGGTCAAAAAGAGGCCCGTCCACCATAATGGAGCCCATAGTGAACAACTCGGGCAGCTTCCCTGGTCAAGACAAGATGGGCAACCCCACCCTCCCCACCTCTGAGCATCTACAGAACTGTGTGTCACAGAGTGGCTTCAGGTTCCCAAAGTGTCACACCACGGTGATTTGGGTCTCGTTCCACTGAAGTAACCAGGGAACACAGGTGCCCACTCTCCTCTGAGAGATCGAAAGCACTTATTGGACTCTTTCCTGGCCCCAGAACGGAGCAGTCAGGAACATAAGGCGCACACAGCCCTGTTGTCCAAACGGGGAAGCTGAAGTGTGGTGAAGTGTGGAGAGGGGACAGGTGAGTCTATGGTGGTGCAAGGGGCTAAGCCAGGGTCACCAACAGGGCTTCACCTGGTGCTGTGGGAAGCCTGAATGCAGCAGGGCCTCCAGCGTGACGTTGAGGAAGCTGCCACGGTAAGGATGATCACGGGGCGGGTCTCGAAGGTTGAGCAGCAGTGTGGCATTACCTTTGGCTAGCTCCAGGAGCTCTGCCAGGCTGCAGATGGACTGGTTCTGGACCTCCCTGACATCTGAGGGTGACAGGGAGCTGGCTGTCCAGAAGGGGTCAGTCTGGCAGAGACAGGGACATACACGGCTATCACCAGCTTTCAAGCACCTCCCTGGCAATAGAGCATGGAGACCCAGGGCAGCCAGTGACTGCTGGTGTATTGGCAGTTGATGGCTGTGGCCCAGTTAGGGACCTAACCTTCACCTCAATGGTCCCCACCTGCTTCCCAAGAGAACCCTTTGCTTGGAGCCAGTCCAGTGTGGCCTTGAGTCCATTACGTAGCCAAGGATGACCCTGAACTCCTGATCCTCTTTGTGCTGAGATGACGCTACTCTACCAAGTTTATGAGGTGCTAGGGATTGAACCCAGGGCTTAGCACATGCTAGGCAAGCACTCCAAGTGAACTACATCCTCGGTCTTAGGGCTACAGCTTCAACAAGCCTATTAAGGATCAGTATCCTTGAGAGGGAAAGCCAACAGACCAGAGACCCCTTAACAAGCAGTGATAGCTCCAGGGTTTGGATGCCAGAGTCCACAGAAGGTCGCTGGCTAGGGTCCTCTGAGCTGATGGGCACCTGCCTCCTTCTTTAGGAGCCTTCCATGTCTCCCAAGCCTATGGCAGGCCCAGGTATAGGCAGACCTTGAGGAACCACTGGCCAGCGTTGAGCCTCTGCAGGACAGTCCAGTTGAGCATGGCCGCAGGCCTGCGGGCGAGCTCTGGAAACATCTGCTCCACATTGGTGGTCCGCCTCAGGGTGGTGTCATGCATGAGAAAGGGCACGCCGTCCAGGCTGCAGGAGAGGGTCACTGTCACCACCCACTCAGGGCTATCACCTGCCCCCAGTCACCACCCTCCCTTCTCCCCACCCTCAGAGGACACAGCTCTTCTGTTCCCATCTCAGCTACAGACTCCCCACCTACACATGGAGAGCATCCTGGGCCGGTGGGGACCTCAAAGGGCTCCAGGGACAAGTCCTTTGACTCTACGAAGGTCAAGTGCGGAAGACAGCTGAGGAGGGGAGGGCTGGGGAAAGTGAGTTCTGTCACTTAGCAACGTTAGGTGATAATGGGGGGAAGTGAGGTTAAGCAGGAAGCACTTATGTCAAGGTCTACGGCCACTAAGTGGTGGGACCTGGCCATAAACCAAGTCCTTGAGATGCCATATTGATAACAGTGCCAGCACAAGTCCCTCTGACAAAATCCGCCTACTTCCCTCATCCTTCTCATCCCGCTAGGGCTGGCCACGGTTCACAGAGCGCCATAGTGTGAAAAAGTAAAGGGCGCCATGCTTCCTGCTCCTCAAGGCATTTTATCAACTCCTGCCAGAGAGGTATGGTGTGTCTAATCCATGCTGTCCACACTGGGAGTGGTAACCTCACACGCACGGTGTAACTGTTCATTGCACACCCCATGGAATAGTATTTGGTGGCCCTGCCTTCTCCTCTGCCCGGGGGTGAGGAGATAGGTCGGTGTGGGTTTCTCCATCACTTATACTAACACATATGCTGATCTATAGATGGAAATGTGCACATCACTTCTGTATGGTCTTGTTTTGCTTTGTTTTTTTTTTGTTTTTTTTGTTTTGTTTTTTTTTGTTTTTTTTTGTTTTTTTTGTTTTTTTTTTTTTTGAGACAGGGTTTCTCCATGTAGCTCTGGCTGTCCTGGAACTCCCTCTGTAGACCAGGCTGGCCTCGAACTCGCAGAGATCCACCTGCCTCTGTCTCCCGAGTGCTGGGATTAAAGGTGTGGCCACCACCTCCTGGCTTCTGTACGGTCTCATATCCAGCACTGTCATTGTATTCTCTGTAACTTGCTCGCTTCACTTAGCCAAGTGTTTGCATTCACCCAGCGGAGAAACACGGATCTAATTCTCTTTCTAATGTGTCAGTGGCAGGGCTCCAGGTCCCCACACCCAAACCCTACCCGCCCAGGAGTCTGTTCTTTACATTCTGGAGTCTGGCACAAACCTCATTTGCACTGAAAGGGTGCCTGGCCTGTTGTGGACCATCCAAGCCTCCACCCTCCCACCGCTAAGGCAGGGTCCGGAGGTTTTACCCAGAGACCCAAATGCAGATGCTAGGGAGTGGGGAGCTGCCACTGCCCTCCTCCCCCATGCCAACCTGATGCTGACGTCAGCTTGCAACCCATACAGCTTCTGCTCCAGGGCCTTCCGGAAGGACATCAGGGTGTGTTCTGGAGCCAGCTGAAAAGGAAAGGGTGGTGAGGGCGGAGCTAGGGTCCCACTGATGACCCCTCCCCAGCCAGTGGGTAGTCGTCCCTGCTGGGAGGTCTGCTTCTCACCCTGGCTCATTTGTGGAGTTGCTGTGGCAACCCGGGCACCCACACAGCTGCTCTGAGGCTCAGGTTTTCCATTTGTTAGGACGTGTGTACCTCCCAGGGGACTGGGGGGAGGGGCAGCAGTGTGCTGGGTATGTACCTATGGAAGCCTGGCACAGCTAGGGCCTAGCACACAGTAACTCTGACCACATCACCCTTGCTGCACCACAGACACTGAGCAAGAGTCTGGAAGCAAATGGCCTTTTCCACAGGTCTGTGGCTCTGTGGCAGCCTTGGGCAGAGCCTAGTTCCTTCTGGATTAATCTCAGAGCCCAGTCCTGGTGGAGATTCTGGAGGGGGAAGGAGAGGAGATGGGGTTTCTGTGGTGTGACAAGTTTCTTCATCTATTCAGACATGATAATATTCTCTTCATCCATACACTAATACATGCATTAAAACCCAACTTAAGCTGCAACCCTACAGCAGATCACCCAGATCAGTTCCAGTCACTGCACTGCATGACCCTGCCTTGCAGCCTTGGGTGAATTCTCCCTCCTAAGGACCCACCTCCTCTTCTGCCCATTGGAGATGTGGGCTCACTGTTCTCTGAAAGTATTTACTCAGCTGAGGAGCGAGTTTCCAAATCTCCTTCAATTCCATGCAGAGTAAATTGTCATACCTCATCCTACCACTAGGGGTCAGCACCAAACCAGAGATTGGATTTAGACCCGGCAACTCTGAAGGCTGGCAATCATTTGAGAAGCCCACATGGCCGGGCGGTGGTGGTGCACGCCTTTAATCCCAGCACTCGGGAGGCAGAGCCAGGCGGATCTCTGTGAGTTCGAGGCCAGCCTGGGCTACCAAGTGAGTTCCAGGAAAGGCGCAAAGCTACACAGAGAAACCCTGTCTCGAAAAAAAAAAACCAAAAAAAAAAAAAAAAAAAAAAAAGAGAAGCCCACATGAACACACACTGGGTGACCCTGGACACAGTCATTCACAGTGACATCGAGGGGGCACTGGATGCCCCCCCAAACCAGCACTAAAGAGCCCGCAAAATGGCTTACTAGGTAAAGGTTCTTGCTGTCAAACTGACAACCTGCAATCCCCAGGACAGCATGGTAGGAGGGAACTGACTCCAGCTGAGTGTCCTCGGAATCTCCACATGTATTCTGAGGCATGAACCTTGCACCCCCAATCAAAAAAAAAAACATATTTTAAAGTTGACTTCACAGAGGTAAAGAGCAGAATAGTGGTTAACAGAGGCTAAGAGTGGAGAGAAAAAGGCTGGTTATCTGGGCAGAGGGAAGAGGTTCGGGCAGTCTGCAGCAGTGGGGGGCTGTGGTAAATGAGAACTCCCTGTATATTTTAAAACAGGCAGACGAGAGGATTCTGAATGTTCCTAACACAATGAAACAATGTGTGAGGTGACAGGTGAATCTCTTTGATGTGAGAATAATGCCTTGTACACACATGTGAGAATAACACCCTGACCTGCAAATATGCACCATTATACTATGTCGGGTAAAGAAAAAAAAAAACATAAAACTGAACACCACAACCAGGCACGGTGGCGCACACCTGTAACCTCTTCAACACGCAGGAGGGTGAGACGGAGGTCTTTGAGGTCTAGGCTATTCTGGGCTGCACATTGAGACCCTGTCTCAAACAACGGACATAATGAGCAAGCCACCACAGGGACGCGAGCAGCCAAGTGCACAGCTTGGGAGACTGTCTAGTGACAGCTTTGTCAACAGATAAATAGCACAGAGGAGAACGGGGCGGGTGGGGGTTGTCACAGAATAAAAGGCACCGAGGAGACATGTGTCAAGCAGATGGGCAGCATGATGGCATTTGGATCCTGATTTTAAAAATCTGTACTACAAAAAGATATTTGGGGAGAAAATAAAGGAAAGCTAAACTGTGATACTAGGTCATGTTAAATCATTGTTAATCTGGGGGCTGCAGAGACGGCTCTGAAGTTAGGAGCACTGGCTGCTCTTTCAGAAGGCCCGGTGTGATTCCCAGCACCCACGTGGCAGTTCACACAATGCCATGCAGTCCCAGGGGATCTGACACCCTTTTCTGGCCTCCACAGTGCCAGGCAAAACAACCGTACACATAAAAATGAAAATAAATACCTTAAAAATTGTTAATTTGGCGGAGTGTTATAATTATTATCATTATGTAAGTTTGTGCATGTGTGTGTGTGTGTGTGTGTGTGTGTGTGTGTGTGTGTGTGTGTGAGTGGGTGTGGGTCTGTGTGTGCACACATGCACACGCTTTACTGCACAGATAGAAGTTACAGGACAGCTTTCTGGAGTCAGTCCTCTTCTATCCTTATGTCAGTTTCAGGACTGAACTCCGTATGGCAGCTTTCATGACTTCCCCTCCGAGTCACCCTGTCCCAGCCTGCTGTTTGTTTTTAAGGCCTTATGTTCTGGGCATGGTGGCACACGCCTGCAATCCCGGCATCCAGGAGGCAGAGGCGGGAAGGTGTGTACTACTTTAAACCCAGCTTGTCTCAAGCAAGCAGATCAACACAGCAAGTCCCTCTGTGTTGGAGATACATCCTAAAGCATCCGCGGGTGAACTGGTCTAGGATCTGCCTCACTGCAGAGAACAGGAGACAGAGAGGTGGGAACAGCGGGCTGTTATAGAGCAGGGAAGGCAGCAATGGGGTCCCCATTACATGGTACAGCACAGTATTTTCACACTCGGTGCATATCTGAATTTTTTTTACTGAGGCTGCCTTGCTTCCCTTCCCCCTGTCCTACGCAGCAGCCTCCAGTCCCGCTGAGGTTGGCCCCCGCCCCCAGAAGGTCAGGTTTTAACTTCTCTTCACAGTAGCAATAGCATGGGCACCCCAAACTGAGGCTCAAAGGGGCTGGTGACCCCCACAATACACATAGGTAGCAAGGTGAACCTCCATCCAGTTTCCATTGGCTGCCCCTAGGAGGTGCCAGGCTCAGCACCAAATGGGGTTCTAGGGGAGGGCCCAGCTCAGAAGCACAGGCCTGTGAGGGTTTTTCCTAGAAAATAATACCTGAATCATGTGTAGGAAAGAACTTCCAGGTGTGTGTGTGTGTGTGTGTGCGTATGTATGTGTGTGTGTGCATGTGTGTGTGCGTGTATGTGTGTGTGTGCATGTGCGTGCGTGTGTGTGTGTGTGTGTGTGTGCATGTGTGTGTGTATGTGTGTGTGTGTGTGTGCATGTGAGCATGTGCATGTGGGTGTGTGTACATATATGCAGGTACCATGGAGCCCAGAGACCAGAAGCATCAGATGCCCCTGAAGTTGGCGGTATAGGCAGTTGTGAACCACCTGATACTGGGTGCTGGAAACCGAATTACACACTCTTAACCACTCCATGCTACATGCCCTCAATCACACCGTGCTCTTAACCACTGAGCCATCCCCCCAGTCCCATGGCTTTGGAGAGCATTTTTCTATGCTGAATCCAACAGCATGGAACTCCCTGCAGAGCCCGGTATTCAGAGAGCTCCAGTGTAGGTAGGGATGGGCACTGCCTCTACCCAGAAGCTCAGGTCCCAGGTTCTGGTGCATGGGGACACTCTGATCCTAAAAGTGTCCCCATGTGTATGTGTATGAAGGTCGCAATCCTGTCTCTTACTTTGTGTGCCTGGGATATATCTGGACACTTTGTCCATGCTCGCCTTCACCCCACCGCAGCCGCCATCACTGTTTGTATGGCCTAGGAGGGGACAGGGAACAGAGAAGGTGAAGCCATGCCTCTACCACAGCTGGCCAAGGCCTGGACCAAGCCCCACAAGGCAGCATGGCTCTGGAGACTTTGTCTATCTCAGCTCTCTTATGGGGTGCTGGGCACCTCAGTGATGTGTCCCAATACTGATTTTGACTTTGCCCCTTCCTCTTCAGTCAAGTCCAGTGTCTTCCCTCGAGTGGTTAGAACTGGGATCTCCTGCCTCCGACCTGACCTTAACCCCAAGGTCACCTGCTTACAGCTCTCCTGGCCTCCATAAGCCAAGGGCTGGCAGTGCAGGGCTGGAGCCGAAAACCCTCTAGCATATCTAGGGCTTCTGCCAAGCACTAGATTTTTCTAGCAGGAGTCTTTAGGGCTCTTCGGGATCCATGCCCACCCAGGTTCTGGGGCCTTCTCCTTAGTCCTTCCTACCTACTCCTGAAAGGGCACTGTGCTGGCCTATTGCTCTGCTACCACACATCCATCTCCCTCAGGGTCCTCCCTGCAACGGTTGTCGCCCGGTTCCACCCTCTGGGGCCACTCACCATGGGGGCTCCTCGGTGGCCAATGAGGGCAGGCTTAGGGCCCAGGTCCTTTTTCTCCATGATGCAGGGAGAAGAGATGGTGAGAGGGATCAGGTAGAGGCTGAAGACCACAGCAAAGAAGGAGCAAAGAACGGTGACCTGAGAGGCTGCGGACACAGGCAGTGGGAACTTCCGGTGAGTCGTCTGCTCAGCCCTCACCAGGCCCAACCAGGCCTAGCGGGCCAGATTGGAATGCAGAACTTGGTGATCTGAGGAGTGGCCTTTGCTCTTGACAGGAAGTGCACCCCATCTACAACTTAGGCACACATGTACACCCAGACATAGGGACTTGGAGCAGAGATCCAGAGCAACCTCTGGGAGCTTCTGTGAACCACCTAGAGCCAGGCCCTCCCCCTTCCCATGCCGAGCACCAAGGCCCCACCTCATGCCCAGGCCCCCCAGGTAGAGTCCCAGAAGGGACAATCTAAGCAGGCCTTGGTATTTGTGAAGTTCAGGATGCATTGGCCCTCCTCAGGGGGTACTCACAGGAGCGCTCTGCCCGGGCGAACTGTCCTGCTACGATCCAGGAGAGTGCAGTGATGGCCACCAGGGCCCCTATGTGCAGGAATGGTGCTGTGCCCTGTGTGTGAGGAGAGGCAGGGGGGACCAGGGACTCAAAGACAGGTCCAGACTCTCAGGTCACCAGCATGCTGCTGACTGTCTCTACCTACAAGACAGGCAGTCCTGTCTCCATTTGTCGGCTGAGGACACTGGGAATCCTGCAACGAGGAAACCCCTTCCTGTTCCGCTCTGAGCCTTGGTGTGGAGGCACATGCGTGATAAAAGCCCTCCCTGTTGCAAGGGTCCTGGGGAAGCAATGTCCCTGTCCCTGGCCCAGCTCACTCACCTGCAGGGAGATCAGCAGCACCTCCCATTCATCTTCCCACAGCTGGGCCACTGCTGACATGGCCACCACCGTGGAGGCCAGGATGACCACCAGCACCATCTGGAAAGGGAGGAACCAGACAGAGGGTCACAGCAGGAGAGAAGGGGACTTAGGTTTGGAGGAGGGGAGGAGGGGAGGAGGGGAGGGGAGGGGAGGGGAGGGAGGGTTGGGGAGGGGAGGAGAGGGGAGGAGAGGAAGGCAGGGGTGCACAAAGGCCAGGCTGTGGTGGCGCCTGCCTTTAATCCCAGCGCTTGGGAGGCAGAGGCAGGTGAATCCCTGAGTTCGAGGCCAGCCTGGTCTACAGAGCCCATTCCAGGACAGTCAGGGCTACACAGAGAAACTGAGTCTCAAAAAAAAACCAAAACCCAAAGCCAAAACCAGCAACAACAAAAACCAAAAAGAAGAGGAAGTTCACAAAGAGCAAGGAAGAGGAGGGAAGGAGAGAGCCTGGCATGGGCTGAAGGCAGCAGGGACGTGAGAGGAAGGCCGAGGCCGAGGCGAGGCAGGAGAGAGCTGTGCAGTGGGAGGGGACTGGGCTCACTCCAGGGGGAACTCCAGCCAGAGCAGATGCAGATGCCGGGCTCTGCTCATGGTGTTGCCTGAGAAACTGGCTGCCTGGGTCTCCTGAATCTGGCTGTTTTTTTTTTTTTTTTCTTGACACAAGGTCTTACGTAGCCTTGAACTCCTGACATTCCTGCTACTAGGATTACAGGAATACACCACCATATTTATGCTATGCTGGGGACTTCTGCATGCTAGGTAGACACTAGCAACTGAGCTACATCCCCAGCCCGGCTTCTAGGGTGTTCCACAGGAAGTGTGGGGGCACAGCTGTAATGAACACCGAGGTACCTTCAGGGACAGAGATCTGTGGTGACAGATGGCACCTGAAACCCCAAACTAAGTAAGACTAAGCTGGGGTTCCCTGCTTCCGTCCTCTCTGGAGCCCTAGAGTTCTCCATGGTTCCGGCCCCTCCTCCACCAGCAAAGCCTCCGAAGAGCACTTTCTGAAGACATCTTATTACAATAGCAGGCCACCAGTGGAAGCCCTTGCAATAAAACTGATTCCCCACAATCCTAATGCAATTAAAATTTCATCAGTTTTACAGTTGCTGCTGTACTACCCACCATGCTCGGCAGCATCATTGAAGGTTCGGGGAGAGACTTCTTCCCCATGGTGTCCTTCAGCCACAGGAATAACACAGGCTTACAACATCGTGACCCCTCCCAAACCTAACTCGGTAGACCCGAATTCAGCCATGGCATTTCTGTCCTTCTGGGCTATGACTATGATGGCAATGGAGAACCCTATTCATTCATTCATTCATTCATTCATTCATTCACTCACTCACTCACTCACTCATTCATCTGAGTCTTGCCTGTGTGCTGAGACCCAAGAAGAGTTGGAATCCAGCCTTGTAGATTGGTCTCTTGGCAGGTGCCTGGTTCTTAGGCCTGGGTCTCTATACCTGAGTCACACTCCTGGGTGAAATCCTGGCTCTGTTTCATTGGAGGAGGGTGCAACTTTGGGGAACTTCTCTGAGCTGGGACATAGGGACAGTGATGAGTGAGTGCCTCCCGGGGAGGGGTCAGGGACATAAACGGGAACACACATGCTTTGCACAGTGACTGCCACTGAAAGGAAATGAGTATTAGACATGAGTGCCACCACTCTGAGTAATCGTAACCGACAGGGGTGACAGAGGAACAGATGAAACCCTGGGGGTGGGGAGTGCCCGTCACACACAGTAAGCACCCAAGAAACACTGCTCAATGCTATTATGACAAACCTGGTGTCTGGCAGACAGGAAGTTCTCAAACGTGCCTTTCTAGGGAGCAGCTGGAAGGACAGAAGCTAGCCGCCAGAAAGAACTGTCACGTGCCCCAGTTGCTGAGGAACAGCCTGGATTCACGGTGCTGCTGGGGTGTCCAGGGCTCAGCAGGCACCAGCTCAGCCACACTTGTGGTCAGGCAGAGTCTCTGGGCTTCAGCCGGGGTGGCTGATAGAGCATCCTGGGACCAAGCCTAGGACTACAGCAGCTGACCCCTGGGGTAGGGAATTAGCACCACAGAGCAGAGCTAGTGGACACCACCACAGCTAGGAAGGTGACTACCAGGACAGTCCCCTCAGAAGAGGCATCTCAGATGGCTCTGGGTGGTGGCTGGGCACAAAGGTCGTCTCACAGAGAGGTCTTCTGTTTGCTACAAAACAGCTCCCCACAATCCCCTGACTTCCCTCACCTCCCAGGCCCCTAGACTTCTCCTGGGGATCCCTCACAGGCTGGAGCTCTGGGCCACAATATTCACCTAGTACAGATGGCCCTCTCCCTGCTCATTCCTAAACCCCTCTACCTTCCCCTCCTTGGGACTCAGGAGAACCAGGGACTTTAAACACAGACCAGGATTAAAATGTCCCATAAAACTGTCATCTTCAAAGCAATGTGACCCTGGCATAAAACCAGAGAAGTAAATGAAAGCCGAGTTCAGAAAGAGGTCTGACTGCATTAAAGGAATATAACGGCATTTCAGATTGGAGCGGGGAGAGTGTGTGTGCAAGGGAGACAGCTGAGGACATGCTGGGGACACTGGGAAGCATCTCCAGTGAGCTTGGCAAGATCACACTAGGCCCCAAAATAACTTCCAAAAGATCTATGAACATTTAAATGTCAAAAAAAGCAATGCCATACAATTACCTAGGGATATCATACAAAAATTTTCATATCATCTTGGAGTGGGAAGGGCCCTTCTTCAAGTCTGACCCAATATCCAAGGGCCATAAAAAAGATGACAGATTCAGGTTTTTGTGGTTGTTGTTGGTGGTGGTGGGTTTTTTGTTTGGTTTTTGTTTTTGTCTTATTTTTCGAACAGGTTTCTCTGTGTAACAGTCCTGGCTGTCCTGGAACTTGCTCTGCAGGCCAAGCTGGCCTCAAACTCACAGAGATCCGCCTGCCTCTGCTGCCCAAGTTCTGGGATTAAGGCGTGTGCCACCTCACCCACCCAGATTTAAATGTTTTTTTAGAATTAAAAAAAAAAAATCGTCCGGGAGGTGGTGGTGCACGCCTTTAATCCCAGCACTTGGGAGGCAGAGCCAGGCGGATCTCTGTGAGTTTGATGCCAGCCTGGTCTACAGAGTGAGTTCTTTGTGCCAGGAAAGGCATAAAGCTACACAGAGAAACCCTGTCTCAAAAAACCAGAAAAAAAAAAAAAAAGAAAGTAAAAAAAAAAAAAGAATCACATGGCACAAATACAATAAACAAAGTCAAAAGATGAACGACAAACTGAGCAATATTTAAAGTATCTGCAGTTCATCAGCCCAAGGGTCAACTCCCCAGATCTACCAGGAGCTCTTATAAATTAATAAGCAGACCCCGCAGCAAAAGGATAGGAGACAGGAAGCCAAAACTCCAGTGCCCACGTCTGTGAAACACCAAGTCCACTTACTGTCTAGGGAGCAGGGGTTGGTGGTGTGTGGCAAAGAGGGCAGTGGGCAAGATCAAGATTATGAAAATAGACCTTCTTGTTGGACATGGCGGCACATATCTGTAATGTGTGCACTCAGGAGGCTGAGGTAGGAGAGGATGAGTTTGAGATGAACCTGGGCTCCAGACAGTGACCCTGTCTCAAAAATAACGTAAAATAAAATAAAAAGCTGACAGCGGGAGTGGTGGTGCACACCTTTAATCCCAGCACTCGGGAGGCAGAGGCAGGTGGATCTCTGTGAGTTCGAGGCCAGCCTGGTCTACAGAGTGAGTTCTAAGTGAGACGCAGTCTCAAAATAACAACAAGAAAATAGAAAAAGGAAAATACACGATGTTTATTTTCTCCCAGATCACATCTGCACTGCCCTGGAAAAAGATTGAAAACCACTGGATGTTTAACAGGAGCTGCGTAGATACCTAGAGAATGAGGGGACAAGAGCAACTGACAGGCGCCGATGGGCATGGCCTTCCTGTGTCCAGGAAGGGCTCCTAGCACTTTTCTAAGAGGTGGGCAAAGGGGAGGTGAACTATGTGTGCATTTAAGAAAGGGAGGGCGCTGAAGAGACCGCGCAGCAGCAAAGAGCACTGGCTGCCCTAGCAGAGGACCACATGGCAGCTCACAACTGTCTGCAATTCCAGTTCCAGGGACTCTGACGCCCTCTTCTGGCCTCTGCAGGCATTGCATACAGGTAGTATACTTACATAAATGCAGGCAAAATACCTGTGCTCATAAAATAAAAATAAATTTAAAGAAAAAAGGAGCCGGGTGGTGGTAGCGCACACCTTTAATCCCAGCACTTGGGAGACAGAGACAGGCAGATCTCTGTGAGTTCCAGGCTAGACTGGTCTACAAAGTAAGTTCCAGGACAGCCAGAGCTGCATAGAGAAACCCTGCTTAGAAAAACCAAAGTAAACCAACCAAACAAACAAACAAAAAAAATAAAACAAAAAACAACAACAAAAAAATGGAGATCAGTGAGATGGCACATGTTGCCAAGCCTGATGATCTGCGTTTGAGCCCCAGGACCCACATGGTGGGAGACAAGAACCAACTTCCACAAGGTGTCCTTTGACTTCCATATATGTGCTGCGCGCGCACACACACACACACACACACACACACACACACACACACACACACACACGAGGGAGGAGGGTAATGAAAATAAAAAGGCAGTGTATGTAGGAAAATTTTCATTGAGTATGATTTTTTTCATGTCTGAATTTTTGGTCACATAAAAAAGTAAATTAAGACAAAGCAAGCAGACACACATAACAAGGATTCCTTAACTATGTAGAATTTCCAGGCCCTGGTCAAATGCCCTGAGCCTGGGAAACCAGTCCAGCCTGGATCAGCACTGTCTGGTAGGCCCCTCTGCCTCTGAGATCTCCCAGGATGGTGTGGATGGAGGACAAAGGGCCCGAAGCAGGAAGCAGGTTAGCTGAGGGACTCCTGCATGTGGCCTCCAGATCTGCCTGGCTCTGCAGAACTACAGGCTTCTCCCCTAGGATCAAGCACGTGTGACTTGACCTGCTGAGAGCCAGGCACAGCCCCAGGAGGTGACCACAGCATGTGTGCCCCATCCCCAGGTGCCAGCTGGTACCCTCTTTCAAGTGTTAGCTATGTAGTTCAGAGTAGAAAGGACCTCTTGGAGGGGGCTGAGGAAGTCCCAGAGCAGTCCTCAGAAAGAAAGACCAGCGGGGACTGTCCTACTGTTCTCTTCATCCCTGCAAGACTGCGGCCACCAAGGCCTGGCTCCCAAGGTGTCCCCGCTGCTGGCCTGCACCTCCCGTTCCAACTCATGTTCATCCGTGCCCTATCTCCCTCTTTATGTCCCTCTGCTAGCTGGGTCCATCTCCAGGGTCCCGTCTGTTTCCAGGCGTTTCTGTCCCTTCTTAGATGGTGTGCTCACTCGTAGCCATGCTCTGGTTAAAGAGATGACCCACCCTTCCCTCTACACCCTGGGGCTCCTAGACGGGGATGGCTCTATCTTGGCCAGGACTGGCCCAATTCTGTTCTGTGGCCTGTTCTGTTCAAGCAGAGCAGGCATTAACAGTCTACACTCAGTGTGTGTGTGTGTGTGTGTGTGTGTGTGTGTGTGTGTGTGTGTGTGTGTGTGTGAGAGAGAGAGAGAGAGAGAGAGAGAGAGAGAGAGTCAGATGAAGTCCTGGGACCTCTGGAATGAGGTCTGGAATGAACACTGAGGACATCAGGGAAGCAATCAGTGCCAATTTAGTCTTCAAGGAGCACCAAATTGGAGTGGGCTGGGATTGAGAGCCTGATAGAAATTGATAACACAAATGCTCCAAAATGCATCTGGGAGATGGGGAGGCTGCTGGGGCTGGGGGGAAGCCCCTCCCTTGGGACACAAGCTGCCCAGGGAGGGTTCAAATAACAGGAAACGGGCTCGAAGAGCAAGTGAGCAAATGAGGCCAGAGCAAGGCGCTAAAAGCCAAGGAAAGGCGGGCATGCTCAGGGGTGGGAATGACGTCTCCCACAGCAGAAGCTGACTATCCCATGGCAGCCCAGAGAGTCAGTCATCAGGACCGGACTAGGACAGTCTGGGTCATCCTAGGCCCCATCACCAGAACTCACTGAAGCCAGTAGGGGAGGTGGGAGCCCAGCCGAGCTAGCGCTGGTAGGCGAATGACTGTAGAGCTGAACCCTGGGCCTTCCACTCTCGCTGTGAGACCTTAGGCATGTTGACTAACCTCTCTGTTTTTTGCCCCTGCAAGGTGGGGTGGTGGCAGTGCCTACTTTGTAGGTCTGTGAGGGTTAAAGGGGTAAATGCAAGCTGGGCTGGATGGTGCCTGGCGCAGTTAGGGTTCAGTGGACTACGCAGCAGCGCAGTTACAGAGGTGACCCAGGGGAGGGACCACCCAGGCTATTCTCTGCTTCCACGCCTCTTCCCCTCCCTCGCTCCCCACCTCCCCCCGAGTAGAGCAGCTCCCCCTTACCTTGTGCAGCCAGTACAGGTTCATCTGCTGCCCCACAGCAATGTGACATAGTGCCAGGACCTGAAGAGGGTCCCCAGGGGCCAGTCAAGCCACGTGTGACGCGAAAGCTTGCCAGCTCTCCAGATGCCCTGCTCCATCCACAGTCCTGCCCTTGGTCTGACCCTAGGCAGGCAGCACACCCTCCCCACAGGCACCAGGAATGCCCAGCCCAGCCCTGGCCTGGCCTGGCCTCCTTCCAGATTACTCCAGGCCTCCAGCCTCCTCCTCTAGGAATTCCCCTGCGCAAGGTTCCTGGGTTTGGCACGCAAACTGCCCAACTTTATGCATCAATTGTTTGGGAGATCTAGGCCCTGGGATTCAGAAACAGGCTTGAGCCCTGTCCCCAAGGAGCCCCCAGTGCAGAGTGTGGTCAACCTGAGTCTCTTAGTGCGGCGGACATTGTGGGTAGGCAGCCCAAGCAGTTTCTGGAAGATGTCTGTGGTAGGTGCCGAGAACCAGAATGGCACTTTGTTGGCCTGGAGGTGGGGGTGGGGATGAGAAGGGGCTTCCAGAGGGACAGCTGAAGGGGACTCATAAAATGAGACCTCCTACCTTGGACTCAGGCCTCAGACCCAAGCAACATTCAAGGGGTCTGGCCAGAAGCCCACCCTCTCCTCACAGACCAGCACAGGCCATGTCTCCCTCTACTAGGAACAGACCCACATGAGCCCAGGGGAGCCTCTCCACACATACCAGGAGGCCTGCGATGTATGTGAAGGCAGCAGCTGTGGTCACGAGGATGGGCACAGACCAGTCGCTCCAGTAGCCCATGCGGTTGTAGAGGTACCTGGTGGGAAGAGAGGGGCAGAGGTCAGACCCCCACTGGGCCACTGCCTAGCCATGGAGCTAGGAGCTAGGATAATCTTAGTTCTCACACAGCTGCCGCTGAAGAGTCACAAGCAAGCCCTTCCCATCCCATATTGGCAATCAGTGCTTCCCTTAGGGTCAGTCATGCCTACTTCTGGTGGGCACTCAGGGCATGAAGCAGAAGAGCCCAGTCACTGTTCTGAAAGCCATTACACTTCCTTCCCACTGGCCGCTGCACTATAGACATGTGTGAACAGCAGATCTGGGATACACACTCCACCCCGGCCACCCTCAGGAGCATGGTCAACACAGCCCTGAGGGACGAACACACTCTGGGATCTAATCTCCACACTGCTTCTTGCTGGCTCACAGGACCTTGTGGAGGTGACAGGCACCACAGATTCTGAGATGCCCTTGACGGTCGTTCACCTCAAGTTCAATGACAGAATGTGCAACTATGGAGCTTAGAACGGATAAGATGTAACACTCCAGTCCACTCACCTGTAGGATGGGGATAAGAGAAAGCCCTTCACTGGGCTTCAGGGAATGAAGGGAGGGAGGCTTGTGACAAGGACATAACAAATGTCCTCCTAACGAGAGCACCCACGGAAACCAGGAAAAGTGCTGAGAAAACGTGATTTATTTGAAAGCAGCATGTGGTCTTCTTGCATTCCTGTGCCATCTATAGCCGGCTTCCCATTAGTGGAACATCATGGCTTGCAATGATTCACTTTCTAAACTAACACGAAGATGAGAGAATGGACACATCTTTTTGCATTTCTATTTCCTTGGGTCGGGTTGCTATAAACAGAATGTCAGGGCAGAGGGAGCGAACTTCTTAAGGGTCCTGGGGGATGCAGCTGAGCTACTCCCCAGAATGATGACTCACTCACAGCCTCCTTGTGTTTGTAGGGAATGAGAGACTCAGAGGATAAAGTAACTCACTCGGGGTATTAAAGAGTGAGCCAGCGTCAGGACAGACAGTGGTAGCCTGCCCGGAGCTGGGAGGAGACATCAGGAAGATTCCACGGGACATCTGCCTCCCTGTCCCTTCCCTGGGCCCTGCTCTGAGCCTGTGGGAAGGTCTACCATTCAGAAAATCACAGGCTAGGATATCTGACTGTACAGCTTGGGAAACTGAGGCCCAAAGAAGTCCAGGAATCAGCCCTGGAGCTGCTCCTGATTTTCTGGTCCCACTGGCCTCTCAAGTGTGGCCACATTGGGCAGGAAAGCCTCCAGGACCAACACACAATAGCTTACAGGTGTGTCCAACCTGCACAAGACAAATTGTGAATGTCCGTCAAACATTGTTGTGAGTTTGGTTACTTTGGGTGTGTTTGTTGTTTGCAATAATCCCACGGTGGAGTTCTCTAGCGTACACTGTCGATGACAGCCCTGTGTCTCAGTGTCAAAAGGTTGGACACTCTCGGCCCTATGCGGCTCTCCTTGCCTATGCCCATCCAGTGCTGACCCTTGGTGCTTACATCCTCTTTGTGCAGGACGTAATCCCAGAGACTCAAGGGAAGCTTCAGCCTCCCAAGAAACAGCTAGCAGGTAGAGGAGCTGCAGTTTGCAGGCAGGCCTCTGTGCTGCCTCCTAGACAGGGCTGGCATCTGCTGAGTCTTCCCAGTGACAGGAAGCTATTGAGGGTCAAACCTCCATCACTGATCCATCAGCAGCTTGCTGTGTGACCTCGCAAAGGCCCTTCTACCCTCTCTGAGCCGTATTTCCTCAAACTGCTCTTGACATGTGTCCTTGGCACTGACCGGCTGTATGACCATGAGTGAGTGTGACCTCCTCAGACCTCACTTTGTCCATATACACAGGGTGTGTGCTGCTGTCTAGGGATTGCCATTGAGGGCCAGCAAGCAATGTTCTCATGCATCCACAATACCACCCACGCTTTAGACACTTACAAAGATGCATGCTTGACCTGTGATATGTAATAGAGACCAGGGCCCAGCTCCGGCACGTGAGTGGGCCTGGCTCATCTTGCTGGGCTACAGGGCAGGTGGAGGCAACAGCAGTGTGTCCTTTACTGTATTCATTAATGACAGTGGTCCAGTCTGGGGCTTCGGAGAGTATGACAGTTCATATCGATCGTCAACTTGACAGAATCTAGACTCACCTAGGACGCACTGAGGGAGTTTCTAGACCGGGTTAAATGAGGCAGGGAGACCACCCTGAATGTGGGTGGTGCCAAATGGGCTGGGGTCCTGGCTTGACTAAAAAGCAGGAGGCAAGATGAGCATCAGAATTTATCTCCCCCTGAGCCTGATGTGATAAAAGCGGCTGCCTCAAGCTCCTGTCGCCATGACTGATGGGTTGTGCTCTGGAACTGTGGGCCAAAGCGGACCCCTCCTTTCTGAAGTCGCATGTGCCGACCCATTTTGTCACAGCGATGGGAAAGTAACTAACACACAGGTGGGTGGACAGCAGACGTCATGTCCCATTAATAGTCTTGGGATTCTAGCAGAATCCTTGAACCTCAGCCCACCAGAAGCCGAGTCTGACGAGCCCGGTGCTCTGAGTCAGAGCCTCCCTCGGGTGGAGACTTGGCCTCCCAGGAAGCAGCTCTGTGCCCCACCCCCACCCATCCCTCTGTCTCGTCCTCATAAGAACCTGATGAGACTGGAGTTATCCTACCTCACAGAGGGAGAAAGAAGCTCAGAGCGCACCAGAGGCTTGCTCCCTAGCCCTGACTCCCCACACTGGATACATGAAATTGGGCCTCAGTTTCCAAAATCTGTCAGTGGCAGAGTTCTCTCTCAGAAGCACCCAGGATCTTCTTCCCTGCCCATGCCTTTCCTGGTCAACACAAAGCTGGCAATAGAGGAGGGGAGGGCATGGGTAATATTGTACCTGCCCTTGGACCCGAAGTGCCCCTAAAGGAGGCAGAGCTGAATTAGACAGCGACCACTGTCCTTAATGAATACAGTAAAGGACACACTATTGTTGCCTCCACCTGCCCTGTAGCCCAGCAAGATGAGCCAGGCCCACTCACGTGCCGGAGCTGGGCCCTGGTCTCTACTACGTATCACAGGTCAATCATGCTTCTTTGTAAGTGTCTAAAGCCTGGGTAGTGTTGTACCTGCCCTTGGACCCGAAGTGCCCCTAAAGGAGGCAGAGCTGAATTAGACAGTGACATCTGCCAGCCATGCCAGTCCAGCCACAGGAGCCAGGGAGCCCGAGGCTAGGAACTGCCTCTTCTGCCCAGATCTTGGTCTCTCTTGGCCTTGAGCTCTTGTCTAGGAAGGGAACTAGCAGCCCTCCACCTCAGGCTGATATCATGCTGCCTTCTGCTCCTGTTCTTCACAGCCTGGGCCTAGAGAGCACCACTGGGTCTCCCTGTAAACTTTAGGGGATCTAAGAGCCAGCTCAGGCTAGCTCCCACGTCTCCTCTTCCAGGAAGCCTTCCTGAAGGCCTGCAGATGGGCAGGATCAGGGCTCCAGAGCGGGCCTTGCTTGAGGCCACAGGGGAGCTGGTTGTAGGACTCCAGGGCCGGGTTGGGCCCTGGGGATTCCTCCACTTACCAGTTGAACTCATCGTAGTCGTTGTGAACTTCCCACCAGAAGTAGAGCCAGGTGAGCGTGAGGCTGAAGGTGCAAGCCAGGAGCAAGAACCACAGGCGTTCCCACTGCAAGAGCAGAGCAGAGGGTGGCGTCACATCGTCACATCCTCACATCGTCACATCAGGTGGGCGGCTCCCACAAGAGCAGACAGCAAGGGAGCAGGACTAGGGGTCCTGCCAGGAAGCAAGTGGCAGCCTAAGGCCTTTCTGCTGCATCTGGAGGCCTGCCCAGTGTGTGCTAGTCCACTGTCCTGGTACTGGTCCCTAGGAACAAAGAAAGCCTCTCACGGAGTCTCCTGCAGCCCTGGCCGGCCTCGAACTCCTTATGTAGCTGAAAATGGCCTTGAGCTCCTGGTCCTCTTGGTCTGTACCTCCCGCATGCTGGGATTACAGATATGTGGCCCCAGGCCCAGATATTTTAAGGTTTATTTTATGACTTGTGTGTGTGTGTGTGTGTGTGTGTGTGTGTGTGTGTGTGTGTGTGTGTGTGTATGTGTAGACTGTGGAAGCCAGAGGCAATGGATCCTCCTGGAGCTGGAATTATAGGCACTTGTGAGATGCACATGGATGCTGGAAATGGAACTCAGGTCCTCTGGAAGATCAAAGTGCGCTCTTTGCCACTGTGTCAACTTTCCCGCCAACCAAGTAGTTTTAAGGTGGTGCTGGGTATGGAAAGCAGGGTTTTGTGTGTGCTAGGCAGGCAAGCACTGTCAAGAGCGACACCCCCAGCCCCTTTCATCTCCCCTGTTCCATTCTCATATGTTCACACAGCAGGCATTGCTTACCACCTCTACCCGATGCTACTGACAGAAACGCTGAAGCCCAGAGAGACCAACCAGTTTGCCAGAGTCACACAGCTAATTAGTAGAAGGTTAGGACCAGTGAGCTCCCTAACTGGAAGAAATGCAGCAACTGCCTTCTTCCCTATGGTGCTGGGGCCTCAGGGCTGAGCTGGGAAAGATCACACCCTGTGGACTCCTGCTGGAGTGGGTAAACACAGACCCAGCCATGCAGCTCCTGGGAGCCTGGGCTCAGAGGCTTGCAAGTGCATCAGCTGGCCAAGCCCTGGGGTTTCCCCAGCTTCCATGCCTCTGTTGAGCTCAGCAGCACAAACTAGGGCAGATCATCTTGCTATGCCCTGAGAAGCTGCTGAGGTCAACAGCAATGATCTGAAATGAGATTCGAGAACTCAGATTATTCACCCCTGGAGTGCTGAGTCCCCCAAAGTCCCATTTCTGTTCCGATCTCTCCAACACAGGATGGCCAGCCTGGCAAAAGGATCAGGAGTTCCAACTGGTTAATATCCTCCCGGCCCCTTACTGTTTAGCCAAGCAAGGATGCCCTTTCTTCTGTGTATGACCCCTGACCCCCAGCTTCATCCCCTCAACTGGGAAGGACCACAGGCTTAGGCTTGTCACTCAATGTTCCCATCTTCCCATGGAGGACCCATGCCACCCCCTCTGGGAAGCCTTCCTGGACTCAGCTCTAGCCCCTTGAACTCACTGTGCTCCATCAATGCCTCTCTTCTCCAAACTCACTCTCTGTGCCCCTAGATGGCATGGGACCCATTAGTATTGATGACTAGGAAAGAGGGTGTCAGGAGGAGAAAAAAACATTCCCTAACTTCCCAGACCCCCTCCATCCCACATCAGTAACTAAATGTTGTGTTTGGAGCCAGACTGTCTGGGAATCTCAAATCCCCATTACCACTGACAAGCTGTGCGTCTCTGGACAGGTTATTCAACCTCTCTGTGATTGTTTCTTCCCTGTGAACTAAATCCAATAATGACATTCATAGCACAAGGTTGATATGAATGGCCCCTTGCCACCATGCAGGAGAGGTTCTCAACCTGGATAATCCAGGACTGGGTACACACTGACACCCTCATACCAATGTGGTGACCCATGTTTGGGTGAGCAGCTGCCACCACTCACAGGCATGTGCAGAGCTAGGCTGCTGGGCCTAACCCTGCTCTGCTTGTAAACAGGGATGTGAAGGTGACATTTCTCTCAAGCCCGGGCCACACCAGGTTCGGGGGTGGGGAGTAGGGGGGTGAAGACAGCTTTTCAGAGAAAAGCTCACCGGTGTCCGCCCCACCTGGGCACGGGCCAGCACAGCCCTAGACTAGGAGAGAGAGTCCTGGCTAGAACAAGACAGGTCTTCCTGAGGGGACCAGACCTGGGGGGCCACTAAGATGGCTGGGATGGTGAAGGAGCAGAGTGAGTGGCACTCAGTCCTTCTCCCCAGAGCTGGCACCTTCCCTTCCACCAACACCAGCCCTAGGTCCAGTCCCGACAGTCTCACCGGTTGCCTCCCGCTCCTACTTGCTCAACAAAGGCTTGTTTCCTGGAGTCCAGCTGGCAGGTCCCAGGTCAGCTTTAACATCGGGCTCCCACTCAGTACAGCACACTCCCGCCTCCCCATCACGTTTCAAGCACGAACTCCCACTGGTCTCAGCTCCACAGACTCCAGGGCACACCCACAGCTAGCCCACTGAGGCAGAGGGAGGCTCCGGGGACGGGGAGCCTGAACCTACTGGGGCCTGTCCTAGGCAAATAGCCTGGGTGTGGAGAGGGCAGGCAGGGGACGTACCACAAGTATGACACAAGCCCCAGGACAGCTTTGCTAAGGGGCCAGGAGGCCAAAGCTGCAGGTGGAACAGCTTGGGGAGGGAGGGCAGGCAGGGGTCCTGAGCTCACTGGGCCACATCCCAGTGGTGAGGCAGGCCAGGGCACCTGTGAGGGGTCCCAGGCTCTCAGCAGCTGGGAACTGACAAAGTCAGAGCCGATAAGTAGGCATAGCAGGAGGGTGCGGGGCCTTGGAAACCAGGAACTAGGAACCTCATTTTCAGAAGCTAGGGCTGAGTGATTAAACTCCCTCAGAAGCTGGAGGTCATTAGGCCACAGGCAGCTGATGGATGGGGCTGAAGAGGCCCCGACACAGGAGGGAAAGAGGTGCATGGCTGTTCCGAGAACAATCAGAGGAAAAAACTGAATGGCGGGGGTTGGAAGAGAGGGGATGGGGAAGGAAGGTGACGAGTGGGAGAGGAAGTGGCCTCCCCGCAGTCCCACTGATAGAGAGGCTCTCAGGGGCACTAATGGGCCTTGTCAGGGAGAATTACCAAGGAGAAAGGCCTGGGCATGCTCTGCCCATTAGCGAGTGGGTCTGGCTGGGCTCCGAGGAGATACAGAGGGCACATTGCCTCACCAACCTCCGAGGCGACACCAGTGGAGCTTGAGGTCCTGGCCCTCCGTCTCTCTGCATGGTACCAGAGGGATGGGCACCCTCTGTCTCTCTCATGGGTACCAGAGGGGGTTATAGGAATGCGGTGCTGCATGCGATGGCTCAGAAAGGGAAGGACCCTTCTGATCACATCACCTGTGGGTAAGCAACTGTGCCTACCATTCAGTTAACCACACACGTATGGTGTTATGACAGTCATCTGGCAGACAGTAGACAAGGGGGTCAACATGGGCTGGGAGAGGTCGGAGAGGTCACCAAATAGGGGAGTTCTGAGATGTTCCCCCCAAACTTGTCCTACCCCACTGGGACTCGGTATGGCAACCCCAGGCCCAGTGTCCATTCACCCTCCCCTTTCTGCAGGCTGTACCCCGCCCCCAGGCCTAACCTCTGGCTCCTCCTGGATGCCTTTGTGTCCCTGTAACCCCCCAACAACCTCCCACCCCTGAACATCCTGTGCTGACTCTTGGTACCCAGCCACCTGCCCTCCAACGGCACCCAGCTGCAGAGCTAGGCAACGTATCTCAGAGCTGTGGCTTAAGCCGGGGTTCTGCCCTCGGAGCCTGGAGGCCTCGCCTATAGGATGGGAACTCCAAGGGTGTTGGAAGGGTGCTGTCGAGTAAGCTGAGCCGCTTCCAGTGACTCACAGTAAGTGTGTCATAAAGGGGAGTTCACTGGCTAGCTCACACATTCCTTGGGGGGCAGTGGGGCATGGTGTGACCTGGCTCCCCAGGGCCTACCAGCGTGTTGGGACACAAAGTGGGGCTAAGATATGGTGTGGGGAACCAAGAAAGGATGGATTCACGTGAGACTGTGAGATGCAAGGAGGCTAGGTTCAAAGGACAGACTGGCCTCGGACCAGGGGCCCACCGAGCCCAGGCAGCTGGGGGCTGGACCAAGGGAACAGCCCCTCTATGTTCACACAGGTGGCAGGTAGCAGAAGGCCTGTGCTGGAGTCTGCCACATGGAGAGAAGAGGTCTGGGTTGGGAGCGGGGGTGGGGGTGGGGGGTGGGGTGGCCTGGCCAGGCAGCATTCTGTATCCCTGCTCCAGGGGATAGAAGCTGAGGGGTGATAACTGACAGAGAATCCCCAAGGTTCCAGCCAACAACCCTGTCTCATCCCCTCCCACTCTCGCCCTGGTCCTCCAGGAGCTGAGACCCTTTGTGGCAGAAGGGCCACAGGTAGGGGTTTCATCAAAGGTAGGGCTTTCTCCTCCCCACCTCCTGTTGATGAGCATGTGACCATCCTCGCCTGTGGCCAGTCCCTCCCGCCCTCCACCCCCACCCCAGAGCCTTCTGCACTCCAAGACCCTGCTGACAGAAAGAGCTCATTAGCAGCCAGGCTCTGACAGATCCCACAGCCGACTGGACACAGGAAGCAGGGGCAGCACCCAGGGTGGGCCGACTCTGCTCCTGCGGCTTCCACTCACTACCAGCTCCTGTGAACTCCTGACTGCCGCCAGGATGCACACAGCTGCCCATCATTGCCGGTGCAGTCACGTTTTTGGGGTACCCAGACAGAACAGAGCCCAGCTTCTGAACTCTGTGATCTGACAGTGCCTGGCAGGAGCTGCCGGCCCCACCCTGGCAACATTGACAACTCAGAATCATAGACATTGGAGCCTGAGATGTCCCACTCAGTTCCTGTCTCCTGTGTACCCAGGGCAGGGTGGGAGTTCAGCCTGCTGCAGCTCAGGCAGCCCCAGGGAGAGCCCCCCAAAGCTCTCCCTTCTTAGACCCTCAGCCTGACCTGGGCTCAGACACTCAGCAATGCTGGGTTTGAATCCTGGGATGGTTATAGCTGAGTAGCCCTGGAGATGTCCAACCTCTTTGGAGCCCTAGCTTCCTGCTCTGAGAATGAGGACAGGTACGGTGTGCCATACAGGGCACTAGTAACGCACTTGCAATGTGGCACTGGCCAGGAAGGGGAGCTGTTCCCTTGGTCCCCTTTCCTTCCTGCCTCTCCGACTCCCTCCAGTGGAGCTAAAAACCTGCCCCCTTAGATGGAAACCACACAGACCAATGCAGCCAAAGGAGTCAAATAATACTGGAGTCAAATGGCCAATGAGAGAGTGGTGTGCGTGTGTGTGTGTGTGTGTGTGTGTGTGTGTGTGTGTGTGTGTGTGTGTGTGACAGCTGGGCTTTAATTCCAGCCCTACTACCCACTGGCTGTGCGGCTGTGGGCCAAGCCCTCAGCACCTCAACCCTCAGCTTCCTCCCCTGTTCATAGAGATGACATCAGCACCACCTCACAGGAAAGCTGCCAGGCCCCAGCGATTACACATGTAAGCTGTAAGTCTCCAGATCCACCATGGTTCCTATAATTACCGTTCGCGTCTCACAGCCCTTTAATTATGTGAAGACAGTGATCAAGCCTTCGCCCTCCCCCTGCTCTACATTGAGTCTTCCTCTGGCTGCTGAGGACAGCCAGCCTGATCACCTGCTCCTGGCCCGGGGTGGGCACCCATAGGCAGGGAGAACAAGATGTCAGGCCTGGCTCTGCAGGCCTTGTGCTGTGGGCGCGAGGGGCTCGGTCAGGAGGCTGACCGCGACATGACCCTGGCATGCCACTGCTCAACCCTACCTCACACAGGCTGCAGCCCAACTTTGGGAGACAGAGGCCTGGAGGAGCTCTTCATGGCACTGGGGTAGGGTTCTCTACGTCTCTCTCCCACCGTTCTGCAAAGCACGTAGGACGGTTGAGACCGAGACCCAGACAGGGAAAGTGACTGGCCTAAGGTCACAAAGAACAAACACACACCACTGGTCAGCCAGAACTCGAAACCAGGCCTAGGTGTCTCTGTGGTCCTCAACTGTCTCAAGAAAACAAGAGCCAGGACATGTAATTATCTTTGTCCGGCCACAGAGGAAACAGGCTTAGAGAGTCAAAGCTTTGCCCAAGGTCCCACTGCGGGTCACAGGTGAAGAGAATTTCAGGTTCCTCATCTCATCCTTCCACTAAAGAAATGGAGAAACTACGAACCAAGGTAGAAGAATGGCCTAGAGACAGGGCCATGGGGTTAGGAAGCCAGGAAGGGAGTGCAGAGTGACAGAGAAGACAGCAGATGGAGCTGGGACACATGGACATGCACTCAGAAAAGCTCCCTGCCTCACACCCCACACCACTGATCTTTCCAGTCACTCCTCCCAGGGATGCTGAGCCCTTCCCTGTGGAGACCCAAGAGTCCGCTGCCGTGACCAGGCAGCAGAGCGGCCACTTCAGTCCTGAGCATGAGTGAGAGCAAGGATCGAGGCAGGCATAGAGAACTTCCTGGAGGAGGAAGGGCGGCTGGTAGGAAAAGGCTTGCTGGGAGGACAGGCCGATGATGAACCTCCATCTGGGCAGGAAGGAGCAGAGGCAGACATGGATTGGGCAGATCTTGTTCAGAGAACAAGTAATATCGGGCAGGTCTTGTCCAGGCTTCTCGTCTACGGCCATTTTTTTAAAATTAAGTAATTTGATAATAAAATAATGTTTGGTTGGTGTGTGTTTGCACTCATGTACAGGTGGATGCCGTGGTACATTTGTGGAAGGCAGAGGACAATTTTGGCAAGTCGGATCTCTCTTTCCACTGCAGGTTGTAGGGCTTGAACTCCAGGTCACCAGGCTTGGACGACAAGTGCCTATACCTTCTCGGCCATCTTGTCCACCCACCCACCCACCTCTTATTTTTTTAAGCTAGGGATGATTCTGAACCCCTGATGCTCCTGACTCTACCTCCCAAGAGCTGGGATTACATGGTGTTAGGAAGTGCTGACCGTCAGCTTCATCAAACCTGGCAAGTGCTCCACCAGCTGAGCTCCACCCCAGACCCCCAATTTAAATTTTCACACCGTCAGGTCTACCCCCTTTGACTTTCTTCAGGTCCGCCTTTGTGCTTGAGGAGAGCAGCAGACCCTACACTTAAGTCATAGTTACAGCAGGAATGCTCAGCCTTACTGTCAATGCTGAGTCCCGCCCATCCTTCTGGACGGCAGTACACCAAGAGGGTCTCCAGAGCCTACCCCTAGAGCACAACAAAGCCTCAAATGTCTTTCCATTCATGTCTTTCCAGACTGTCTGATTTTCTCAACGATTTCCTCTATGCTTTCTAAATAGAAGAAAAGTTTTAAAACAGGGAAAATACATTTCAATCCATCTGGAATTTATTCTGGTGTGAGGTAAGGGGCAAGATCTCCCACTGCCGCTGCATGAATGAATGACACTTGCAATGACACCCACCTCAGTCTACCACACGGCAAGTTCTCTAGTGTCTGCACATTTCTAGATTCTCAGCCTGTCTGGACAGAAGCAGGCCTTTTTCCTGTGTGTGACTCTGCCTTGAGCTGACCTGTTCAGCTTAACTGCCCCAGAGTCTCGTGTGGTCCAGCTCTGCTTGGGAGTCCCAGAGAGAGTCACGCAATTCTCTGCATTCAGTGATACCTCTGTCCCATGCTCAACTCGCCAAGTTTCAAATGAGGGATGGAGGAAATGTGGGCTGGAAAGGGGGCAGGAGTTCCTGGGAGGCAGAGCCGGGCATGCCCTGGCAGGATTATGCTGGCTCGGGCCCAGGAGATTTGGGGGAGGGGCTGCTGGGCAGGGCTGAGTTAGATGGCAGGATTAGGGCCGAGCTGGGAGGGGATTATTAGAATCCCACTGCCAGCCAGTTCCTGGCAGCCTAAGAGGCTGGATTTGTTTCTCCGGGCTATAGAAGGCTGGGCAATTAGACCTCTGTCTGTCCTCGCTTCTGCCAGGACGCCCTCAGAGCAGCTCATTAGGTGGGAGGATGGCATCAGGCCCAGCTGGCAACTCCTCTTTCCGCCTGTCCATCCCTTGGGCACAGCAGAGCTGGAGGACCCTGAGGACAGGCCACTGAGCACCCCTCAGGCCCATCCAGTTTACAGGCCCGGGCTGGATTGGTTTATGTACCCTCCCTAAGGAATGGTCCAGGCCTCCACCTGCTCAGACCTAGGTGTTGTTAGTGCCCTTCACAGAGGAGATGAAAGATGCCAGGAGACCCTCTCCCATTCTCTTCTTCACACCACCCCACTATAGAAGTAGAAAACTAAAGTCCAGAAGATCATTCCTCATCCTTCAGGCTCTGTCCCTGTAGCCACCAAAAGGAGAGTGCCATCCATGGGAAGTCTGTAGAGAGGGCAAACTCTTCTCAAGGTTAGAACTGGGTCTCTTCTTACATGGGACAGGAGGCACATGGGTACCTGCTGTCTAATACCCCACTTAACGGGCAAGCAGGCTGAGGCTGAGAGGCCCGGGGCTTGCCTGAGGGCCAGGGTAGCATCAGAAGAAAAGGCAGAGTTAGAGATGCGGCTGCCTGGCCAGGAGGGTCCAGCTGAATCCAACCATATCCTGGAATCTGCTTTAAGGACTTCATCACCAAGGCAACCCCGAAGTCTCTCTTCCTCTACACCCCAACCACGACTCAAACCACAAGGCTGCCAGGACAGGAAGCTGGGAAATTCCCCTTCTTGTCCACCTGTAGAAAAAGCCAATCTCAGCCTTCAAGGGTGGTCTGGGAGAACCCAAGGGCTGAGTCAGGACCCTGCCTGGCCAGCCACAGCCAGAAACCCAAGAGGCAGGCCAGGAATACAGCAAGCTCCTTATCATACATGTGTGTCTTCCTTCTCCAGGACCCCAACACTCAAGAACTCCCCCATAGTAGTCGGCAAGATGACAGGCATAGCCCCTCGGCAGCTTCCTTAGTCACTGTTCACTATCCCAGCCACCGTCCTTTCTGCATTTCTCTTAGCACACATTGTCAAGCCTGAGCCAGGCCTTGAGTCCACTGGAAGGGTCAGCGAATCCCAGTCCTTACGTCTAGCACTGGCCCAAAGTGTTGTGAAAGCCCACACGACAGGGAAGGAGCAATGGCTTGGTTTGGTGGAAAGACATCTGAGTTAAGAGAAGGGAGAGTAGGGGGCACTGGGGCAGGGAGGCGAAGCCTCTGTGTGGAGGGGGTTTACTAAGAGCATGGAGAAGCCTGGATGGCATGGCTAGTGTGGCTGGTGTGGAAGGGCTAGGGAGGGGCAGAGGTGACAGACCTTCATGGCAAAAGGAACCTTCATCTAGTTCCACCCCGAGAGGGAGGCCACTGGGGCTGGGGACACTGACTGGCCTGCCTGCCCCTGCTGTTTCGTTCCCAAAGACTCACCCATGCCCCCACAGCACAGCCCGAATCTCTTAGGGTGGCCTCCAACTTCCCAGACTAAGAACTATGGGATGACAGGGACTCTTTCCTTTTTTTTTTTTTTTTTTTTTTTTTTTTTTTGGTTTTTCGAGATAGGGTTTCTCTGTGTAGCTTTGCGCCTTTCCTGGAACTCACTTGGTAGCCCAGGCTGGCCTCGAACTCACAGAGATCCGCCTGGCTCTGCCTCCCGAGTGCTGGGATTAAAGGCATGCGCCACCACCGCCCGGCGACAGGGACTGTTTCCAAGGCTCTGCCTGGGTCAGCCTGTGAATGGACCTTGTAGGTGTCTGTGGAATCTTTCCTCTTGCCCACATCCCTGCACGTGCACACATGTGCACACACACGCGCATGTCACCTCCCCAGACTCTCTTCTGGCTCCCTGGCCTTCCTCTCAAGGACTTTCAGAGTATTCTGTACAGTGTAACCTCTGGGGCCTTTGCGCAGCTTGACCCATGGCTGAAGCCTGGCCTGCTCAGTACCGCTGCAGGCTCAGGCCTCCAGGTAGGTGTTCCCCTCCCCCAGATGAAGAGCAATGAGTTGCAGCTCCCAAACACGAGTCAGTAGCAACAGACACCCTGCCCCATACACTTACCACCCACTCCCAGCATCCCCTGGACCTGGCTTTGATTTCCCTGAGTGATCTGGGTGTCTATTCATAACTGTCCCCTGGCCCTCACCAGCCTGGGCTCCCTTTCAAGGGAGGAGAGAACCAGGTCAGCTTCAACTGGGATTTGTGAGCATGTGCCAGAATAGGTTTGTTGATTGCATACATAAGGGCAGCTCCGCCTAACTCACTGGAGGTGGAAGAGGGGAGAAGATACAGGCTGGGGGTGTGAGCAGGGGTGCACACTGTGCCAATGGCCCCTCAGCTTGAATAAATCAGTCTTCTTGGAGCTCCATCCACAAGCTGGGAGGAATCCAGTAAGGTCTTAACAGCTTTTAAAAGGCAAGGGTAGCACAGACGTGCAAGACAGCTGATTGCCATACTCTGCTTCTTGGTGTCTGGCTAGGAAGTTCCTCCAGGCCTCTGACCTAAATCCCTCTCAGTATGGAAGCTGGTTTTGACACTACTGCCTTCAGGGGACCCAGGGACTTGGGGGAGGGGTGCCAGAGGGAGGAGGGCCAGGGCCAGCTTGAGAACAGTCTCTGTCTCACTGAGTCCTTAATTGGCAGTATTAAAGTAATGAGTCACAAACAACAGCCAATTAATTATCCTCAGTTATAAAAAGCTCCGCTTCCCTTCCTTGCCGTCGGGTGAGGCACCCTCAGCCGAGCTGCTCCACACCCTCGGCCAGCAGCAGGAGAGGCAATTCCATCTCCATGCTCCCAGCTTCCTGCTTCCATATGGTGTGTCCTGTGAACAAAGGCTTGGGAGTGGGCGGAAGAGTGGCCTTCATGGAGGGGTTCCGCTTCAAGTTCTGTGATCCTGCTCATCTCCATCACCTGCTTGGGAGGCAGTCCGGCCTGACCAGGCTGCCCCTGGGGATCCCAGCCTGGCATCAGAGAACAACCTTGCCTCACCCCAGACCCTGTTCCTCAGTCAAGCAACTTCCTGAGTCTGCTCCTAGCCCCATTCTCCTTGGGCTCTTTTTATCCATACATCAACGCAAGCAATCTCCCTGCAGCCTCCAGCAACTGTGGCTTGCAGACCTGTCATGACCTCCTGCACAGCTGCCCTGTGCCTGGATTTCTCCCTCTGTAAAGTGGGTGCACAATTAGATGTGGCCAGCAGGGATGTTCATTGGCTCATTTACAGGCAGTAAATAATTCTCTTCCTGCATGCAGCAGGCGCTCAGTAATGTTAACTCTTACCAAGACTATCTGCCTTATTTCCTAGCTCCCATTTCACAGCTGAGATATAGGTGATGGGGGACCCCCTTGCAGAGGCCTCTCCTCCTCACTCCCCAGAGCCAGCAGTGGCCTCAACTTGCCCAACAGACTGTACATAGCCCCTGTCCTACACCAGCTACTTTTGTTTTGGTTTTTTGTTTTTTTGCTTTTTTTTTTTTTTGGTTTTTCGAGACAGGGTTTCTCTGTGTAGCTTTGCGCCTCTCCTGGAACTCACTTGGTAGCCCAGGCTGGCCTCGAACTCACAGAGATCCGCCTGGCTCTGCCTCCCGAGTGCTGGGATTAAAGGCGTGCGCCACCACTGCCCAGCTACTTTTGTTTTGTTTTGAGACAGGGCCTCAGATAACTCAGGCTGGCTTGGAACGCTCTAAGGGGCTGAGAAGGACCTTGAACTTCTGATCCTCCTGCTTCCACTCCTCAGTGCTGGGCTCACACACCTGAGCCACATGCCTCCATGCCCGGTTTATCCAATGCTTGAAAGCAAACCCAGGGCTTCCTGCATGCTAGGCAAGCATTCTACCAACTGAACTCCATGCCTAGCCTGCACCCACTCTCTTTGCGATCACAGACCTCCGTTCCCTTTACTGCGCCTGGCAAGAGAGCTCAGCATGGCCCCAACACCATCCTGGCCATCTGCGGCAGGAGGAGACTCGGAAAGAAGACAGGGAAGGAGAGAAAGAATGTTCTCACAAGCAGGAGAGGAAGCGAGCTGTGAGCCTTGGAGGCGCATCATCAGCTGACTTTGGGGTCCCCTGAGGTGAGCTCAGCCATCTGCAGAAACAGAATGGACTGAGGTCTCCGCCACTCCTTCAGCCTCAGTTCCAGACCCAGCATCCCAGACCCTGGTGTCCTCACGGCTTGGGCTGTAGCTGTGGACAGGCTCCTAGTCACTGCCTGGGTGGCATACTTTCTCCACCCTTCTTTTGGTCACAACCAAGCCCCCTCACTTCCTGACTCACGGCCTAAGAAGACTGCCTGGCCAGTGGCCTTTCCCTGAGGGGCTTGGTCACCCCTCCATTGCCTCGGCTGCCTTCCACCCCCAGATCTGCTTATTACCACTTGTATGATCTTGCTCCAGTCCCTGGCTTCTGCTTCTCCGTGACCCACGGGTCACTAGGAGCAACAGGAGCAGAGCCTGTCAGTACAGCATTGACTCACAGAGCACAAAGGGTACCAGTCACAGGACAGTCAGGTCAAAGAGGCCTGCTGCCTGCCCTAGGCCTGAATGGGGCGGACTGCTGTGGAACAAAGTGCATGGCCCATAATGTTGATGTCATTAATCTGGTCCCTTCCCATGTCAGTGATGCCGTAGCTGAGGCGTGGCATCTGGAATGACTTGTCCTATCGTCTTCTCACAGGTGACACCAAGCTGGTCAATTCACATCCCTATCTCACATGTTGGCCCGTGAGAGGGTATGTTACCACCTCTCCCTCCCAAGTACATAGCTCATGGACATTGGCGACTAGGGGAAGAGGTACCACTGACCCTTTATCGACTCTGGTCTGTGTCTCTCTTGGGTAGAAAACTCCGGTTTACCCAAGAGAGAATGCCCACACCACGTAGTGCCCAGGATGCCAGCTCGGGCTGAGGCCACAGTGAAAGGTGGGTTCCATCCCGGCACTGCCAGGGTTACTGTGTGGCCTTGGCCATCCCCCTTCCTCTTCCTCTCCCTTGCTCTGTTCAGTCATGATTCCCCCTCCCTGCTGGACTCCCAGTGTGGAGTGTCTGGGTCTATTCTGGTGGTCCGCGCTTCTCACGGGGGTCCTAGGCTCCTGACACAGCCTTGCACTCCGTCCCTCTCCAGCACAAACAGATGAGGGCAGGCAGGTAGGCAAGCACCCTGACCTCCCCATCCCTACAGGCTGGCTGAGCCTCCGACCTCAGCTGCTGCACCCTTGACCCTCCAGCCTGTTTAGGGCTGGTGAATTCAGAAGCTACCTTCTTTGTTCAGACAAGCAAGAGGGGGGAGAAAAGCTGTTCTCCAGGCAGCAAAGCTTTTAGATAAACACCACACAGGAATCGGGTTCCTTCAGAGAAGAAACCAGATCCACAGGCTGATAGCGCCCCAGGGACATGAGTGCTGCTTGGTCTGGCCGGGAAGCCAGCACTGAGGCCTCTTTATCCAGCTTAGCACCTGCTGCCAGGCCTGGCAAGCCAGCAGCTCAGGTGACTGGGCTCTGGTGCCAGGCCATGGCCCCATCAGCTCCCAGGCTCCAGGATGGCCAGACCTACCTCCTCACCCTCCTGACACCCCTACCTGGCCTTTCAGGTCAGTGGGAACTGAGAACTCCTGTTCCTCTTGGGGTGACCCTTTAGGATCACCCCCACTCCTTCCTGTCCAGGCCCCTGGAGCAGGCTGCCCCACTACAGAAGACGGTTAATAGCTAACTATCTACACCCATGCAGACAAGTTCCTTCCCGACCATCCCGCATGACCAGGGGCCTCAGGAACCACTACAGGCCAGTTTTGCTGAGGAAGAAACCTGAACTCTGGAAGGGCTATGGGCCTGCCCAGAACCACACAGAGACAACGGAACCCCGATTTCCCTCAGCCCCAGGGCCTCTGACTCCATCTCAGGGAAGCTCACCGGTGTGGTGTCATCGTGCGAGCGTTGGTAACGCTTCCAGCGGCAGCCGTAGATGCCCGTGAGGCATGAGAGGCACAGTTGGGGCTCGTAGTACTGCAGGGGCTGGTGTCTCACCATGCTCGTGCCCACAGTCCTGGCGCCCGGCCCTCAAGCGCCCATGGAGACCCCTGGCTGGTACTGCAGGAGAAAGCACAGAGTGTGAGTCGGGGGAGGTGTTGGTTCCGCAGAAGTCACCGGAACCTAGGGCAGGGAGGTTATCCTCTTCTGGAAGCCCTCCTGGGTGCTGGAGGGAGAGCCATCCTTGAAGGCCCCTGGCACCTGCCCCTGCCTCTCATCCTCCCCACTTCTCCCCTCCAGTCACACTGATGTCTTCAGTGTCTGCCACACTTACCTAGTATGATGTTGTTTTCACTTCCCTTGGAAACCTGCATGGTGCTCTCTCTCTCTCTCTCTCTCTCTCTCTCTCTCTCTCTCTCTCTCTCTCTCTCTCTCCCTCTCTCTCTCTCTCTCAGGTTTCTATCTCTTTCTTCTCCTTCTGTTTATCTCTCTCTCTCCCCCTCTCCATTTCTCGATCCTTTCCCCCTCCCTGTCTCTCTCCTCCTCTCTCAGCTCATCGTATAACCTAACGAGGCTGGCCCTGAACTTTGATCCTCCTGCCCGAGCCTCCCAGGGGCTGGGGTTGCAGGCATGCACCATCCTGCCTGGTTAGTAAGACTTTTGCAGTCCTGGAGCCCCTCCCCCACCCCCTAAGCTCCCTCCCATAGTCCCAGATTTATTTTCTCAGCCGTGTTCTTAAATATCATTTATCTGCTTATTCTGTTTGTCTGCCCACCCCGCTGTAAGTTCCACGAAGGCGAGGAGTTTTGTCTTTTTAATTCTCTGCTGTCTCCCCCGTATCTGGAACAGAGCCTGGCAATCCCAGACTTTTCAAAATAAACATTCTACAAAATACATGATCATAAACACTGACGGGCGCAGAGTGCTGGAAATGCAGCAGGCCCTGGAAAGTGTCACACATCCATGCCTCCCTTCCATCATCACCGTCACCTGAAGTGGCGGGCACCCTGTCCTAAAGCCATCTGACTGTCGGACAAACCAAGGCTCAGAGAGAGAACGGCCAGTGCCCGCCTGTAGCCACACTATGTAAAGGCATCAGAGGTTCACTCCAGCCTCCCCAAGCAGTCCAGGCCCAAGGGGCATTCAGCATGGTGGGAACTGTAGAGGCTGGAGGGACAATAGGAGATACCCTGAGGGATGAACTGCTACTACCCAGTGCTGCTTGTCAGTCTGGACCCTGCCCCACTGCCCCAGGACTCAGCCTCCCGGGGCTGGTGCTGGTCAAGTGTGACCGGGGGAACCGGGCATCATTCGAGCTCCAGGCCCACTCTGTGGATGTCACCAGGACGGCGATTCCGACGTACAGATGAGAAGCCTGCCTTGCTCTGTTGCCTCTAAGACTCAAAGCCATAAACCCCCCACCAGATCCTCAGATGATGCCCCCCCCCCCCCCGAACTGCATTCCCTTGCAGTAATGCTACCAGCATCCGTGGGAAGGAAGCGGTGTCTTGCTTTTCTATTGAAACATACTTCACGTCTGTAAAATTCACCCTTGCACAAATGCTCTGGGGTGTTCGGCATGTGCATTTTTTAGTGTATTTGCTCAAGTTGTACTTGGATCCTAACCACCACTACCTAACACCGGAGCATTTCTGCTGTCCCAACCACTACCTAAAGCCCACTATCAGGGACACCCTCACTCACCCTAGCCCACCCACCCCTCAGGCTTGACGGCTACCAAGCCACTTTCTGTGGCCATAGACGAACCAGTTCTAGAGCTTGCCTGTCTTGGAATCCATGGTCTTTTATATGATTAATACTGCTTTTCTTTAACAAAATGTCTTCAAGGTTTATCTGTGTCACAGCATGCATCAGTACTTCGTTTCCTTCTTTCCTGAGACAAGGCCACATGTAGCCCAGGTTGCCCTTGAACTCAATAATTATCTTAGGATAGCCTTGGACTCTTGACCAGCCTCTCAAGGGCTGGAATTACAGGCATGCACCACCACTCCTAGTTACCAGTTTTTAAATAGGTAAATAATATTCGAGTCTGTGGATATTTTACATCCTGTTCACCACTCACCGGGCGAGGGATACTCTAGCTTCTTACCAGTTTTCGCTTGGTTTTGTGTGGACCTGTATTTTCATTTCTCTCAGATACAAACTTTGGGGATAGATTTGCTGGGTCAAATGGTAACTCTTACATCTGACATTTGGTACTTATTTGAAATAAGTACTTTCACATTCTCAAAGCCCTGTCTTAGTCATTTTACATATTAGAAATCTGAGGCTCAGGAAGACCCAACCCCTCACAAAGGTGACCCAGCAAAGCTAAAATTCATACCCAGGCAGTCTGGCTCCAAGGAACCTTATTCTAGCCCACGGCTTGGCAAACTGTAATCACTGCCTTGCCAAATCTGACCTGTTACCTACTTTTTTTTCTTTGTACAGCTTGAAACCTAAGAATGTTTTCTACATTTTTAAATCACTGGGGGAAATGGACTTAAAACAAGAATATCTTGTGACACATAAAAGTACTATGAAAGCCAAATCCCAGCATCCATAAATAAAGCTTTATTGAACACAGTCCCACACACACACACAGTCCCCTCCGCACACAGTCCCTCCACACACACAGTCCCTCCACACACACAGTCCCCTCCGCACACACAGTCCCTTCACACACACAGTCCCCTCCGCATACACAGTCCCTTCACACACACAGTCCCCTCCGCACACACAGTCCATGTTTGCTTTAACTAGAACTCTAGGGCAAGCGGCAGCTACAGGGCCATATGGCCTGCAGAGCCCCAAATACTTCCTGTCTGGCTCTTCAGAGGGAGGGGATGTGTACAGATCCCCTCTGCCACCTGGCTGCCTCTGCCACCCCCAAGCTGAGAGTATGAGTGAGGGCATGCTGGAAGGAGGAGAGGGTGGCCATGGGTACTTAGCTTCCTGGAGACCATGTTCGAGACTAACTCATCAGATGCCAACCTCTACATGCAGGTGTCTTAGTTGGGGCTCCTGTTGCTGTGCTAAAACACCATGACAAAAAACAACTTGGGGAAGAAGGGGTGTATTCCAGCTCACAATTCTCAGGTCACACACAGTCCATCATCGAAGGAAGTTAGGGCATAAATCATTACTCCAAGAGGGAATAATCAGGGCACAGTCGCAATCAAATCAAATCAAACCCAACTCCAAAAGTGTAAATAATTCAGTGTCCAATGTCTGTGCTTCACACACTATCCTCTGGGCACCAAAGGCAGCGGCACTTTTCCACATCTGCTATCCACAGTACACACAGCTTGTCTCCCAGGCTCAGCCCAGCTCCACTCCACAACTCCTGTTGCCCTTGGCGGTAATCCCGTGGCCCTGGCATCTCCAAAATGCTGGGGTTACCCCTGGAACTGGGCTAAATCTTCACCAATAGCTTCTCCTGGACTCTCCTCAGGGACTCTAACTCTGCTAAATGGTGCCAAGCCTCAACTTCTCTCCATGGCCCCTTCAATCCTAGGGCTTTGATTGCCACGGTAGCTGTACCTTCACTAGTGGCCTCTCTTCAGGGATTCCAGCCCTGCCACACAGTGCCAAGCCTCAGTGGCTCTCCATGACCCCTTCATATCTTCAAAAACAGTGCCACTTGGGAGACTCTTACCCAAGTCCAGCTACCAATACAAGCACCGTCTTGGCCCCCACATATACATTCTCATATTCTCAGTCTTTCAGAGAAGGTGGAAACAGAAGCCACAGCCAGGAAGCCGGAGCTCATCCATGCAACCCCCAACATTAGGTCTCACTGTGACATCAGCTATCACATCTGCCCCTGCCTCCCAGCGGGAAGGAGGCAACTCCAGTGTAGGTGGAAGCTCGGATTCATCTCGGATTCTAGTCACTGGTCAGTGACTTGCTCTGTGACAGGGCCACTCCAGGCTCTTCTCTGGGCCTTAGTGATGTGTAAAAAGAGGGCGACAGGCTTTGCTTTGGAAATTATGGGGCTCTGTGAACTGCTAGGCTGGGGTGGAGGAGGGCCGTCTCCCTGCCAGGACCAAGGCCCAGCAGGTGGATCCAGGAGCATGGCCAGAGCTCCCTGACCCCTGACTGCTGGCCTCCTAGTCACTTCACCCAAGAATAAAAATGATAGCTCCATTCTAAAAGAGGGCAGTGAAAGTGGTGTCCCACCTGGACCCACAGTGATTCTACCGCTGGGCTTCTCCCAGCCTCCAGTAAATGTTTAACTTGTCCATAGCTGGAAAATTCCTTCTATTCACTCTGTGTTTCTGTATCTATTCACTGGGAGGGGCCATCTCATCCCCTCCCAGTTTCAATCACCAGGTGACCTAAGCCAGTGACCAAGGCCATCTTGTTTGCCTCTGACAATGGCAGCCGGTGGCTCCTGCCTTTCTGCAGGGGGGAGTCTCCCAGGCCCTGCAAGCCCATCTCTGTCACACTGCCTGCTTCTAAGGCCCTCCTTAAGCCATGCTTCCCGCCACCCTGGCCTGGCCTCCTCTCCCTAGCCTCCATACTGCCAGCCAGCCTCTGCTCAAAACTCCACTAAAACCAGGGTACACTTGCACCAGCCCCCTGACCAGGACCTGCCCTGCCGATCCAGCCTGCCCTCTGTCCCATCTGGTTCATTCCTCCTAACCTTGGTAGTCTCCAGAGAGCCTCCCCTGAACCCTGGCTCAGTTGGAGGTCTCTCGGGCCTACTATAGCCTACAGGTCCTGGACTCTTTCCTGGACCATTCTGTTATGTGCGCACTGCTGACATGTGCACCTGCCCCATAACCCTAGGGACCAGCACAGAGCAGTGAGAAGAGAATGTTCCAGAAGCTTGCTGGACAGAGGAGAATCCAGTTCTCCTCACAGAGTTGTGGCTCAGACACTGGGCAGCGGACACATAGGTCAGCTCTCACAGACAAGGTTCTTCCCACCTGTCCCCAGCCTGTCCCCACCCTCCCTTTCCAGCCATGCTAATGGCACCACTCAGCAGCAACGATTTCTTCGAGCCACCTCCTAAGACTGCTCATACCAACCAATTACCATAGAAATCCCCTGCCAAGAACCTCTGCCAGCTCCGGGACAAGAGAGGTCTCTCCCCAGCCCAAAGTCCTGTGTTCTGCCTGGAACACTTGGCTCTGACCTTTTCCAGTCTCCTGGCCTCACAGGGAATGCCCACGCCTCCATGGAGAAAGTGCCTGCTATGGGGCCCTGGCAAGACGGTGGGTATGTGTGCCCACCTCCAAGGGCCTCTTGCCACCCTAACCTCCTGGGATGTGCCTGACGAGTGTCCCCACTCCTCCTCCCGTCGATGAGTGCCAGCTGCCAAGCCAACCAGATCTCAGACCACGATGCCCAGTCTCCTGTCCGAGGTGTGAGGGCCTGAGTCTTAGTGTGGTCTCCCTCGGGAGACTTGCTGTGTGACTTTGCGAGTCCTTCACTCAGAGCCTCACTTTACCTGTCACAGAATTGGGGCTAGGTGAACTAGCACAGGAAAGAGCCCACATCTGCTGCAGTAGAAAGCAGCGGGGTGACAGCCCAGTTGGTAAGGTGTCTGCCCTGGAAGCATGAGGGCCTGAGTTTGATCCCCAGAACCCACATTAAAAAGCTGGGCATAGGAGCCAGTGAGATGGCTCAGGGGGTAAAGGTGGGTGTCACTGTGCCTGACGACCCGAGTTTGACCCCCAGAACAAACCCACATGGTAGAAGGAGAGAACTGGCTCCCCCAAGTTTTCCTCTGGTCTCCACAGGGGCACTGAGACACACACACACACACACACACACACACACACACACACACACATAATAAATAAAACCAGACAGGGTTGCATGTGCTTACAATCCCAAGTCTGGGGAGGTGGAAACATGCAGAACCCTGTGCTCGATGGCCAGCGAGCCTAGCCTAATTGATGAGTTGCTGGCCAAGTGAGAAACCCTGTCTCAGAAACAGGGAGTTGGTACCTAAAAGAGGACACACGCACAAGGGAGTAAACCATGGGTGCTTGATTGACAAACAAATCTTGAAAATGCTTCCGTAGATAGAGGAAGCTAGTTAAAATAGGCTGCTTATTAAGTGACTCTATTTATAAGGCCTGCCCAGGCAAACAGACAATGATTAATGAATAATCCCAGGGCCAGGAGCGTTAGAGAAGGACGGAGCACCTGACGTGGGTCCGGAGCTGCTTCTGGAAGTGATGAAATGTTCTAGAATTACTGGCAATGTTTATGTGACTGTGAATATACTAAAACCCACTGAATTGTGCTCTTTAAACAGGCAAGTTGTAGCCAGGTGTAATGGCATACACCTTTCATCCCAGCTCTTGAGAGGCAGACACAGGAGGATCTTTATGAGTTCAAAGCTGGCCTGGTCTACAGAGTGAGTTTCCAGGGCAGTCAGGGATACACAGTGACACCCTGTCTCAAAAAAACAAAAAGGAAAAGAAAGCAAGTTATTGCAGCCAGGAGCAGTGGGTGGCACACGTCTGTAATTATATCATTTGGGAGACTGAGGCAGGAAGGTCACCTTGGTCTATAAATTTCCAGGCAAAAATAAAACAAGGCATTCTTAGTGCCTTTTTAAAACACCGGCACTTGGGAGCCCAAGGCAAGTAAATCTCTGTTAGTTTCAGGCTACCCTGCTCTACATATCAAATTCTAGGCCAGGCAGAGATTCATGGTGAGGCCCGGTATCAAACAATAAAACAAACAAACAACCCAATAACAATGAAATAGACAAACTGTATCTTATATAGTAAAACAGTTTCCTCTTTATTTGCCCAGCTCTGAAGGCCACTGTAACAGAAGGGACAGGGGCCTTGGGCTCTTGCTATACCTGGACCCCTCCATCCCTACCCAGGCTGGGGTCTCCAAGGCACTCCAGTTCTGAGAGCTGGCCTGTCTCCTTCAAGGAGCTCTTCCACTAAACTGAACCTGAATCATGTCTATGGTTTGCAAGCCAAACCTTTTACTAGGACAAGGTGTTCACTGTGGCCCCAGCTCTCAACAGGTGTTAAACTGAGCCAATGTGCTGCAGGAACAGCAGGACACACAGGTACAAGGTAACTGCTGCTAGTCACAGCATCTACTGTCCATCATGCCTGATGCATGGTATGGTGGGCTCCACGGGGGTGAGGATTAGTGGGTATGTGGGAGCATCCTGGGCATAAGGGGTCTGGTATGTCTTGTGGTGGGCACCACAGAGATCATCCCTGCTAGGTGGTGTTATGGGCACCATGAGGGTAAGAGCTTCCTGAGTGCCGTATTTAGTGCTACTCAAGGAACCTCCAGATAGCCTCCTATCAAGTGGAGACCATGTCTACAAACTGTGCCTGGGGGAAGTGGGTAAACTATGATGCACCACACAATGGAATATTATTTAATAATAAAAAGAAATCAGCAACCTGGGTATGGTAGCAGAGGTCTGTAATCCCAGCACTGGAGAACTGCACAGTGAAACTGTGTCCGAGAAAGAACTAGCAAGCCACAGAAAGACAAGGGGAAACTTGGAAGCACAGTGGTGGATGACAGCAGGCCTCTTTTAAATATTCTAGAACAGTCAAAAAATAGAGACAACAAAAAGATCAGTGCTTGCCTGGGGCTCAGGGGGAGGGAAAACCAGGTGGAACACAGGGAGGTCAGGGCAGCCACACTATTCTGCATGACCCAGGAATGCCCCACTTGTCATACCCCAGAGGTCCAGTCATGCAAACCCTCACTCTAGTCAATAACCATGTATTGATGCTCGTTCATCAACTGTTCCAAAGGTACCACAGTAATGCAGAATGTAAAACACAGGGAGAGCGTGAGGAGAGGGGAGCAGAGAAAGAGCGTGCTGGGAACTGATCAACCTCTCTAAAGGCTAAAATGGATATTTAAAAGTCTTTATCACACACACAGAGAGAGAGAGAGAGAGAGAGAGAGAGAGAGACAGACAGACAGACAGACAGACAGACACAGAGAGAGAGACACACAGAGAGAGACAGAGAGAGAGACAGAGAGACAAAGAGAGAGAGAGAGAGATTCAATAAAGCCACACAGATAACTAGATAACTTCAGGGAAGTCTGTCTAAAACCAGGGTGCTAAATAATGTCCAGGCTACCTCTGCAGTAGCCCCCAGGGTGGGCCAGTCCTCAGTCTAATCCTGTATACCTCTCTATCACCACGGGAGCCTCCCAGGGCACAGCACTGTGTTTTGGTTGGCTTCAGGGACACCGAGGCCAGAAACTGGAAGAGGAAACCCCTGAGGCTGCCAGGGCTGGGTGTGGGCCTGGCCTTTCCATGGTCTGCCAGGCCCCACGGAAGGAAGGACACACTGGGAAATATCTTCTTCTTGGCCTTGGCTACACCTTCTGAGTGTGGCTCAAACCCAGCCAAGCCCAGCCATGGTGGTCTGAGGTTAAGCTCGGCCACCACAGGCCACCTCCATCTTCTGGGTGACCACATCTCTTATCTTCTCTCAGACACTCTCCGGGGACTTCTTCAGCATTCCACTCCTCACCTTTTAGTCACCGGCTCTTTCTTTATCCCCAGGGCAAAGCAGAGATGTGGCTGCTCAGGGGGGACAGGACATCCCACCGTCCTTCCTGCTGATGGCAGAAGAGGCCCTCTGTTCCCCGGGCGAGGCTTGAACATGAAGAACCACTTGACTCTGGAGGTTCTCACTCCCGGAGGTTGTGACAAGCCCAGGGGAACAGAGAAATGTGAGGCTAACCAATCCCTACCTCCCTGTTGGTGGAGCCACCTCAGAGACCCTAGGCTCCCATGGCTTCTCCAGATGGCTTGCATGGAGAGCAGTAGGCTGTCACCATCTTCCTGTGTGATCTTGGGTGACGTGCTTCATCTCTTTGGATCTCAGAGAAAGCCCTAGGTTCTGGTGAATCAATAATGAAGTAGCTAGACCTAGGGCGGGGAGGAAATCCAAGTCCCTAGGCAGGGGCAGGAGAAGAGACAGGCAGAAGGAAGCCCATGAGGCCTCCCAGGTAGGCCCCACCCCATCACACCTGCTCTCTGTTTGGGGAAAAGTAACTCAGTGGGGGAGGGCTTCGAGCCAGAGCCCTCAAAGAATTAATCATGCCATAATTAGGGTCATTATGAATCTTCTGCATGGTAATGCCAGGCCCTCCTGTTTACCCAACTCTTCTGTCACAGGAGACTGCTGCTCTTCTGGGAAAGAACTGGACGCCAAGGAAGGTCAGGTCTTCCCGTAGTTGTGAGCCCCCAGGCCAAGGAAGGCCAGGTCTCCAGTACGTGTGCACCCCAGGCAATCCAGTTTCCCCAGCGCAGAGGCATTCTCTCCTGCCCATCTCCAGCTTTCTCCTGGCCTGTCCTACCCTCAGGCTCCGAGCTCTGTCACTGGTATTTTAGAGGCTTCCACTGGGGTCAGACGTGACTTAGGAGTTCCATCTGCAAGCAGTACGGCCCTTCCTACCCTCAAGGAGATGACCTCAGTGTGGCAAAGGCAACCTCTCTCACAAATGCAGGCACGGTGCTTTACAGTTTACAAAGAGCTTCCACACACATCATCCTGGTGAGGTGTCACATGGATTCCCAGGTAATTACCAAGATCTTCATTTCACAGACATCATCAATGAGAGAAGCGGGATGAGATTCCCAGGGCCTCAGATGCTGGGAATCACACCTTCTGAGCCTTGCCTTGGCAGTGGGCTGAGGACCAGGTATCTGCAGAACCTTCTCCCTCAGGCAGGGGCTTGGGCAATAAACCCGCATGTTTGGGGGTACAGTCAAGGCCATGGTTTTGACAGGTTCAAGTACCTGCTTAGAAGCCTTTGGTTCTCCTGGGACCCAAAGACTGAGGCTCCCACCTTCCAGGTCAGTGGTTCTCAACCTGTGGGTTGTGACCTCTTTGACAAACCTCTATCTCCAAAAAATATTTACATTACAATTCATAACAGTAGCAAAATCACAGTTTCAAAGTAGCAACAAAATAATCTTATGGTTGGGGGGTCATCACAGCATGAGGAACTGTATTAAAGGGTCACAGCATTAGGAAGGTCGAGAACCACCGTCCTAACTCAAAGCTACAAGCGCAGGACTGAAGAGTCTCCTCAAATGGCCATCCCTGCCAGGCACAGTGGCACATGCCTTTAATCCCAGCAGCTGGGAGGCAGACACAGAGACAGGCAGAGCTCTGTGAGTTCATAGTTAGCCTGGTCCACAGAGCGAGTTCTAGGCCAGCCAGTGCTACCAAGTGAGACCCTGTCTCAATAAAAGAATGGCTAGTCCTACCAGAGAGCAGAGCTTTGCTTCACAAAACCTTAGATTTCAGGCCCAATATTTCCAAACCAACTTCAACATCAGCTCACCCTGCGGAGCACATTCCCAGCATTCAGCAGGCTGGGACAGGAGGAACCTGAGTTTAAGGCCAGCCTTTACTACGAAACAAGACCCTGTCTCAAAATAAATGAATAAAAAAATACATGTTTTAAAAATCCTTACCCTCAAGATGCCCACAACTATAGAATTCTAGAGCAAGCTGAGTAGGATTTCAGGACTAGGAAGTCACAAAATATCCGTCCCAAGTAAGTTGCAAGGACACTTTTTCTGGCCTCTCTCCATGCAGATGGTCCTGTGCAGCACCTAGTTGCTATGCTGGGTTCCTTAGGCAGGCTCCTAGGGCACTCCTGCCTGTCTGGAAGCTTGGGCAGCCCCTCCGAGCCATCAAGACTGCAGGAAGATTGTCCCGGGAAGAGTTCCTGGTCCTGTCATGGCTCCCCTCACTCCCAAGCACTGTCCGGTTCTCCCTGGAATAACCCAGAGACCTTTGGCTGAGTCTAGAGGGTCAGCCCGGGGGAGTCTCGCATGGGGCTGACTCACCACCTTCTCACCTACTCTCAGGTGGATGTCCGGGGCTTTGACGAACAGCCTAGCGATTCAAAGGACTCAGCAAGCTTTCTCTCATGCCCTCTGGGACCCTGAGAAAGGGGGCCACTGGCATCAGGTTGGGTGGGGAAGAAGGAAGCTGGGTCTGGCAGAGACTTGACACCCTGAAAATTCTCTCTGCCCCGTTTTTGTCCCTTGAAGGAATGGGGAGCAATGATTTATTTACTTATGTAAACCAGCAGAGTTCTTATCCAAACAAGCTTCTCCAGTCAGGCCCAGGATGGAGAGAGAAGCAAGGCCCTCCCACCTAAGGACACCTCCTCCCGGTTCAAGTCTGCCCCTCCAGCCTCCATCCCCTCCTCCTCCTGCACCAGGCTCCAAAGACAAGTCTTGCTGACAGCTGCAACATCTGTGACCCGCCCCTCCCCGCAACTTCCATCCACATTAACACATGGACCTGTGCAAGCCCTGGGCTGAGCCAGCCTGTCCCCAAGTCATCGACTTGGCCCTTTGGGCTCCCATGGACCAGCCGAGGCCTTGAGAACCATCAGTGACCTCAGTCCTTGGTCATCAGCTACTTCTACCCAGACTCCTGTCCCACGTGGCCAGCCTTGTCTGAAGCCCCAAGTATCTGCCACTTTGTACCCAGTGATCTGGACACAAGGCGCCACAGACTCAGACCTCTCCCTGACATCACACCCTGGGTTAGGCACCCGGGGGATGCCCACGTACTTGTCAGTGAGGAAAACTGATTAAATGGGCAAAACAAGGAGAGAAAGAACCAATAAGAGCTTTTAAGATCCACGATCTCAGTACTCAGAAGCTGAGGCAGGATGGAGTTCAAGGTCAGCCAGGGCTACACAACAAGATCCTGTCTCTAAATAAATAAACCAATCACACAACTACAGAGCTATTCCTGAGTCTAGGCTGAATTCTGCCTTTGAATAATAATTAGTTGTTTCCCAATTTATAGGAAAAAAATTAAGTTGCTTTTTTTTTAAAAAAAAAGACTCAGTTAAGCACATTTCTCCTACAATTTTTTCTTAAGCCTCTGATACAGGTTTACAAGCTTCTGTCCCAGGTCTGATGAAGGTGACCTGAGGCTGGGTGCAAGACCCCCCCATCACTCCCCCCCCCCCACACACACACACACACCAGGGTCATCACTGTCTCTCTCTTCCCACAGCATTCTGCAAAGAGAAGCAGTCTCTCTGCCTAGGCATGTCTCAGCACATGAGGCCTAAACCTGTCTTCACCTTGTTCAAAGGGCCACCGTGTTCTCTCTGGTGATTAGCGCCTTGATTGACTGTTGAGGAAGAAAGTCCTAGGAGTTGGGACCCACCTCAGGGCTCAGGGAAGTTCCATGGCACAGGCCTCCAGTCCCACCATTTGCCATTCATTTCTTTGACCAGAAAGCATGGCCTTCTCTAGGCTCCCTGTTCAGATGAATCCTCCCTGAAACTGTGGGCCCATTAAAAGCCCCAAAGTGGAGCTCAAAGAAATAACCAATATGAGCTATAGAGAGGCTATGCACAGGGGCTGGAGACAAGCCTATATTGCTTGGGTTTGAAACCCAGATTTCTTATTTAGTTACCTGGGCATGTGACCTAATGACACTATGCTTCGGTTTCCCGATTTATAACATAGGATAATGGCATCAACCTCAGGGGCTGTTACAAGGATTAGGTTAGCCGCTACCACATCCAATGAGACTTGGAACTCAAACGCTATGCTAGGCAAGAGGCCCCTCTTCACGGTGCTACACTTTCCTCCTCCATAGATGGGACAATTGTCCCTGTCCCTCTTGATTTTCTTCATAGACTGCCGAGTTCTTCCCCGAGAAGCCAGGGGGCTGTTCTCTGCAGCCCATTTCTACCTCCCCCGCCCCCACTTCCTTCCTTTCCTCTTTCTTTACCTGGAAGAAGGTCCGGTGGCTATGGGCTGCGCTCCAGGGGTGTCCTGTCCACAAAGATGGTGATGTCACTTCAATCGCAGAGCTGAGGAGACAAGGCGACAAGCTCACCGAGAGCCTTCATCTCCCTCCACCCAGCATCTTCCCTTCGCACCGGGCTTGAATGAGCTCCGTCCTGGGGCTTCCCACCCCGATGCTGCCCACCCCGTGCTGGGGGTGGGCCCACTGCTGGGTAGTTCCCAGGAAGCCCCCAGTCCCTAGGGAAGCTACGAGGCTGGTGGCTGATCCAGGGACACAGGGTCCCACTTCCATTCCTGCAGGACAAACCCAGAGAACCTGCTCCCTGAACACCCATGCCTCTAGCCGGGGCCTGTGAGAACAGGCCGCAGGTACAGCCATCTGGGGCAGAGACCTTCCTGCTGCCAGGGAACCTGCTTCCTCAAGGAGCTGAGACCAGCTGTTCTTCCAAGGAAGCCGCCAGGGGAAGAAGGGGAGGGCCGGTGGGCCGGAGGTGGATCTGGGGCCCCACAATTATGTGCCTGCTGCATTATGACTCATGCATGGCCTCCCCACCAGCCCCCACAGCCAGGAGGACACCCCCCACCCCAGGAGCTATGATGAGAGCCAGGAGACTGGCTACAGAAAGGGGCCTCCAGTTAGCCCTTTAGACCTCAGAGGACATTGCCACCTTGCCTATTCAGGGATGCCAAGCCTGGCAGGGCACACAGGGCAGCAATAGCTAGGCCTGGGCTCCTGTCAACTTGACAGCTCTCCTCAACCCACTTGGCTCTTGGAGCCAACATGAAGCACACAGGCGACCAGCTTCAGAGTGGGCAGACAGCGTTGGGCCCAGAAACAGCTTCCAGACACTGGACAGCCACGCTCCCCTGACTACCCTCCACCCCATCCCCACCCTCCTGCTCAACCCCTGCCTCTGCAGCTCTTCCGAGCCTCCTCACAATCCTCGGGATGTGATGCGTTTTATAGTTTACAAAGCACACGTATTGACACGGGCCTGCTAGTGCAGGCCTGTAACTCTAACTAGTCAGGAGACCAAGGAAGAAGGGTAAAAAGTTCAAGGCTCTGTGGGCTTACAGAGTGACTCAAGGCCAGCCCAGACAACCTAGTGAGATATCTCAACTATTTTAAAAGTTAAAAGAAGGCTGGGGACACAGCACACACCAAGGCCCTGGGTCTAAGCCCACCATTAAAAAGAAAAAGGAACAAATAAAGAAAAACACAGGGATCCTCAGGCTTGAGGTAGAGGGATGGATATAAACAGAGCAGGGCAGCTCAGACTTGAGAGTACCAGGAACCACCCTGAGATCCTGTGAGCTGCAGTTGGCCTTAGTATCTCTGGTTTGGGCCTGAGGTTCTGAATGCCCATGCCACAGAGCCAAGGACCACAGCCTAAGTAACAAGGACCTCCAAGAGAAAACAGTGCTGGGGTAAGCTCCTCAGCGTGCGGTCTTGGTTTGTATAGTGTGCGCTTGAATATTTTACTGAATCTCCTTCTGAGTAAAGCAATAATAATGATGCCTGCTCACTAGCCTGTGTGGGGGAGGAACTAGCTAATATGTGCAGAGCACCACGTGAGTCTTCTTAGATTTGAAACCGAGGCTCTAGGGGTCTGGAAAGATGGCTCAGTGGTTAAAGGCACCTATTGCCAAGTCTGCTGACCTGAGTTTGACCCTGGGGACACTCAGAGGAGAGAACTGACTTCCACAAGCTGTCTTCTACCTTCACACACACACACACACACACACACACACACACACACACACACACACACACACACGTTAAAAATAATAAAAATTCCTAAAAATAAATAAATAAATAAAGCAGAGGCCCTAGGAAACGGGCACACCCAGCAAGGGGCCAGTTTAAATTAAACCCCAAATCTCCCCCAATCGCTTTTTTACTCTACCAAGACAGGGTTTAATTTTAAAATCTATAGCCCAGACTGTTCTCAAACTTGAAGCGATCCTTCTGCCTCCGTCTCTTGAGGGTTAGGATTATAGCAATAAGCCATCCAGATATCATTTTCATTTTCTTTTAATGTTTTTTTCATTGTGTAGTTTTTAATTTTTTTCGCATGTATATGTGTACATGTAGCATATGTGCGTGTATGAGTGTTCATGTATGTGGGCACACGTCTGTGCAGGTGCATGTGCGTGTATGTGTGCATAAGGAGGCCTAAGGCTGACATTGCTCCCCGACCTCATTCACTGAGGCAGTCTCTGAGAATTTGCTGATACGGCCAGTCTGGATAGCTAGCTTGCTCCAGGCATGCCCCATCTCTGCTTTCTAAGCCCTAGAATCACAGGCAGGCCGCCATGCCCACCAGGTTCACATGGGGCCTGGGGATCAACACTCAGGCCTGCACAGCAATCACTTGATTCCCTGAGCTGTCTGCCAAGCCCTTAAAACTGTTTTTCTTCCGTTCTATTTTCCTGTTTTGAGACAGGGTCTCACACAACCCCGGCTGACCTCGAGCTCCTGATGTAGCTCAAGAGGACCTTCCACCTCTGACCCTCCATCTCCCCAGTGCCCGGGTTACAGATGCCTGCCACCACACACAGTTTATGTGGTACCGGGAGTCAAACCCAGGACTTTGTGCCTGCTAGGCAAGCACTCTGCCAACTGAGCCCCAGCCCCACAATCCATGATCTCTTGGGATAAACCCTTCGACACTGAGCTGTACGAAGATCACTGTTAGCGGGAGACAGTGGACACACTTGTGTATGGAGGCGCAGAGATGGGGCAGGGAACCCATGTGATCACCAGAAAGTTGTGATTAGAGATCCAAGTCCATGCCCCAGCCTGGAGCTCTTCCCACCATGCCTCTCTGTTCTCTGGGGAAGAGGAAGTGTGACAGACCCACACCGAGGTGCCTCAGCTCTGCCATCAACCTCACCTGGGCTAGTGGCTGCCGGCAAAAGCAGGATGAGGGGTGACGAGAAGCCAAGGCTGCCCCTGTCTCTGCTCTGGAGCCTGTGCCCACCAGGCCCACCAAGATACAACCGTCTCACACCTGAAGTGAACCGAGATAGCTCGGTTCCTACCTCAGGCTGAGCCACTGACTTAGTCTCTGGTCACCCAGTGGGGGTCCAGGCTAAGGGTGACATGTCCAGGCCTGGCTCTAGCCCCATCTCTACTTCCCAGCACAGAGACAGTGAGAGACCGTGAGTCACTTGAAGGAAGTTCTGGGCCCCAAACAGGAAGTGGTTCTTCAGTCTGAAACCCCCTGCAGGATGGAAGCAGTGGGAGAGGCTGATGGCAGAGGGGAAGCTGCTGGGACACCTGCTAAGATTTCACTCAAGCTTCTATTCCCTTAACCAGCACCACTCAGGCCTCAGGCAAACATGTCTCCTGTTCTGAACTTGAAGAACAAAAGGTGTGTCTGTCCAGATGCCTGCTGGCCATCTGCTGAAAGGGATACATGCTGCTGCTACTGGTGTGTGTGTGTGTGTGTGTGTGTGTGTGTGTGTGTTTTCTTCCTTTTGCATTTTATTAGTGGGGCTCACAGGAAACGTGCATGGTGCCCAAGGAACCTCTTACAATATTTAACAATTCCTGTTGTGCTCCTGCAACAGGAAATGAGATCTTGCTCTTTTAAAAATTATATTTATTTATGTATTTATTTACATTTGTGTGTGCAACAGTGTAAATGCAGCAAGTAGTCAGAGGGCAACTTGTGGGCATCAATTCTTGTCTTCTACATGTGGGTCCCAGGGATTCCAGGTATGCTCCATCATGCTAGGCCTATTTATTTAGTTTTGGGGGTGCTAGACATTAAACCTAGAGTCTCTCCCACTGAGATACATCCCCATCCCTTATCATTTTTTTTCTTTATATTTTAAGGCAGGGGCTTGCTAGATTGCCCAACATTCATCGACCACGTGATCTTGGTGCTTCAGTTTCTCATGGAGTTGAGCCTGCATGACCTGGCCAGGCTAAGCAATCTTATTCTAAATGCTGATACTAATTAGGATGTATGCTGTTTAATTTTAATACATTTATAAAGATAATGTCTGCAAAGATAAGATAAGTTTTCTTGCATTTACGTTCACTGTAGTTTACATTTGTGACGGAAATATATTCAGACTTCACACACTGTGGACGTGAATGTGGCACCGGGGGTGGAGCCAAAGCCTTTGCATGTGAGGCAGGCGCTCTGCCAGGGAGCCACACCCCCAGGGCTCAAACTCTGTGCCCCTTGCAAGATAATTGCATCTTGTTTTTAATCCTTTGAATCACTGCTGCCAACAGAACACAAATACTATGAAAATCTTGCTAAAGTGAAGACTAATATGATTTATGAAACAAATAAAAATGAAATGTAAATCTCACTACTTACATCAGCAGGCCACCAACAAAACACCCAACGCTCAGAGGCGTTATTTAAGTGAACACACTCACCGACGGAGAGACGGCTCAGCGCGGGTAAAGGGCCCGCTGTACAAGTGCGAGGACCTGAGTTTGAATCCCCAGAACTTACATGAAGCCAGGCATGGCAGCCCGTGTCTGTAATCACGGCACTCCTGTGGTGAGGTGGGAGGTGGGAGGTGGAGACAGACTCTCTGGAGGCTCACAGGCCAGCTGGCTTGGTGTACACAACAGTGAACGACAAAAAGAGAGGTGTCTCAAGCCAGATGGAAGATGAGGACCAGTATCCAAGGTTGTCCCCCGACCTACACACACACACACACACACACACACACACACACTGGAAATAAATGAATACAGACACTCGGTATTTTGTCACTTGAAGCCAGGAGACTCACTTTACATGTGCAGTTCGGTTCCTACAAGGAAGCCATGCTTGCCATGGTGGGAAGGCCAAGCTGCGGGTTTCATACCCCAGAGCCAGGCCGAGACACCCGCACACACTGTTCACTCCACTGCAGAAGGAATGAATCCTACCGGCAGTGGATGACGCTGGAACAGGCAAGGTTGCTTGGGTTTCTGCTCTGACTCCCAAGCCTGAGTGGCCACCACACATTTCTAGAGCTTTCTTGAGTGCCCCGCAGACTGATGGTACAGACTGGGGGAGCCCATGATTATCATGGAGAAAAATTTTGCGTGATGAAGGTGGTTGGGCTGAAGGCAGAGAGTGAGAAGTCTTCTTGCGAGGTCACAGCTGTCCCCCAGCCTCTGCTCCTGCCTAGCACAGGTCTGAATCTGTGTAGGAACCGGCAGACTTACTCTGGCACCACGCCCCCAGAGCAGCTCCTCCCACTGTTTCTGAGATGTTTAGACCATCGCCCTAGGTCTAACTGTGAGCCCCCCAGGGCCTGAGGGTTCTCCAAGCCTCAGGGCAGGGCTCAGCTTTGCCTCAACCGGACTCGAAGCCCCGGGGCAGGTGACAGCAGGACCAGACCCAGGTGATCATAGATTCTCTCACACAGCAGGGCCCCTACAGCACCTGGGAGACAAACTGACAAGGACAGCTGCACTGTGTGCCACAGTGGGAGGGGCCACATGGTTCAGTCTGTCCTCACTTCCCAAGCAGAAAGGGGCCATGATGGGGCCAGAGCAGAGCTGAGCAAGTGTGTGCAAGGTGCCCAGTGAACTGGCCATAGAGCGGGAAGAAGGTCCTAGCTCTCCCACCTCTACCCTTTTGCTGTGGGATCACAGGCCGGTCACTGCATGTCTCTGGGCATCACCATGACAAACAGGGATTACTAGTCCATACTAAAATCATCTGACTTTGGAGGAACAACTGTCCAAGTTGGGTTAGGAACCTGAGACCCTGAGGTTCAGAGAAGGCAGGGAATGCGGCCATGGTCACACAGCAGGTGCAAGAGTCTGGCTGGACTAGAAGCGAAGCCCGTGCTCTCCAGAACTAGACTCCCAGTGGCCTGAGTCAGGAGGCAAAACGGTGGGTGACATTGCCTGTGATGTGAGGAGGACAGGAGAGTTAGTGAGGACACCATTGAGACCAACCCAGGCTGACCTCAGCATCTAAGTCAGACACAGTCAGTCAGAACAGCATGGAAAAACAGCTTTCTTTTCTTTCCTTCCTGGGACGTGCTGACCAGTGTGAGTTCCCCAGGGAGGAAAAGTCAAGTGCAACTGAGGAAAGACGAGCCAAGGTCCTCTCTAGCCCTGTACTAGGTCAGCGTCCTTTCCTGAGTTCAAGGAGACCCAGGCTGGAAGAGCACCGGGTGTGGCAACAGCCCTGCTGACTGTATGGCCCCTGGGCTCCCTTCCTGTGCCCTTCCTACAAGCTGTCACTCACCAGGGCTGGGTTCTGGGCAGTCAGCACTCCTTCGGCCTTATTTCCTAATCCTGTCAGGTCTCCAAAGCCAACAGCCAGGCTCCACCACCTTCCCAGAACCCTTTACTTTTGGAGGACACACTGGACCATGTCCTCCTAAAGGCAAGCACCTGACTTGGGGGGCCCGAAGTCCTCAGGACTGCTGGAATCTCTGCACCCCAGGACACCACCATCCTCCAAGGCAGACCCTTACCAACGAAGTTTTTGCCCCCGGAGTGTTACCACTGGGGTACAGCTGCCATTGTCTGCCAATCACCTGCATGGGGTTGGCTGAGGTCACCTGTCACCTCTCTTCCTCCTCTTCCCTTAGCACTTTATATCTCACTAAAATTCCTGAAAACCATTCTCATGGGGCTCCTGCATCTGGGCCATGTGACCTCAGATACCTAGGGGGTCTGTGCCATTGCAGAGATGAGGAAACTGAGGCACAGAGACCCCCAGCAGTCAGGCAATAGAACATGAACTTGATCTGAGGTCTTCCCAAATGAAAGCCCCGGCCTCGGCCCTCTGCTCCTCTCTGCCCACTGCTTGCATCATCTGGATGTGTTCATGTCCTCACACGCTGCTGCTGTCCCCTCCTGGTCCTCTGAGTTCACTTCCCATTCTTCTTCTCATCGCTAGAAGGCAAAGGGAAGGCTCTGCGGAAGGTCCAAGGAGAATGACTCAGTCCTCAGACTCCTAGCTGGCTCTGACCCTGTTTTTTGGTCAATCCTTGTGAATCAGGGCGGGTCTGACATTCTGGGAATGCAGAGAGACTTCAAACCAGCTCCACGAAAACAAGTTGTAAAAACACTGGCCGCCGCTCCAAGCGCTCGGTCGGATGATAGGTTTGGCTCAGGGTTGAACAAGTTCATCAGGAGGGAACACACAGCAGGAAAGACATAGGCTAGACTCAAAGGAAGAACTTCCCAGTAATTGAGACCTGGAACCAGGGCTGGGTCTGGGTGTGGTCTCTTTGCAAACAGGCAAATCAGCATTCTGACCCTTCCAGGACCTTCTTGCCTGAAACATCCATGAAGCAACATCAAGCACTGAGGAGGCCAGCGCCACACATTCCCAGGCTCCACTCTTGACCTGTGCCTGGTTTAAGAGCATCCTAGTGTTCTCCCAGCCTGCTGGATGCTGCTCTACAGACCTGAAGGCAGGCGGGGGCCCTGGAGGTGGGCAGTGCTTTGGACAGGATGAAGGCTGCCACCACAATCCCTCTTAGGCTTCTATGCTTCTAAGTTGCCCCCATGGAAAGAGCACCTCCTCTAGGCACCCTCCAACCCTGTAACTGAGGACCGTAACAGGTCCTTAGGGTACCTGGACCCCTTGCAGACAGGCTCCTTCTAGCTGGGAATACACAGGCCTGCATCTGTTCCAGGCAATCACGTCCAAACCCAGTCTTTCCTTCTCTGTCCAGAAACATCGTGAAGAGTCGACCATGCTCATGTTGTCACTTCCTCCCTCTGTCCCATCAAGTTCACCAGCAGCTTCCTTGCAGGACCTCTTCGTCCTCGGCTAACACTGGCCTGACCCTCCTGGAAAGGCTTATTTCCTTGGCTTCCTGGAAACGTTTCCTCCCAGCTCCCAACCCCTTACTGCTCTTCTCTCCCCATCCAGCATGGCTGCCCAGCCCATGACCATTTTCTCTCTTGCCCCTCGGATCTTGAGTTCAACCACTGGGCCTTCACATACCGGGACCTATCTTAGGATCTGAGTAGCCTGTCCAGGTCACCTGCCTTGAGCCCCTCAGGTGCCCTGCACCACAGCAGCCAAGAACACATCACTCTCCCTTAGGCCTGCCTGCCTCATCCCTCATCTCAAGGGCCTCCATCTCCTGACTCCCAGGAAGATGAGCATCACCCTCCCACTCCATCTGCCTCAGATCCCTTAACCCATGGTGCACCAGGCCCTGCTCCTCTTCCCCACCCTTTCCCAGTTGTGTTCTCTAGAGTCATGGCTCAACTCCTCCTGCAGGAAGCTCTGATTGCCCCACAGGCTTCAGTATGCCTTCAGCTGCTCACACACCACACACACACACACACACACACATACACACACACACACACACATACACACACACACACACACACACACACACACACACACACACCCCGGCCGCCCCGAGTCCAGAAACACCCAAATGAAGCAGCATGTCAAAAACTCATGCTAGCTCCTGAAGGCAGTCAGTTGTGTCTGCTCTGACCCTCAGCCCCCAGGGCAAGGACGGATGCCACCCTCTGCTCCTCTGGGAGCCCTTTATGAGTCACCTCCCTTTATTGCTACTTTCTAGAGCTTTTACAAGTGCCCAGAGAACGTGCCCCCTACACATGCATGCACAGCCACACACAGACAGATGCATACAGACAAAAATGCATAAGGCACGCATGCCTGTGAATGCACACACCAGGGAGACACACTGGCACCAGCACATAGGCTTCCAGAGCACAGACAAGCCTAAGGGGCATGAACATCCCGGAGACGACAGAAGGGACCCGGATCACGGTTGCCCTGAACCCACCAGTTCAGGAGAACAGTGGATCTGGCCAGCCCTGGAGGGCTACCCGGTCAGTCTGGACCCCGAAGCTATAGAAGGGCGAAGAAGGGCGTGTGAAGAGGAGGACTCAGGGATGCAGGCCGAGCTGGGACAGAGGGGGCTGCCAGCCCTTCGGCCAAAGCAGGACTCATGGCTGCTGTGGAGCCAAACTGAACAGAGAAGGTGACAGGGTCTGATTTGCTGGAAAGGGAGGAGAGAGCCCCGGTACACATGTCGCACTCAAAGCTGATGTAGCTGACAGGAACAAACACAGCATGAGCCCCGTCTGCCTGTCCCCGGCCACCCCAGCACCTCCCAAATCCTCTTGAGTTCACAAGTAGCCTCCTCACTGTGGCACTGCGGACCCTGACACCTTACTCTGGTACCTACAGTTCAAGAATAAATGTCATATGCAGGCCTCAATTCACCTTTCTACTTCCGCCCTCTGCACCCCCGGGGAGCCCCGCCACCTGGAGCTGTGTCCTTCTCCAGGGACTCCACTTAGCTCCGGATTTCCTTTGTGTGGGACATGTGTCTACCATCTCCACTTGATAAACTCCTATAGGTCCCTCAACACCCACATGGGAAGTGCCTCTGTTCCTAGCACTGACTTCAGCAGTGGCAGCCAGGTCCTACAGCCAGCCAGCACACCATGAGTAAATTGCATATGGCCAAAAGCATGCCCGGCTATATATAGCTCTAGCTTATATGCGATGCCTAGGCATTGTTCTAGGCATTTCCTGTTTTGACTCATGTAGCCCTTACGACAGGGGCAGATTGGATTACCAGAGACATCTGCAGCAGGACTGCCCATCCCCCCCCCCCCAAACCCCTTAGCGTCACTCTGACATCTTCCCTTGGAGAACTGAGGTCTGTGTATCCATGGTCAAGGGTGGGAGAGCCTGAAAGTGATGGCTGAGGAGACGCTCGGAACCTCTCAAGGCCATGTCTTCTAAGGGAGCACAGCTGTTACCTCACTTGTGAGCATGCTCCTGCAGGAACCCTGAATCACTTTGCAGGAGCTTTGGTTGCATAGGAACCATCATGCTGTGGGAGAGCTCAACCAGGCATTTAGTTTGTTCGTTTGGAGACAGGGTCTAATTGTATAGCCCTGGCTAGCCCAGAACTCCTTAGGTAGACCAGGCTGGCCTCAAACTCACAGATTCACCTGTCTCTGCCTTCTGAGTGCTGGGATTAAAGGTGTGTACCACCACCATGCCTAGCTTTCAACCAGGCTTTTGGACAAAGGAGGCCCTGACCCTACATGAAGGCGAAGAGAAGCCCCAACCCAGGGGACCAGCTCCTTGCTGTTCTAGCCACATGCATCACGCCAAGCGCTGCTTGCCCAAGCCCATCTTAAATCTCTGATTTATAAAATGAAAGGGTTTGTTTGTTTGTTTTTGGACAGAGTCTCATGTAGCCCAAGAAGACTTCTAACTTGCTATGTAGTCGAGGATGACCTTGAACTTCTGATTCTCTTGCTTCCACTCCTGGGTGCTGGGATTATAAATCTGTACTTCCACGTCTGGTTTTAGGAGGTAGAAGGGATCGAACTCGGGGCTTCAGGCATACTAGGCAAATATTCTCCAGTTAAGCTACAGTCCCCTAAGACGGCAGCTTTTATGTAAGGCCACGAAGTCTGGGGTGATCTGTTGCATAAAGTACCAGTCTCTCCAATTCAGAGAAGAAAGGTGTAGTGCAGAGAGAGCTTAGGCAGCCTGCCTGAGGTCACACAGGCAGTAAATGGCAGAGACAGGCTTTCAACCCAGGCAGTTTCAGCCCAGAATCCCCACTATTCCTGCCAGGCCTGTGTAAGTGCCTCCAGGTTTGACTGGTCTCCCACGCCATCACAGGGCTCAGGGGAGGGGTTACCGAGTGAAGAAATGATGTAAAGAAGAGATGAGCCAACCAGTGACCGGGTATGAGGGAACAAAAGCAGTGTGAGCCCCCCCCCCCCCCCCCCCCCCCCCGTGCCAGGTGACGGCTTAGACCAGACCGTGTGGAACAAGTGAGTCTGATGAAGCCCTTGTTGCCAGGACAACTGGCTATTCACAACACTGGGGGGTCATGGGGTCAGAGGCGCCATGGCCTCTGCCCTCTGCAGGGAATGGCCCCACAGGTTCACCCTGTTTCATCCCTCCCCTGCAGCTCTGACACTTGCAGAATTGTGGGTGGGCCACAGGTTGCTGATACTCGAAGGCCTGTGGACTCTAGGTGCTGCTAGAGACCTGGATTGAATCACAGCCTGGCCACTAACTGGCTGTGTGAATTTGGACACGCCCCTAACTGTCTCTGAGCCCAACTGACAGGCACACAGCTCTGACATCATGGGGTAGAGATGACATGTGGGTCCTGTAACCCACAGACAAAAGGACATGCCCGTAATAGGAAATCAGGTAGTAGGAATGACTTCTCCCGACCACTCAGTGTGAACTTGCTGTGTGCCGGGCCTCTCTACGTGCCAAGTTTCTGCTCTACCACTGAGCAGAGCCGCAACGGGAAAGGCCTCAGACTCATAGCAAAGGTGACAATGACACAGCCCAGGCCTGTTCCCCTTCAAAAGCCTAATTTCTGACACAGCAGTCAAGATCTAGAAGCAACCCAACTGTCCATGAATGGGTGAATGGGCGAGATGTGGTATGTCCACACCATGGAATATTACTTTGCCTTTAAAAGGAAAGCCTGACACTTGCTATATAACACGGATGAACCAAGAGGGCATTACCCTAAGTGAAGTAAGGCACTCACAAAGTGACAGATACCAGAGGATTCTATTTAATGAAGCTTCGAAAGGAGTCAAATTCAGAGAAACAGAAAGCAGAGTGGTGAGTACTAGGGACTGGGGGAGGAGAGGGGAGGGGAAGATGTTGGGAAGGGAAGTGGCAGGGGAGGGTTGTCTAATGGGTGTACAGTGCCACTTTCACCTGATGAAAGAGCTCTGGAGATGTAGCTCAAGGGTAAAGCCCTTTCCTCTATGTATTAATACAAGGCCTCGGTTCCTAAAACACCCACTTTGGGGGCTTGTTGCACAACAATGTAACTGGAGTTACCACCATGCAGTTGTGAGTCAAGATATCTCAGATGGTATGTTATGTGTTTCTTTTGCTTTTTTAGACGTGGTCTCTAGCCCAGACTGGTCTAGACTCTCTATGTAGCTGAGGATGACCTTGAACTTCTGATCCTCCTGCCCCCACATCTCCAGTGCCGGAATTACAGGCCTCCATCCACCACACCTGGCTTATTAATGTGGTTCCAGGGTTTAAATCCACAGCATCTTCCATGCCAGGCAAACGTTCTAACAAATGAGCTACATCCCCTGCCTGTGTTATGCATTTTTAATATAAAATAAAATTTAATCAAATGCTCCCAGTTTGGGGGGAGACAGGAGCTGAGAAGGGTACTGGGCGGGGGGCACTCAGCAAGGCCTCAAATTTGCATAGGAGCACTTAAGTGGGGCAGGATTTGGGCAAACACAGACGGGCAGGGGGCTCTCCAGGCTAAGGCTGGACCTTTAGCTGACTCCAAGCCCTGATTGCCCAAGTCCTCCAGGTCTGACCCCAAAGTGCTGCTCCTGAGGAGAGCAGGCCCTGGCCTTCAAGAAAGAAGGGATTCCTTGAGCACCTACTATGTGCTCCTAGGTCCACTTACATATGACCTGGGCCCCTTCAGTTCTACTGCCTCAGTCTTCCCAAGAGTGATGCACGATGCCAAAGTGTCCCTACAGTCCTCACAATGGCAACCACCATTGGAGTGGGCACGAGAGGCCTGCAGAGAGGAAAGTCCAGGACACTGTCTGGAGGGGACAGCAGGGGGCTGCTGCTTTGGTCTCATGGCCCTGCCCTAAGCAGCCCCTGCCCACTTTGTAGAAGGGACTGAGAGACCCAAGATGGTTTGACTTGATTCAGACTCAATAGGCCTGTGCCTGGACCTGCCATGGGCATGACGGGGCCACAATCCTCAGCCCTAGGCCAGTTGTTCCTCCAGTCCCACACAGGTGCCAAAAGTGACTCAAATATAGAGCAAAGCATGATTTCCTGTAATCATAAGGATAACATCTCCTCACCCTGGAGCTTTCGAGAAGAGACCGCCTCTGGCCCCTCCAGCACCCCCTCCTCCAGAAGCACAGGGTAGGTAAGACGATGGTTCCCAGCCCTGACTCTGCTAGGTCACATCAGGACACCAAGGATCCTTGCTATAACCACTGGGTTACATGAAGCCAGGTTAGATGATGGTTAGATGAAGCCAGGGCACCAAACGCTGAGGCCAGGGCTGGCATACAGTAGGCACTCAATAACAGCCACTACCCTCTCAGTTCTCTGCTTTCAGACAAAAAGCCATTTTATTGATTGGTTTGTTCCACTCAAAGGCTGGTTTGTTTGTTTGAATCGTCCCAGAAGACATTCCCCTCAGGACAGAGAGAGAGGCTGGAGGCCCAGGGGAGAGGGAGGTGGGAGGAGACATACTCTACAGAAAAAAGGGGAAATGCCATCCTCTGGGACCAGGCTGTGAAACTCTTCTCAGCAGCCCCTCCACCCAGGGGAGCCCAGGGTGGCCCCAGAGGCTACTTAATAAGCTCCCTGGTGACTGGTAGGAGGCTGATGCACCGGGCTGTGCTTAGATCACATCCAGCATTCTATTCTTAGCCACACAGAACCTGGTGCCTGCCCTGCACTGCCCAGAAGAACCTGACAGCCTCAGGTGGCCACTCACAGCAGTGGGGCCTGAGTGGGCAGCTCTATGGCCTGAATTGAGTTAGGCCACTGGAGGGCCGTAAGGTGGCCCAGGACTCCCCGGAGGGACTGCCTGGGCTGGTCATGGCTCACTGTTTCCTACCAGGCTTCCCCTGATGCATAGGTGTTACTTAGGCCACAGCAACAGGACTCTGAATTAGGTACAAGTTTCTCACACAAGTCACTACTGTGTGTTGGTGTGCACGGAGCAGGGACAGACAGACACCTTGCTACCCCTCTTGTCTCTTGGATGCAGGGACCAGACACCACCCTCCCCACCTGCACCCCGGGAGTATGAGGTGTCGGCCTCTGGGACAGGTGGAGGCACACTCCAGGAACTCTCCTCAACTTGCCAGCACTGCTGTAGGCCAGGACCCACAGGACCTGCCTGCAGATGGGGGCCTGGCCTGGGCAGCTGGCAGTGATGAAGGATTGGGGCTGGTAGTCCCAGGACCTGAAGGACAGAGTGAGACAGTCACTCTGACACCCCCTTCCCTTCCCTACTGGTCTTAAGGAGGTGTCAGTGGGGCAGCTGAGACCTCCAGGGTGACTTTATTTCATCAAAGCCCAGAGCATCCACTCCAGGAGCCAGCAGCCTGGACACACAGGGTGCTTGGTCAGAGCACCCTGGCCAGGATGGGATCTCAGGGGATAGGGCTGGCTCTACCCAGCATCCCATCCTCCTGAGTCCTGAGGGTCCCTCCTAAGGCCTTTATGCCTAAAGCTGGCTGTCAGTGCCTCCCTGACCTTGGGCAACACAGTACGGCAAGTAGACTTCCTCCAATCATCAACCTGCCCAGGAACCCTAGGTGTCCCTCGACCCTGCAGCACCAGACACGGCTCGGCAGGGTAACCGTGTCTGCCCTGTGCCTATAGAGCTGGCACACCCCAATTCCAAGCAGCCGTGACCTGTCGCAGCCCCAAAGTGGAATAATGGGTGAGAGCCCCAGGGCCCACTGCCTTTAGGGATCATAATTCCTCCACACAGCTTCACTTTGGGTGCCAGCGTCCTGGTACCCACCTCTTCAAATACCCTGTTTTGGATGGGAAAACTGGGGCAGGGAGAGGAAGATCGGCTGCCCAAGGTCACATAGGCGGTTGGAGGCAGAGGCCAGCAGAATCTTCCCTGGGGTAGAGGTTGCCATGGACACACCTTGGGACTGGTGCCCACCACTGACCCTTCTGTGGGCACTTCCTTTCCATCTCCCCCAAACTGGGGCCCCTGGGACATGGCTGTCTTCTGTTCCCTGAGTCCTCAACACAGTGACTGTACCATAAGGTCATCTGAGGGATAAACAGGGGGTAGGACAGTGAGTGGGATCACGGCCTCATGCCCAAGGCTGGCTACTGAGCATGCACATAGTCTGCTGAGGACTGACCCTGACATGCGTAGGGGACACTTGTCAGGCAACCAGCAGCTAATTAACCAGCTGCTCCATCAGAGGCAGCAAATGAGGCTCACACAGCCCATCTTTCACAGTCTGGCTGTCACCAGGACCAGGAAGCCAGTCTCAGTCGCTGGAGCCCCTGGGCGGTACTTGGGGCTGTGCCCTCAGGGCCTCCCAGCTCTGTAGCTTCTGCTTTTCCTTCAAGGCAGCACACGGAGAGTGCAGCGCGCAGCACAGCACGCAGTTCCCTGTGACCCAGGAACAAGGAAGAAAGGGACTCCTCAGATCACCTGGTTAGCCTGAAGGGTTGCCTGGCCTGCCTGAAAGTGACAGGCGCTGGGGTAACTCGGAGTGACAGGCGCTAGCATACCTCTGCTGTTGCTCCCTCCTGGGCCTTGTGGAAACGGCCTCTTTTTTGCTGAGGGAGACCTGGGATCAAGTATCGACAGGGCTCCGTTTCTTTGCTGAGGCCTGGAATTGGCTCTTCCCTCCCAGGTGCCGAGCATGCACCATGCTTGCTTTGACCTCAGCCTGGCCTGTCAGATCAAGCCGCTTCAGCAGCTCGTTTCCATCAAGGTCAGGAAGGCAAGCTGCAGATCCAAGGGTGCGCAGGCACAAGTGTGGAAACCCAGACTGAACCTTTCCTAAGCCAGAACGACAGGAGGTGGATCAGAGATGTGACTCAGTGGTGGAGTGCTGACCTAGTATGGACAAGGTCTTGAGTGTGTAAGACCCTGACTGTACACACAGGAGTGTGTGTGTGTGCGTGTGTGTGTGTGTGTGTGTGCATGTGCGTGTGTGTGTGTGTGTGCATGTGCGTGTGTGTGTGTGCATGTGCGTGTGTATGTGTGTGTGTGCGCGCATGCATGCTAGGGCCTATCTTTTCTTTGTAACCAGCTTAAGTTACATGGCTAGGCTATTACATCCTTTCAGCTGCTGCCACCCCTGGGCCTCTCCTACCCACCAACCCAAGCGTAGGGAACATCTGGACAGTCTCTGGGGCCAGCCTTGCCAGCTGTCTGTTCTCCACTCTGCTCTGATAGGGCCAGGACACCATCTGGGAACTGTAGGCATAAAGGCATTAGGAGGGACCCTCAGGACTCAGGAGGATGGGATGCTGGGTAGAGCCAGCCCTATCCCCTGAGATCCCATCCTGGCCAGGGTGCTCTGACCAAGCACCCTGTGTGGCCAGGCTGCTGGCTCCTGGAGAGGATGCTCTGGGCTTTGATGAAATAAAGTCACCCTGGAGGTCTCAGCTGCCCCACTGACACCTCCTTAAGACCAGTAGGGAAGGGAGGGGGATGTCAGAGTGACTGTCTCACTCTGTCCTTCAGGTCCTGGGACTACCAGCCCCAATCCTTCATCACTGCCAGCTGCCCAGGCCAGGCCCCCATCTGCAGGCAGGTCCTGTGGGTCCTGGCCTACAGCAGTGCTGCAAGTTGAGGAGAGTTCCTGGAGTGTGCCTCCACCTGTCCCAGAGGCCGACACCTCATACTCCCGGGATGCAGCTGGGGAGGGTGGTGTCTGGTCCCTCCATCCAAGAGACAAGAGGGGTAGCAAGGTGTCTGTCTGTCCCTGCTCTGTGCACACCAACACACAGTAATGACTTGTGTGAGAAACTTATACCTAATTCAGAGTCCTGTTGCTGTGGCCTAAGTAACACCTATGCATCTGGAAAAGCCTGGTAGGAAACAGTGAGCCACAACCAGGGGACACTTCTGGAAACCGTGACAAGTCAGCCAGAAGCCTGGGGGATTCACAGCAACTGAACAATAGAGACTATTGATGATCTGATGATCATAGCTGTGTGTGTGTGTGTGTGTGTATGTAAGTCAATCTATCTATCTATCTATCTATCTATCTATCTGTCTGTCTGTCTGTCTGTCTGTCTATCTATCTATCTATCTATCTATCCTATCTTAGTCTTTTTTTTTTTTTTCTGAGACAGGGATTCATCTATCCCAGCCTAAACTTGAACTTACTACAGAGTCAAGGATGACTTTGAACTTCTGATCCCTCTGCCTTTATCTCTTGAACATTTGGATTAGTTACAAGTATGTGCCACTATACCTGGTTTATACACTGTTGGGGATTGAGCCCAGGACTTTCTAGGCAAGCACTCTACCAACGGAGCTACATCCCCAGCCCCCTAAGTCAGTTTATAATACGTATCCATGTTATCTCCCTAGATCAGTACAAATGCCTTGTGTGGGAGTTTTATTATTATTTTTTTTTTTTTTTGGTTTTTCAAGACAGGGTTTCTCTGTGTAGCTTTGCGCCTTTCCTGGAACTCACTTGGTAGCCCAGGCTGGCCTCGAACTCACAGAGATCCACCTGCCTCTGCCTCCCGAGTGCTGGGATTAAAGGCGCGCGCCACCACCGCCCGGCGGGAGTTATTATTATTCTCATTCAACAGAGGAAGAAACTGAAGATGGCAGACTGTGGAACCTTCCAGAGTTCCTACACCATGTCAAGCTGCAGGCACTAATCTGCATTTCAGCCTGGCTCAACTTGCCTCTCCAGCTCCATCCTGCTTTGCTGTGAGATCTGGGGCCACAGGAGCACGATTAGTGAGGTGACCAGGGCTAGCAACTGCTGAGGCAAGGTAAAGAGGAGTGTGGTTCACTGGCGAAAGGTGGCCAGCCCAACCAGGGGCCTCTGATCCCGCCCAGCTGGAGAAGTAAGCATGCCAGAACTCCTTTCAGCCTTAGGAAAGATGTGCCCGTGACCTTGCCTAACCGCAATGAGAAGACTTGAGGCTCGCAGAGAAGGACGTGCTCAAAAATCCAGTCAGTCCACACATGCCAACTGAACACTAGCCAAGTGCTGGGACACTGGGATGAGTGTGACTTGGCCCTGGCCCTCAGGGCACTCCTGGTCAGCTAGGCACCCATTGAGCTGGTACTTTGACACTCCTTATCTACCCAGCAACCTCTCCAGTGGTTTTCCTGCGCTCCCATTGTCTAGGGCCCTTCAAGCATCCCCATTCATTGCCATCTCTACATCTCTGCTCCAGTTGTTCCTTTGCTGAGAATACTGGACAGACCCCACGCCCACCCCGCCCTACCCTCTATGTGGTGTCTCACTACAATGCTAAGTCCAGGCCAGTGGGTCTCAGGAGGCAGTGTCCTGTGCCCTCCCTCCTCTTCTAGGTCTCCCTCACTCCACCTGACTCCTCAGACTTCCTACAGCAGCTGGGAATCTCTGCCCAGGGTAATTGGTCCTTAATAGCTCCTGGGAGATCTGACGCTAAGCAGGGTCTAGGTACAGCTCCACGGCACAGAATAAATGTGTCACCCGCCCACCCACCACCACGACCTGGAACAATTAAAAACTTGCTTCTTCCTTTTAAGGCTTGTATTTGTCTTTCTTTAAAAACCCTTAGTGGGCTGGGAGATGAAATGGAAGATTCTTAGTCAGACGTGTCTTGGCATTTCCTAGGGCTGGCTGTGTGCCTGGCCCACAGTCGGTGCCTGAGACAGGTCCGTTTGGTGGATGAAGAATCAACACAGCTCTACCTTCCACGTGTCCTGCGGCCTGAAGCTCTACTATTATAGCCAAGTCTGTCTTGCACCGGTGTCCTCAAGATAATCTCCAGAACGCAAACGGTCCTAAGCCAAGAACGGGCTTCTTTCTGTACAAGGCAGCCTGGTGACAACTTGGTTAGCAGCTTGTCCTGGGCTCCAGGCCTCCAAACAAGTCTGGGAACCTGGCATGATAATGCACACCTGAAATCACAACACTTGGAGTTCAAGACCTGCCCTGATTGTATAAGACTTTGTCTCAAAAACAAAGCACAACACAGAATATCACAAGTCTGTGAAGCGCTAACTGTACACTGTTACCTGTTTGTAATGCAGGAAAAGCCCCAAGATTGCAGGACAGTGTGTGTGTGTGTGTGTGTGTGTGTGTGTGTGTGTGTGTGTGTGTGTGTGTTTTAGAGGATGCTCTGAGGCTGGTATCCAGGAAAGGCCACACTGAACTGACCATTTAATAGAGGCAGATGTCCAATCTCAGCCCCTACCACTAATTCTTGGCGGCAGACAGAAAAGGTGAGACCATAGAGCCTGCAGAGTACAGATAGAGAAGGAGATGGTCAAGGGTGGGCTGGAGATGTGAGCTAGCTGTAGGGCAGGGGCTTTGTTTGCTGGGCCAGGCAACCATGGTTGGCAGAGGGGTGTCGAGATTCCTCCCTGGATTATGGTGGAGATTCAGGGTGGCGAGGCAAGCAGAGGCAGAAGTCCGGTGCCAGCATTCGCTCTGTGCATCATGATTTCCCTGTCTTCTGCCAGAAGGGTGTGGTCATGCCCTGACCAAGCACAGCCACTGCAGAAATCCTCCACCAGGATGGATGGAGTTCTCAGCATGACCCAGAGTATGAGCAGCCGGCTGGATAGGAATGAATGAACAAAGGCTAATAAGACCAGCCAATTAGAAAAGACAGATAAGCACAAGGGGAGAAAGAAGGGGCGCTGGGATGCGGGAGGCAGGTTTGTGGACAGCAGGGTGAAGGAGTGGGGAGATTAGCGCCAGAACATAGAGCCCAGCAGGTACAGTCACAGAGCAGACACTTGGCAAAGCTGGTAAGTTCTATAAGCCCGGTCCTTGCAGGGTGACCACTCCTACCTTGAGCAGGAAAAGAACCATTTCCCCACCCCAGGCTCCATGCTCTTTCATGAAAGTTCCGTCCCAAACTATGCAAATGGTTTTACAGGTATGATGAGTTGAGGAAGCCTCTGGGCATGACACGGGCCTTCGCTGCCTGGAAGACAGCTTCCTGCACCTACACCATTTGGCATACTCCATGCGTGAGACATTTTGAAAATACCTATGTTCGAGGTAAGCGCTGTTTGGCTCTGTGGACAAGAGGCCACAGCAGGCACCAGCATTACGCATGGAGGATTCTGAGTAAGTGAAGCAGTGGGTCACTTGAGGGTAGAAGTGAGGTTTCGTAGGAAAAACAACCCCCCGCCCCAGACTGAAAGCCTGGAACCAAACCACAGCACTGAGTGGCCTCAGACAGTCACCTTGCTTTGACTCTCCAGCCTCTCATCTATAAAGTGAGGCTGATGGTTAAAACCACAAAGCTGGGGGCTGGAGAGATGGCTCACTGGTTAAGAGAACTGACTGCTCTTCCAGAGGTCCCAGGTTCAATTCCCAGCACCTACATGGCAGCTCACAACTGTCTATAACTGGGCTCCAGCTCCAGGAGATTCATCCAATACCCTTTCTTCTGACCTTTGGACACACACACACACACACACACACACACACACACACACACACACACACACTAAATAAACAAATACTAAAAAAAAATTTAAAAAAACCCACAAAACTGCATCAGGTGCAGGCTAAGCATTCCCTCACTCAACTTGCAAAGCCAGCACAGGCGTGCTGTGTGTGAGAAGATGAGGACCTGAGATCCACGAGGAGGTGGGAGTCACAGTGCAGTCCTGGGCAGGCCTGCTTCTAGAACATACCCTCATTGTCTCCCTAACAAATGTTCCTCACAGACTGTGGGGAATTCAGAGACATTTCGATAGTAATGCTTTGCAAGGCTACACTGGTGCGTGTCCAAGGCAACAAGAAGGAATCTTGAGTCCCCGGTGACACCAAAATGCTTAAGTTCCCGAAGCTTGAAGAACTGGCGGGGTCCAGAACACCCAGGAAGAGTAAGCCGTACTCCTGAGGCTTACTCTCCTCTCCCATTGCCCACAGAGCAGCCGGATGCCCAGCTCTCCCAGATGAGGCCGGCTTGGCCTACAACCACCTGCCTATCCTGTGTTCCACCCCTGTCAATTACCTAGAGGGTCCTGCTTGGTCTGGGTGTCAGGGGAGACTCTCCAGGGTCTCTCCGCAGTCCCCCAGACCAGTTGTGGGATTTCTAGCCAGTCCTTGGTCCAGCTTCGCTGAGCTTCCCTCTGGTTTCCCACTTGCAGGGACTGAAGAGACAGTGGATGGGGTGCTTCTACCGAAGAGAAAGTGCATAGCAACTGTCCAGAGCCACTGGGCAGTTAGCAGGGTAGGTAGGCCCAAGAGCACCACGATGGCCATGTCTGGTCTGAGGAAGGAGCCATTACTCCACCCATGAGGAATGGCCAACTGACCTTCAACTCAGGGCCACTCCTGGGAGCCTCAGCCTGAATAATGAATTATTCAGATACTACCACCACCAGCCACCAGTAGAGCCCTTGCCTGCTCTACACTCAGGTTGTCTGGTGCCCAACAATAAGAAAAAGGCCATGAAGCTAAATTGCACATCTTCACTAGGGAGACCTGGGCCGCAGAATGCAGATATCCTCTAGGATACTGTGGATGTAAGCCCTGTGGCAGGACAGGACGCCACCAGCATGCAGGCTTTTGGCTCGGGCCAGGGCTCTCTCCTCTGTCCTAGAACCACACTGTTTGGAGTGTGAGTAATTGGGACAGTCCACACACATGCCCTCCACCCTGGGCAGAAGGCTCTGCTCTCAACTGCTGGGACCCCACGCTCCAGGGTGGAAACTGACAGTTCCTGTTGCTCTGTTCCCTGCCTCACTGCAGCTACTGTTGGGCGCATGAGGATGGAGGATGGGCTCAGTCGGCCTCTGCACAGTCCCCAGACCAGATGAAAGGGATTCCAGCTACAGAACAATGGACTTCAGTTAGATGCAAGAAAGAACTTCCTGGAGAGGCGTTAAGGATGACAGAGAAGGAGAGCTGGGTGAGGGTGACTGTAGAACTTCCTGGGAAATGTAAGATGCTGCCTTATCCATTACGTCATTTTACCTTCCAACAGCGTGGACAGTAAGTGTTGCCGGGCTCATGGGTGTGCAGCTAAGGCTCAGCCAGGCTTAGTGGCTAGCTCGGCGTCTTTCAGTTCTACTCAAAGATGCAGAGGTGGGACTGAAAACCAGGACAGACTCTGAGGCCCACATTCCTCCCTCCACAGGGCCCTCTTCTGAGCAGTGAGACACCAACCCTGTCACTGATGCCCAGGTGTGAGCTGTGAGTGAGGCAGGGGCAGATGCTCCTTGGGGGCTAGCTGCAAGGGCTCTGTGTTCTAGGCCTGTCCGCCTACGCTCTGCAGACACCATCAGCATCCTGTGGGGCCTCCTAGCATTTCCATGCCAAGTGCCCAGCCACATCTCCTATACCGTCTCTTAACCAGGCTTCCTCCCAAGTTTAGAGTCTGTCCTTTACACCATGTCACCTGTTCCCTGCTTAGAAGTAGCCCCACATGCTCCCCACATCCCCCATTACCAATGATGACTTTCTATCATACCCTGTAGGTTCCATATTCCCTTACTGGCCTTCAGGAGACTGGGGGGGCTCCTGAGCTCAGGGCAGCAAGTCCTGAATAACCGTCAGAGATTAGTGGTGGCAGCTCTCATCTCTAGGGAACATGGCCACCACAGGGCTGGCTTTGAACTAGCACACAGAGGGTTCTATGCACCTACCACTAGTGTCTTCATGAACTTTGCCCACTGGGAGATAAGGCAAGGCCTCTCTGGAGGCCACATTCATCCTGACTTGCTGGCGGAGACAGAGATGGAGAGAAGTTGCCCAGAACCCCGTCTCCGAGAGAACTGTAGCAGTCAACGGGCTTTGGCATGGGGGCCCCCAGCTTATTACACTAGCAGGCTGAGCGTGACACACACACACACACACACACAGTCTCATTCACATAGAAAAACTCTGCTCAAGGACAAAATGACTTGCCCATTGTCACCTTGCAGTAAGTGACAAAGTCAGGACTAAAAGTGCAAGTCTTTGTGTCCCTAAACCCACTGGCTTCACCCTGCAACAGTCATTGGGTTGATTTGGCTGGCAATACCGGGGATTGATTTCAGGGGGGGGTCAACTGCTGGTGAGGACTTGCACAGAGGCCTCTGACGTCCCCCAGACACCCTCCCCTCACTGGAAAACAAACCCCCCTCTGACATTCTCCAGTTCTCCCAGGTGGGACCAGGGCCTGGTGGGCGGAGCAGTCGAGTGTCCGGGTTGGAAAACAAGCGGACTCAGACAAGGCTCCATTGTTACAGGGAGCCTGACACTTTGACCACTAAGACAAAACCAAGCAAACCGAGTGCTTACTATCACTTATGGAAAAGAAGGACAGTGGGGGGCTACCGAGAGGACTCAGTGGTTAAGAGCACTGGCTGCTCCTCCAGAGGACCAGGGTTCAATTCCCAGGACCCACATGGCAGCTCACAACTGTCTGTAACTCCAGTTCCAGGGGGCACCTGACACCCTCTTCTGGCCTCTGAGGGGGTCAGGCATGCACAAAACACCCATGCACATAAGATAAATAAATACAATCTTTTAAAAAAAAAAGAAGAAGAAGAAGAAGCAGACAATGGGAAGAACCCCAAGTCTATGGACTCATCCTTCCCCACCCAGTCCCGACCCCAGAAACCTGGTACAAGCAGGTGGCTGGGACAGAGAATCCGGAGACTGAGTCCAGCCAGGCTCTGCTGCTGTTTCTGCGACCTTTCACTGCACGCTGGTGACATGACGTGTCAGGCATGCACATTCCATGCATGGTCTCATGTCAGACAAAGATTATTTCTACCCCCATTCTTCAGATGAGGAAACCAAGGCTGGAAAAAGACACCAGGGGAGCAAAACCTGCTAGCCTGAGGCTCAGAGAAGTCCCAGGTCAGCAGTATGGCCAGGGGCTGCTCCTCAAGCAGGCAGCCTTGTGGGATGCTTCAGGCAGTATGTGGAGACCACAGGCAGGTCTCAGAAGCCCTTACTGAAATGTCCTGAAACTCTGAGAACTGAGCCCAGCCCTTGCCTCAGGAATAGTCCCGGCCTTCCCAGAGCTGCAGACATTCTCAAAAGGCCCCAGCTGCTGCTGCTGCCGCCACACCTACCTGGGGAAACTCTTTGGGGAACAAAGGGATTTAATACTCTAATCCCATGTTCCAGAGGGCAGAGTGTCCTCAACCTTCACAGCCAGTCCTAAGGAAGGCAAGCACAAGGCTGCTCTTTAGGGTGAGTTTCTTCAGGATTCTTGGGGTGGGGTGTCCTGACTCCCTTTATGTAGGAAAGAACTTTCTCTTTGAGCCTCTTGGCTGGGGGGAGGGTGAGATAGTTTGGGGGGGGACACTTTTTCTTTTTCTTCTTTTGTTGTTGATGTTTTGTTCTGCTTTCTTGAGACAGGGTCTCTCTCCAGAGCCCCAGCTGTCCTGGAACTAACGCACTCTGTAGACCAGATTGGCCTTGATTTCACAGGGATCTGCCTGCCTCTGCCTTCCGAGTGCTGGGATTAAAGTCATGGGCCATCGGGGCCCTTTTCCTCAGAGTCCACTCACTCATTCACAAGCTGGACAGCTATAGAGGCAAAGTCGGGGACCCCACTGCGACGGCCTACTTTGTGAGCCAGAAGACAAAAGAGCTCCAGGCAGGTCTGTGAATTTGGCCCCCAGCCTGGGAAAGGCTAGGCCTCTGGGGCACGCTGCCTCTACTTCCTCCCCACCTGCTTTTTGGCCCTCCTGTTGTGGATGGAGAGGTGGCAAGGGATGGAGGAAGGACAGCCTGCAGAGGCTAGAAGTTCTAGCTACGCTTAGGAAGGAAGACACAAGCCCAGCTCAGAAGCGCTGCCTCCAGGAAGCCTTCCCCGATCCTTCCCTGGGCATCCCAGCCCTGACCTACCTAGTCCCATTCTGCACAGTCATTGCTTCTGTGTCCTCTCCCCACCACCAGGCTGTTCATTCACACTGCGGAGCAACTGCCCTTTGCCTGGGATCCATTCCAACGCTCTCCTTGAGCACCTGTTCCCTCTCTGCAACCTGCTTGGTCCTGACGACACAGATAACAACGGTTTACCATTCCCTTAGTGCTTATCACGTGCTGCGGCTTTGTGCCTGCATGCATGGGGCCAGGGATGGAACCCAGGGCCTTGTGCATATTCAGAAAGTGCTCCACCTTTGAGCCAAACCCCAGGCCGTGCTGGGCCTTTTGAGCATCTTATGTGTAGGATCTATGTCATCCTCACAATAGCCCTGGAAAGGAGGTGATGTAAGAGCCCCATTTTACAGATGGGGCTTGCCCCAGCCTTGTGAGTGGGACCAGCCCAGCCTCAGGAAATTACTTCTCAGCTTGGAATTTTGGCACTCACGTGTTTACCTGTGGTCAGTATGTTTCCCCCACAGCCCATACTCTCCTGTCGGTGGATGGAGGGTAGGGTAATACATCTATTGGCTGGATCCCAAAGGCTTGTCTCAGTTGATCATTGCTGCCTCACAGGGTTTGAGAAGAGATACCCAGGCCCCCAGACATCTCGGTCCTACTCCCTGCCCCCGTCCCAGCTCAAGGTCCCTCCCAGACCAACAACTGTCTGCTCACGCTCACACATGAAGATGGGAAGCAGCATCTCCCATCTAAATTCACCCAAAAGCTTCCCCCAGGGAGTCCTCCCTGCCATACCCTGGATCCAGTCGCTGGGCTCTTCCGTTAGCTTCTTACAGAGTCATGAGTTCATGAGGCCAAAGAGGGAAAGGCAAGGGGACTCACTGACCGTGTACCTGCCTGTGTGCTAGACCTCAGCAGGTCCTCTGTCTACCTCTCACTAAACCTCACACATCGCTATTATCAGCTCATCTTAGAGGTAAGAAAACAGACTCCAGAGTTGAAAGACTTGGGCTAGGGGCCACTTGCTTCCTCTGTCCTAGGACAGCTACCTTGTACCAAACACACTGCTGGGCACTCAGGGGAGGGGTTCTGCAGACTGGCTAGCAGACAGATCCATGCCCTCCCCGGGTGAGTCAGGTAAACAGGGGCCTTGGGCCAGCAACAGAGGAGGGTTGAGTTCTACCTGCTTGAGAGGAGTCCTAAGGACTTCTGGGTGGAGGAATCTCCAGGCCTGGAAGGACTCTACCAATCCTCCCCTAACCATAACAGAACAGCGGGCAAGCCATGGCTCACAAAGCCTTGGCACCCTACAGGCAAGGAGAAGCCAGCTGCCCTGCCAATGACCCCACAGTGGCCGGGCCAGCTGGCCTCTAGTCCTGCCAACCTGGCCTAGCCCCGCCAGCTCTCAATCATAGCTAATGACCATGCTGCCTGCAGCCCAGGCCACCACCCTCCTTCAAGTGACCACAGTGCTCCTGGCCCAGATATCAGCAAGGCCAAAATCACAGCTGCCTGTCCCACCACATCCTTCGGCCCTGTACAGTGACCTCTTCCTCCTGCCAGGGTCATGAAGGGCACTGCAGAAGGCTGGGGACACTAAACAAGACACAGAGGGGCTGACTCACTGCAGGCAATACACTCTGCCAGCCAGCACAGAGCCCGGGACCCAGGTTCCTTCCTGGGGACTATACTCAGTCCAGCATGGCCATACATTGGCTTAGGTAAGAAGACTTGAGTCTAGGTTCATCACATACAAACGCTTTCGAGGTACTGAGTGCAGTTAAGGCCATAGAACATCTCCTAGAAGCTGGCTAAGTGTCCATTCAGTGACAGAGAGGAGCAAAGATTTCCAGTTGGAATAGAAGCAGGCCTGACTCCCTGTCCCCTGATGTTTAGCTGGAAGAATCTGGGCAAGACAGCGCACCTCTCTGAGCTCCAGCCTCTCGACAAAAACAGCCATTTTGCAGAGTTTCCATGATGGATAGTGTCTAAAGTGCTCAGCACAGTGTGCAGCCCATCCTAAGTACTGAAGGGTATTGGCTATTACTAACATCACCACAGTAGAATTAATTGTGCATGCATTTCCTAAACTGTGGACTATTATTACTTTTATCGGTACGTTTACCATGAAGCGGTAAACATTTCCAGGTGGCACCCCAGAGGTTGGACAACCCAGGAACGTTTGGGGGCAGGATTTGTGACCCAAATTGGGCCAAAGCAGATAGAGAAGTGAGCAGAGAAGGGGCAGGGATGTGGTCTGGACTATCCCACAAGCCAAAGGGTAGCTCGGTGGTCACCAGTGGTATGTTCAACAGTGATGGGCAAGGAGCCTGAGGTCCCGTTAGTGGCTATGGTTGGCAAAGGCCGCACCCAAGGCCTGGTCCGCACTCCACAGAGGGGTTCTAAACGGCCTCCACTCCTCTCCCACCCGACTGCTCAGCCTTCTGATTCTGAATCACTGCTCCAGAATTCTCCTCACCCCTCCACCTACCATGCCATTTCATTCCCCGACACACACCGACTCCCTCCCCTGTGTGTTCACAGTGAAGCACTCCTTGGCTGACCACCATGGCTGCCTAAGGTTTTACTTATGTGACCCTATGGTCACTCATAATGAACTTGAGAAGTGAGCCTCACTGTGCTAATTTTACAGAAGGGAGAAATAGTGGTCGTGTATGCTCAGGTGTCTTGGCCTCCGGTCTCTGAGCAGAAGGCACAAGCAGGATTCCCTGAGGACCTCCCTGGCCACTCTACCCTCCCCTTCCTCCGCATCTCTAGTTCTGAGGCCTGAAGCTTGATCCTAGCTCAGCTACCTTGGTTCCCGCTGTTGCCTATAGGTATCTCCCCTGCCCCCAACGGTAGAGAGCTGGGGAGGATGGTAGGTCCTTCTCTCCTTGTCCTGCTCCATATTCCTCCTACACACACACACACACACACACACACACACACACACACACACACACACACACACACACGTGCACACTCAGCATAACCCGGACTGAGACACAATCAGGAGCCACTGGCCTCCTCTGGGGGGACGGAAGCACAGCAGAGTGCAGCTATTTCTCTAGCCTGCCTCCCAGTGAGGGCAATGATAAATTATTCACTGCACCCTGTGCTTAGAGAGGCCAGACAATGGTCCAAAGGGAATGGACACCACCTCCTGCCCCACAGGAAGCCACAGTGGGTGTGTGGTCGGTTAGAATCCAGAGCCCCTTCCCAGTGTCCCAAAAAAGATCCTAGGAGGCTTTGTAACTAGGAAAGGTGGTGTAGGGAGTATACGGCCTGCCCAGGGCCCAGCTAAGCAAGTCCAAGTCCCTCAGCCTGCAACTGCCACCTGTGTTCTAACGTCAGGAAAGTTTGAGGATTTTCCAGACTTCCTGGTCAAAACTCCAGTTTCCTTTCTCCACAGGGAAGGAAATGGATGGTGGCCAGGCGCTGTGTGGATCTGTAGCTCAGTTAATCTTGGTAGAAGGGCCATTCCCCCCTCACAGGAAAGCAGAAGGCTTGGAGAGTGACATGGCTGCCCCATGGCCAGGAGGCAGGGTAGGTTCATCACTGGCCACTTAGCCCATCTGAGTAATTTCCACACCACTCGGCAGACCAGGCACGATCAGTTCCTGAAGCAAACTCAGCAGGCAAAGATTTCACCTCTCTGAGCCTCAGTTTCCCACACAGGGTCGCCCAAATAACAAGCCCATACTGGGCAGGAACTCCTCAGCGCTCTACAGCTTGTCTATGGGATCTTCTCGTTATCTGGGCCAGTAACAGTGTTTTGACCCCACTTCACAGATGCGACATCAGAAGGAGGCTTCCCCCCAAGCCCCTGCTCTGCCTCACCTGAGGTTCCCAGCTCTTTCCAGCACTGGTGAAATGAGATCACAGGTGTGAAATTAGTTCATCAAAGGAGGACTCTGTTTAGATGCAAGGATTATTATGAGGATCTGAACCCCCAGGCAGAGGTGGGGGAGGGGGAATCCCAAGCCCCTTAGTCACCTTCCAGGCTCCCTGAACCCCTCCAACCCCAGGAACAGGCTTCTAGTCTTTAAGACCCCACTCCATCTCCCAGGTGCTTCCCAAGGTGGTTTCCCCAGACTCCAGGGAGTCCAGCACAACAAGGGTTAAGTAGTCCCAGCCAAGGCCACAATGCCCAGACCAAGGCCATATGCCTCCCCCTCCCCACCCAGAACAAGAAAGAGCCCCACAGGGTCTGTGCCAAACGCGCTTTCACAATACCCTTGTCCTACACAGATCGAGAGGCAGTGAGAGGAACCTCTGCCTGGGAAGCAGCACAGCTGGACCGTATCCCCAGACCTGGCAACCCTAACCTTAAGACCTGGAGAAGTTCTCTCCTGGGCCAGAGGGTCTTGCACGTTCCTCTGCAGCAACAGAGACTGAGGTCAGGCCTTGATCTGAGCCCCAGCGCCAACCACACATGCTCACTGCAGCCTCATACATGGTCACCCCAACCTCATACTGGGGGCGGAGGGGAAACCCCAGCCACAAACCCAAAAAAGTATGAGCTGGGAAGGGGAGAGGATCCTTGATGGATGTTTGGAAATCTTTTTCAGTTCTGCTTCTGGCTCAACCACTCACTGGCTTTAGGGCCTGGGCTAATTGTGCTCCCCGAAAGTCTTTAGTGTCCCCATTAATAACGTCAAGAAGGGAAGGGGGGTGAGTTCTGAGGGATAACAACTCCAGCTTCCATATGGCTGTGGCTTGGGGACCAACATGATGAGCCCCTAACAGATAAGAATACTTCAGTAACTTGGGGGACCCCGACTCTGGGAGGCAGGTTGTTCCTCCAACCTGGACCCCAGGAAGAGAGATCTTTTGGAACTGGGAAGCTTCCCACCTCTGTCCTCAATGCTGGGTCACTTTTCCTGGGAGGTGACCGGTCCATAATCCAAGAATCGCTGGTAAGGAGAAGCACCTCTGCAGCTTCAAGATCAGCGCTTGGATTTTGGATCCCCCCCCCCCCCGGCCGTGGCCCCACCTTACCAACCTCTTGTTTGCAGTCTGTCTACTTCCTTTCTTCTCCCCTCCCTCTTTGCTCTCTCTCTCTATCTTCTCCTTTCTCCCTGGTCAAATCCTCCGCACAGAGAGCAGAGATCCTCAGCCCTGTCATGCCTCAGTTTCCCCGTCGGTCTGAGCCCATAACAATCACAACAGCTTTTATCTCAGGGAGGGGTAGCGCGGAGCTTCAGATAAGGAACGATTTGTGCAAGGGCGGGGCTCGGACCTGCACACAATGGGCACTCAATGAGTGCCTGTTTCTCTCTACTATCTTTTGCGCGCCCTCTCCTAAATAGTTGACTCTCTGCGGGTGTCCCCTCCACGCCCTCCACTGACCCGGGCCCGGTCTCTAGGCGCCCGGGACCGCTCCCGCCGCGCATCCGGGGTTCTTACCTGCAACCTCGGCTCGCTGGAGACTGGGGCAGAAGAAGACCCTGTGTTCTCTTTGGTGCAAGCACCCCCAAGTCCTTAGCCTAGGGCGGAGGAAGGTGGAAGCTTCGGCTCGTAGCACCAGCCCAGGGGGTTCAGTCTGACTGTCCTGCCTGCTTGGGACCCCTTACGGTGCGCTGGACCCTGGCGGCGCCAGTACAGTTTCAAGTCCGGAACAGTCGGGTCCAAGGCAGCTGAAGGTTTGGTTCTCCAGGAGCCGGAGGCCGGTGGGCGTCCCGGCTCCTTTACACTCAGGTCCGGGAGCTGGGGCCACCTTGCACCGACCCGGGGGCGGAGGGCACACGGGCGGAGATGGGTCGGTATGATGGGGCTGGGCGCGTCCCGCCTCGGAACTCCGGGTCAAGCAGCTGCGGACCACCAGGCTGGGAAAGTCCAGGCGCGGAACACCGAGCTCGGACCAGCAGGGCAGGGCAGGACAGGCTGGGCGCCAGCGGCCGGAGCACGGCAAAGTCTGCCCAGGTCCCGACACGGCTCGCTCTGCAAATCTGGGCGGACCTAGCCCGGCGGCGGACTCTGGAGCTCCTCGCCGACGCTCCACTTCCTCCTCTTACCCGCTCCGCGCTCGTCGCTTGCTCAAGTCCGGCGCCGCAGCCTCTGCCACCGCGGCTGTCACCCTAGCCGCCCACCCCCACCGGAGCTGCAGACCGAGCCGAGCCGAGCCGAGCCCCGCCGAGACAGCGCCCGAGCGCCAGCGAGCCTGGCCCCGCCCCCCAAAGGGTGGGGCCACCAGAGTGCCCGCCCCTAGCCGGTCCGCGGCCAAAGACGGGGCGTACAGGACTCTGCTAGGCGGGTCCCCTCGCGGTTGGGCAGCGGGAGCCAATGGGAGAGTGGAAAGAGGGCGGAACTCTGGTGATAGCGTGGACTGGTGGGGCTGGAGGAGGACAATGAATGCGGTTGGGAGCTGGGGAGCGGGCCGCCTGGAAACCAGGATGGAGGGAGAAGCGCGGGGGTCCTGTGTTGACCGCGACCCTCGAGAGCGAGGCACGGAAGAGGCGAGGTTGAGGCTGAGATGTCCCTGGGTGGTGGAACTCGGCGCGTGGCGTGGTGCTGCTGGCCTTTGGCTCCTCCTAGCTGCTCCTTGCACGGAGCTGCATTTGAGAGCAGTGAAATGTTCAGATTTTAGGAAGCGGTGCAAAAGAAGTTTTTAAAAATAAAGAGCAGATCTGTTTCCCACACTTCCCCTTTCTCAGCGTTCGGCGGCTTAGGGAGGAGCGTCGTTATTAGTTTCAAAAATAAGAGCGGAGGTGTATGAGGATAAATCACCTCGAATCGTGACGTCTGTCGGCCGCGCACCGGCTTCCCCGCCTCAGCCCTGTCTTAGAGGCCCCAGCGTCCTGTGCCGGGTACTGAGCAGGCGTGAAGGGGTTTGATATATGAATGAACGTTGCGAGTGCGCGCGGGCGGGGCATAAGTCATTAATTGGCCTGGGGAGCCCTAGGATGAGGCAGCACAGCACAGCTTCATCTGTAAACCTCACACCAATCTTATGCGTGGAGCCCCATGTCACTGCTGAGAACCAAGACTGAAGAAGCCACGTGATGTGCCCCAGATCCCCGTTGCTGGTCTAGGAGTCTACCCACCATCTCTGTGGCATTCCTGGGCTAGACTTACTTTCAAAGGCTTTAGCCTCCTGTGGTGATGCTCAATCAGTTCAAGGTCATCCTCAACTACATAATGAATTCAAAACCAGTGTGGGCTGCATGAGACCCTGTCTCACAAAACATAATAATAACAATAATAAATAAACTCAAGATGCTGCAGCTTGGCAGGGAAATGAGTGAGGAACCAGATGAGCAGTAGGCTTAGAAGATGGAAGGGATGGCATTCCTGGCAGAAGGGACACCTTTCTGGGTCTGTACCTTGTGTTGGTTAGCAGAGGCTTCCCAGAGCAGGTGACAGGCTTGCCGAGGTCAAAATGAGTTAGCAAGTTAGCAGGAATGGATTGTGCTCCTGGGGAAATCCTGGCCGCAGGAGAGAGCTATGCTCTGAGGAAGAGTCAATGTGGGAGACTCCAAAGAGGCAGGTAATGGGGAGTTCAGACTTATCCAAAAGACCAAATATTTCTTTGGCTCCTCTTGAGTCTGGAGCCCAGCCAGATGATGCTGAAGGTCAAGCCGGTGGGAGCCTGGAGTGGATTTTGTGAAAAGAGAGCCATGAGACATTTTGAATCTACTGTTGACATGATGGAGTTCTGTAGGAAAATAAGTGTCCTTAAAACATAGCCCAAGAGACGAGTGGTACAAGGCCTGCTTGGAGACCGAAAATGCCTGTATTCAACTTGGTGATGGTGCGAAGATCCCTTATACCTTCTCTCTTTGCCAGGAACCTTCTTCAGCTTTGAGTTGGCAGCACCATCAAGCCATGAGCTCCTAGCCTGCTATTGTAGCCCTTCTGTTTTGACCCCTGCCAGCTGCCTCGTCTTTCCGCCTCTTCTCTCTCCCTCTACATCTCACCTCTCTCAGACTGAAGAGCAAGTGAGGTGCATTGTCTCCACACAGTTCCTCCAAGTGGCTGCTCTTAGGGTCCTCCTGGGCTGCCATTCACCCTACCCTGAGTTTATTCCTGATTCCCTGGAGGACTGAAGGTAGAGTTCGAGACCCAGTGCTCACTAGTTTTCTTTACTGCTGTGTCTCAGAGCCTGGGCAGGCACACAATAATTGAGTAACAAATGCCACCTTCTCTGAGATGCCTTCCTGAACTCCGAGGCAGCCTTTGGTCTGGTTCACGTGCCTGGAAGATTCTTTAGGCATGTCCATGCCTCATTCCCCCCACCCTTTATGGCTGGGAGCTACTCTGTGGATGTATGTCCCCTCCCACCATGGCGCCGCGGATGCCTGGTGGCCCTTGAGAGACCTCAGCGTAAAGAGATGAATGAATGAGGTTCTCAGAGTAGAGCTGTCTGGCTGCCCCTGTTGGGACAGCCTCCTCGGGGGTCAGAGGAACAGAATGTCAAAAAGAAAAAAGCTTTTCAGAACACAGCCTCATCGGGTGACTCCTGAGACCCTCTCAAGGTCACCGAGCGGTGACCAGCACTCAGGTCTCAAACGCCCACATTTGCCCCCTGCCTGCCCCTCTGGAGGAGAAGGACTCTTCTGATCTGGGGCAATTTGGCCCTTTGTGACTAGGGAGGCCACAGTGTGACAGTGGTATGACTGGTAGTGGCTTGTCTGGGAGGATGTCAATGCATGGACTGGCTTGGAACCCATGCCCGGAGGCTGATGGGAAACAGTAGCCTTCTGTGTGCCCCGCTGCTCCTGAGAACCTTGTGCATCTATCCAGAGAGATTCATAAAAGCTCTGCAGTGGACGTGCACCGGGCACTCTGTGTTCTCACCCCAGATGGACACTCACTTGCAGGCTGACAGTTAGCAGTCACTTGGCATTCTTTTTCTAAATAGGCCACCTTGTTGTATAAAGCTTCTCCGCTAGATAACCTGTGTGTGTGTGTGATGAGCGGGCACAGTGCTCGGCAGTGGCAGGAGGCAGGGAGGCTCAGCAGGCAGCAGTGACCTTACCCTCACGCTGCTCACTGTTTAGTGGGCTCAGCTGAGCTCACCGCACATGCAGATTCTTGATGTTTTCCCACCTAGGTCTCTGGCTCCACCAGCCCATAGTGCCTGCATGCGTCCCTTTCCACCAGGGGATGACTGTCCCATCCCGTAAAACTTAGTATACAGGCTGGCTTCTCTAAGAAGCCTCCCCACTTCTTTCAGTAGACAGCACCAGGTCTATTCTGGGGCCTGTCTCTGTGAAGGCTCCTGCCCCTCCCTTCTAATGCATGCCCGTGGATTCGAGCTGGCGGTGACTCAGTTTCTCCACCCGATTCTGAGCTTCTAAGGACAAAGGATGGAATGTGATTTCCCCCCTGCCCTGAGATAGTGTGTTTCATTCTCTCCCTCTCCACTCCCCAGTGTTTCCTGAACTAGACCAAGTCATATGCCACATATTGGACACTCATTCTGGCACAGTGACACCCTCTAGGATGAGCCCTGGGTCCAAGACTATCTGCATGGACCTGTGTGTCAAGTTCTCTGTGAACACAAGCACTGCCCACTTAGCTGGCTGGGGCCACAGCATCACCACAGGGAGAGCATGAGGGAGCGCTGGGTACCTGTAATGGTTAATGCTGATTGTCAACCTGACTAGATCTACAGTGACCTAGGAAAACAAGCCCCTGGGCATGTCTGTGAGGGATTTCTCCATTGGATTAATTAAAGTGAGAAGCCCCACCCTAAATGTGGGCAGGGTCATCCTATAAGCTGGGATGACCGCTTGAATAACGTGAAGGAAGCGGGACAAGGACCATCCTCATCACTGTTCGTCCTGACTGTCACCGAGATGTGACCAGCTGTTCCCGTGACCCGGCTTCCATGACTTCCCTGCCATGATGGACTGAGCCCTCATAGGACAAGCCAAAGTAGACGCTTTCTTCCTTCCGTTGCTTTCATAAGGTGTTCGTCACAGCGACTAAGCAAGGAACACACAGTACCTAAGGCTATGCGGATTACTCAGGGTAATCAGGGGACACTGGTCAGAGACGTGAACTCGGAAACTGTCGAGTGATGGGTGAGAAAGTCCATCCATCTGTAGAACAGGAAAGATGGAGAAACTGAGGCTGCAGAGTGGAGCAGTTAGAGCACAGACTCCGGGGCCATGTGGTCCGTCTGGATCCCTGACTGTGTTAGCTCTGCGATCTCTCTCTATCTTAGTTTCCTCATCTGGAAGGTATGTAAAGATCATAGGATATTTCAAGGGACCAGGGAGTTAGTTTTTCTTATACATTTGGGTTATGTTGATGTGTGGTGAGCCCCACATAGGTGCCTGATAGGTAAAATGAAGATGGAGGGGCTGGTGGGCTTTGGTGTGGGCTTCATCCTGAGGAAGCTTCACTTGCATAGACCCTTTTCCTTCACCTTCACACAACATGGGGCCTCTGAGGGCTCCAGGCTGCTGGCCCTTCACTTCCCCAACCTTCTAAGTCCCCTGTGGCCCTGCAGCTACAATCTATGTGAACTAGAACTATAGAAGCTGAGGCCATACACCAAGAAAACTTTATGGCTCCATTTATTGAAGATGGGAGGTGGGTGCCATGGAGGGTCCAAGACACCAGGGCATTATAAGCATCTGAACCCTCTTCTCAGCCTCAACTTCCTGAGGACAAAGTAGACATAAACAAAAATGACCTGCTGAAAGGTTGGTGTGAGGGTTTGAATGTGAATGGGTCCCACAGGCTCACATATTTGAATGCTGGGGCTGTAGTTGGTGGAACTGTTTGAGAAGAATTAGGAGGTGTGGCCTTGTTGGAGGAGGTGTGTCACTGGGGTGGGCTCTGATTCTGAAAAGTTCACACCGGGCCCAGTCTAGCACACTCTCTGCCTGCAACTTGCAGATCAGATGTGAGCTCTCAGCTACCGCTCCAGGACCATGTCTGCCGGCCATCATGCTTCCCACTGTGATGTCACGGACTTACCCTCTGAAATGATAAGAAAACTCCCAATTAAATGCTTTCTTTTACAAGTTCCCTTGGTCATGGTGTCTCTTCACAGCAAAAGAAAAGTAAGACAGGAAGGTCCAGGGATGATGGGAGAGCAGGATGTGGGTAAAGACTGAGGAGCATCCTTGGTGACAGGTCAGCCCTTTCTAGGGCAGCCGACAAAGGAGCATGTGTTCCAGTGGTGCCAGAGAAGGACTGAAAGGTGGATGGCGCAGCCGAGAACAGGAGCAGGAGGCTAATCTGGGAAGAGAAAGCACCTTGGCGCTGGGGAGGAGATAAGAATGGAGGACCACAGAGGGCACAAGGACCAGTGAAGAAGGTATGTGTGGCCCCTTGTGACATGGACAGGGTTGGGTGGCTTTGGTAAGTCTGGGTCAGGTTAATGAAGGGTGATACCCAGCTCTCTCTTCTCCTGGATTCCTGAACCTATTACCCTGAAAGATTAAAGACCTTCAGTTCCTCTCTGACTGCAGTCCTGCTGTCCCTCAAGCCTGGGGATCCTGACTCCATACTGCCTGGCCCTTCACTAGCACCCTTGGCTGCTCAGAACCAGTGTTACTTTGTCCCCATCACTCTCGACTGCAGGGCTGCTAACCTCTGGACTATGGACTCCTTGCCAGATTTACTTCAGTGGCTTTAGCGTAGGGCATAGGTCACATCAGCAGGTGTGTATACATTTTCTGCAGAAAGCAAGTGCCTGCATTTGGCTGCCTATGCCGCCCCCTGCTGCCTGGCACTGGTTACTGCAATAATATAAACTAAGGCTGGAGCTGGTTCTCAAATTTTGGTTTCAGAACCTCTTTCACACCTAAAACTTTGGAGAACCCCAATGAACCAAGATTGTTGGATTTATATATACTGTAATTTATATTACTATAAATTAAAATGCACAAGTGTTAATTGTCTGTAATTTCAGACCAAGCATAGTTGTCAGTAAAACAGCATTCTTTAGGAAAGATAACTATATTCTCCCAAATAAAAAAGATTGTGAGAGCCGGGCGGTGGTGGCGCACGCCTTTAATCCCAGCACTCGGGAGGCAGAGCCAGGCGGATCTCTGTGAGTTCGAGGCCAGCCTGGACTACCAAGTGAGTTCCAGGAAAGGCGCAAAGCTACACAGAGAAACCCTGTCTCGAAAAACCAAAAAAAAAAAAAAAAAAAAAAAAAAAAGATTGTGAGGTTAATGAGATGGCTCGGTGAATAAAGGTGCTTGCCACCAAGCTTGCCAGCCTGAGTCAATTCTCAGGACCCACATGGTGGAGGGAGAGAATGTGTTACAGTGAGTTGTCCTCTGACCTCCACATGCACGCAATAGCACATATGTGACCCCAGACATGCCCAAAATAATAAATGCCAAAAAAATCCAGCAACCCACTGTGAGTGCAAACACACACACACACACACACACACACACACACACACACACACACACACTGGAAGCAGAGCCTTTAACACATGTTCATAGTGCTGTTCACCTCAGGCACAGGGTGGGAGCAAGCCGGATGAACAGGTAAGGAAAGCGGGAGCACACACAATGCGACATTCTTCAGCCTTGAAAGAGAAGGGAATTCTGCCATAACGATGCAACGTGGACGAACCTTGAGGATAACAGGCTGAGTGAAATGAGCAGACACAGGAGGACAGACGATTCTTCCTGCAGGAGGCACGCAGAGTGCAGACACGCAGGGAAGAAGAGCAACGGTTCCCAGGGGCTCAGGGAGCAGAGCGGGGGCTCACTGTCCAACAGAGCTTCAGTTTGGCAAGACGGAAACACTCCAGGAGTGAACGGTGACGATGCAGCACGATGTGTGTCTACTTTAGGTGAGCGGACTTGGCCTATCAAAGTGTATAAACCACGCCTAGTACACAGCACAGACTCCAGGCAGTGGTGCCGGGGCATCTGCAAGGCTCGGGCTCTTAAAAAATACTCTTCTCAAAATAATTATTAGAAAATTGTTCTTCTCTCCTTTCTGTCTCTGTGTGTATTTGTGCCCAAGCATTTCCATGCCAGGGCACTCCTGTGGAGGTCAAAGGAATCAGTTCTCTCCCTCCACCATGTGGGTCCCAGGGATCAAACTCAAGTAGTCAGTCTTGGTGGCAGGCACCTTTACCTGCTGAGCCATATAGCCAGCCCTCGGATTCTTCTCATAATAGCATGAAAGCATCATTTAAAGAGAGAGGCCTATAATCCCCATATTCAGGAGGGAAGCCGAAACAGGGGAATTGTAAGTTTAAAGCTAGTTTTGGCTACATAGTGAAACCCATTGACGAAAACAAACTAACAGCCAGGTGGTGGTGGCGCACACCTTTAATCCAGCACTCAGGAGGCAGAGGCAGGCAGATCCCTGAGTTAGAGACCAGCCTGCTCTACAGAGTGAATTCCAGGCCAGCCAGGGCTACACAGAGAAATTTTGTCTTGAAAAAACAAAACAAAACAAAAACCAAGAAAAGAAAACATCATTTGCCCATGTTACTCTGCCCCTGGGTCGTCTCTGACTGCAGGAAGTCACCAAGTGACATGCAGCCCTTGCTTTTTCTCTTTGTTTCATTGTGCTTCAGTGCCCGCCCTTAATACATATCTTATCTATCTATCATCTATCTATCTATCTATCTATCCATCTATCATCTATCATCTATCTGTCTATCCGTCTATCTATCATCTATCATCTATCTGTCTATCCATCCATCCATCCATCTATCTATCTTACATATATATGCATGCGTATGCACACACACACACACACACACACACACACACACACACACACACATCCCTATCTGTTGCCACAAAGGAACCTGGAGCCTTGCACACACCAAACCCTTGCTCCACCACTGAGCTACCCAACACCCCGGGATCGTTTGCAGATTCTGTGTGACAGCATGAGAAGTGTCACAAAGCACTTTTGCCACAGAGGATATGCTGTGACAACTGTTCAAAAAAAGTGTCTATGCAATTGTCTAACGTGCGAGCTGAACTGGTCACCCTTTTCACAGAGCATCATTGCCGCTTAAAAGAAATATGACAGCTGAAGTACACATGTGAAGACTTGGGTGTCTGGCAGACATTTACTCAAAAATGAGTGAAGTGCCTCTGGCATGTTTCCAGGCAAATTGATAGCACTTATTGCTAATGACAAAATTCAAACTTTCAAGTGAAAAAAAACCCCAGGATTTAGAGAAACTTGTGTTACTGCTGTGGGTCTTATAGCCTCCGATGAGGTCGGTGGTGATATAGAGTGAAGGTAATTTTTTTTTGGTTTTTTGAGACAGGGTTTCTCTGTGTAGCTTTGTGCCTTTCCTGGAACTCACTTTGTAGACCAGGCTGGCCTCGAACTCACAGAGATCCTCTTGCCTCTGCCTCTCGAGTGCTAGGATTAAAGGCGTGTGCCGCCGCCGCCGCCGCCGCCCGGCGGGTAATTTTTTTTTTAAATTTACTTATTTTTATGTTAATTGGTGTTTGTCTGCACGTATGTCTGTGTGAGGATGCCAGATCCCTTGGAACTGGAGTTACATAGTTGTGAGCTGCCATGTGGGTGCTGGGAATTAAACCCAGGTCCTCTGGAAGAGCAATCAGTGTTTAAGACAGTGTATTCTTCAAACTTTGGAACAATACTTGATGTGATAACATCCTGCTTGGATGAAAGACACATTCGGAGCCTGAGAAACGACTTGGGGATTACAAGCACTTGCTGCCTTTGCAGACCACAGGCTTTCCTTTCCTACTGCGCTTCCTGGGCAGCCAAAAAACAAGGTGGAGAGATACTGGTTCATCATTCATTGCTTCCTTCCTTTCTTAGTCTTGTGAGTTTATCCCGAGTGATTCCCTGGTGCCCAGTGTTACTGCCATGCTGGCACAGTGGGTACATCTCTACTTTCACTAAAGGAACTTTGTGGTAGAGGAAGGCAGATGATGAGCACCTGCCACTCAGGAAGAAGGAGGAGCTGACATTCAAACAAACACTGAAGCAAGCTGGGCCGTGATGGCGCACGCCTTTAATCCAGCACTCAGGAGGCAGAGGCAGGTGGATCTCTGTGAGTTCGAGCCCGGCCAGGTCTACAGAGTGAATTCCAGGATAGCCAGAGCTACACAGAGAAACCCTGTCTCGAAAAACAAAAACACAAAACACTGAAGCAAATGACAGGAAGAAAGGCCTACGGTGGGGGTGCCTGGTGTCCATGTGGCTGGAAGGGACAGGGTGACTCCTGGGAACTGAAGAGATAAAGGAGACCAGGTCATGGATGCCATGGTAGGAACCCGCCTTTCTCAATTTACTATGAGAAGATACTAGAGGTATTTGACTGAGGACTAGAGTGAGGGGGTGAGGTGTATAAACCGTAGAGGAGGGACAATGGGGCAGGCCATAGTGAGAGCAGGGATGAGGGCCAGATTCTTGGATGTCTTTCAGAAGCAGAACGTTAGGATTAAGGGGGTCAGTGTGCGTGTAGAGGGCAGAAGGGAACCTCAGGAGTTGCTGCTCAGAAACCATCCACCTTGTCTTTTCAGACAAGCCTGAGTTCACCAAATAGGCTAGAAGCCATGACTGGCCAACGAGCCCCAGGGATCCACCTGTCTCCACCTCCCTGGCTCTGTGACTGTAGAATGAGGAATCCTGGAATTGAACTAAGGTCTGCATGCTTGCAAGGCAAACATTTTATTCACTGAGCTGTCTCCCCAGTCCCAGGATTTTCTGATGAATTGAATTAAAAAAAAAAAAAATCCTTTGATAGGCTGTGAAAAAAAGGAGGGCCAAAGGCACCACAATGAACTGATACAAGAGGAAGATGAGGGAGCCCGCCAGAATTCACATTTAGACAGCTTAGTTAAAAAAAAAAAAAAAAAAAAAAGTTGGGCCCACTTGTTTGTAGTCCAAGGTCAGAAAGAGTTCTTGAAACCTGGTTTTTCCAGGTGTAGAAAAATGTGATCAGATGGGACTGGAAAGGCAGTATTGGCTGCCAGAGAGGAGGCGGGAGCAAGCTGGAGGCTCTGGAGCCCAGGGTGAGGACAGAGCAGGGCCGGTAGCAGGGGTCCAGGAGCCTTGAGAAGGTTGAAGTTCAAGTGAAGAGGAACCAGGGAACGGGGAGAAGGGTAGCCTGAAAGGAGGGGCCAGAGAGAGGGGCCGAAAGGGGTGGCCAGGAGCCAGGGCACAGGGCAAGCATGGAGGATCCCCCCACCCCCACCCCTGGACCTGGAGCCTCGGCTAATTTTGAACCTAGGAATGAGAGTTCAACGGAAAGACAGAGGTGAACCTTGACTGCCACAGGGGTAAGGGGAGGAGGGGAGAATCAGAAACAGGGTGATAAGCCTCTCTTCAGAGAGGATTTGATACAGAGCTGTGGTTCTCAACCTGTAGGTCATGACCCCTTCGACAGACGTCTGTCTCCAAAAATGTTTACAGTGCGACTCATAACAGTATCAAAGTCACAGTTTTGAAGCAGCAATGAAAATAATTTTGGGGTTTTGGTCTCCACAGCATGAGGAACTGTAGTAAAGGGTCACGGCTTCGGAAGGCTGAGAACCAGTGGTATAGAGGACAGAGGAAAAGACTTTCCTAAGCTGTGTCTGTTGATGGAGGGGTGAGACGAGAGGAGCAGTGATGGCGTGGAGGAGGTGGAAGGCTGGGGCTGGCGCTCAGGCAGAGGGGCACATGTTCCTCCCTGAGACCGAGAGAAGGTCACCTGTCTATCCACTGGGGACAGGCCAGGGGCGCTGGGGCCCGTGGGAGTTCCTTCCTGGTAGCTTCAGGTTTCTCTGAGTCAGAGACTCCCAGCTGTTCGAGGGTTGGCAGAGACGTGAAGGAGAGAAGGAGGCAGGAGAAGGTCGCCCTGGAGGGAGAGAGAGTAGACGTCTTGGGAGTTGGAGCCAATGGTGCAGGTCCCTAAGAGTGGCCGCCAGATATGATGGAGCCACAGAGGCTTCAGCAGAGTGCCAGGCATTTCCACCCTGGCTAGGACCCAGGCAGCTGTATGGTAAGAGGCTGGATGGTTAGAAGGTACAGGCCTGGATTTGCATATTTAGGCAAAGCCGGCCCTCCCTGTTCCAGTGCCTCAGGCATCTAACAGCGTGGTTATGCCTCTTGTTTTTTCTCTTCGAGGTGGCCCTCCAGGAAGGTGGGCTCTGTCCAGGGGACCCACTGCCTATCCACTTTGCAGCCTGCTGGTGTAGCTGGACACCTGGTGGGCACCATCCTCGTCTCCTAACCAGAGCCTCCTCTCAAGCCCTGGCCAGTTCCTGAGGGCACTTTGCATCTGGAACCCCACAGCTGAATGCTCACCGGAAGAATGGCCCTTCAGCCTGTGGACAGCACATACTGAGCCCTAGGGCATTGTGAGCAGCCAGACTCATCCAGGAATGTCCCTGCCTCTTATTTCCTAGCTCCAGCTCCTTCCCCACACTCCTTCCAGGGCACTCAGGATGGGATGTGCTAACCTCAGGCACACAGCCACTGTCTTTCTTAGGTTGGGGAAAGGTCAGCAAATGTTAAAGGGAAAAGGAGCATGCGTTTTCTGCATGCTTCTGGTGAGGTCAGGCTCCATACTAGGAATTCGTAATACCCATGCCTTTCTTCTACCGCAGTGACAACACTCCTGATTTTTTCCCTGGGCTTATGGCCCTTCAACACAAAGAGTGCCTTCCACAGACTCTCTTGCAGCGATCTATGTTCGCAGGACTAAAGTCATAACAAATGGAAAATGACTAGAATTGCTGTGTATGACTTCTGACAAGTGCCTTTAGAGAGACTAGCATGCCATCATTCCATCTTTTTTCTATCTATAGGCTAGAGAGTGGATATGATGACTCGGGCTCTGACTGCCATCTAGGGTTTTGGAGACAAGTGCCACACCCTTTGAGATAAGGGATGGATGAAACAAAGCCCCCACATCACCCCTGGACCATCTATTTCCAGACTTTTGTTTGGTTGGTTTTTTATGTGCATTAGTGTTTTGCCATGGGTTTTGGGTTCCCTGGAACTGGAGTTACAGACAGTTGTGAGATGCCATGTGGGTGCTGGGAGTTGATCCCAGGTCCTCTGGAAGAGCGGTCAGTGCTCTTAACTGCTGAGTCGTCTCTCCAGCTCCTAATTCCAGACTTTATCCAAGTGAGAAACACTTATTTGAGTCACTGTTACTCTGTGGTTCTGTTGAAATGGAACCCACTTTACTTTTCCTGAGTTGTCTCACCCTGACAGCATCTCTGCCGATATGACTTCATCTTAGGAACGAGACTAGGAGACTCAGAGATGTTAAGCAAGTGATCCAAGACTGCTCAGCCACTGTGAAGCTGAAGTCCTGGTCACTCTCATTACTGGGCCCTGCTGTTTCTGTGAAGCCTGAGTCCACCACTCTCAAGCTGACCTGCCTGGGTGTACCTGTGGGTCTGGGCCATGACGTCACCTGCTTTTCCCAGGTGTCCCTTACCCATGGTCCAGATGCCTCTGATGGGCAGGAGGGATATTGCTGGGTTATAGCTATTACAAGACAACCCACTGCTCTAGTTTTCCCAAAACTGTCCCCATTCAGCCTTAAAAGTCCCATGTCCCTCGTCCCTGAGCAAATCAGTTCTGTTGGATTTGAGCTGAGGCCCAGCGGAGATCTGCCACAATTCCCACAGACTGCTACTTTGTGATGGTTTCTAAACCTTTGCTTCCTGGCACTGCTGGGAGCCTCTGGACTCTGCTTAGGCTTGAGTCATCAGGAAGATGAAGCTTGTCATTGCCAGCGAGAAGCACTAGCCCAAATGACACTGGATTTTCCCTGCACTAACTTGGAAGTCAGTCTCCACCCCCACCCCACCCCTATCTTAACCTTTCCTGTCTTCTGAGTCGCTACACAGCGCCCTCACCTGGTGGGGTCTGAAGTGAGCAGGCCTCCATTCAGGTTCCAGCCCGCACAGTGGAGCCATCTCCTTGATGCAAGACAAGGACTTCTGTGGGAGAAAGACTCATCAAAGTCGGCCTCTCCCGTCTCCCTTCCCAGGGAGGCCTTGGCCAGAAGTGTCTGCCTCTGAGCTTGTTTCCTGGCTGCACAGGGCTGACCGTCTCTGCTTGGGTGGCAGTAGCAAGGGCTGGGACAGCATGGCAGGAGCCTGGCACACAGCCAGCGCTCGGTACAGGTGCTCCTGTCTTGTTGCTACCATCACTCTACACACCTCCCACCAGGCAGCCAACGGGCACCAGAACCAACGGTGAGCCAGAACCCACCCAGGCCACTTCAAGGAAAGCGCAACCTGACAGAGTTAGGACACAAAGACAATTTGCAAAACACATCAGTTGCTGGGATGGGTATAGAGAGTGATGGAATACTGTGGAGTGTGGGGAGGAGACAGCCTCTACTTGCAGGGAGTCAATCCCAAGGAAGCAGAAGTGGGTGGACCCTGTGGACTAGAATGCAGCCAGGAGGGTCAGGGACATGGGGACTGTTCTCGTAGCTTCTCCAAGCCCAGGATTCTGTTCTCTACCAGCAGTGACTGTCCCGGGGGTCTCAGCCATGACTCTAGAAGCTGGAAACCAGAGCATCCCACACCCTCTGCTGAGCACCACAGTACCCCCAGACCTGGCCCACCAGCCCCTGCCTATTACCTACCTTGCTTAAAAAGGTTTTTTGAGAGGAAATCATCTTTCCACTCTGGCCTCCCTCCCACCACTGTGCCAAATGAGGAAGAGTCAAGAGAGCTATCAGAGGCCTGTTCTGTGTTCCTCCACAGGGGCTGCACAGGACCAGGCTGGTCCCCACACATGCTCGGGATGATGACTAAGTTGGGGTATCCTGGGGAGAGTCAGCACATACCAGAAGGGGTTCTCACTGCCAGGGTGGATGAGACAGAGGGGGCCTGCTCATCGGTGGACCTGGAGAGGGCCTGTGGCTGGGAGCTGGGGGACATAAGGAGAGAGGAAACTGCTCAGACTCAATCAAGTCTAGGAGATGTCACGAGGTGACAGGTGAGATGATCCCCGGAAGGGGAAGCTGTCAGTTAAACATCCACCATGTCCCAGAGAGCCACCCCAGGCCAGGTCTCCACTGTGTCACACAAGTAGCGTGTTTTCTGCCCTCTCTTCCTCACCTATCCCAGGCCACAAGTAGCAGCAAAGATGGTCCCAGGGGAGAACAAGAAAGACTGATGGTTTCTTCATCAGACACTTTTGCCAACTCAGCTGTCTCCTTAGGCCCGTAAGTGAAATCTCTGCCAAAGGGTGCAGCGACGTCTGCTTACCTCTGAAAAATGACCACATCTGTGCCCTCTGTTTGACCAGGGTGCTAGAGTCCAGGCACACACCTGAGACAGAGGCTGGCAGAATGGAAGAGCCATTCCATGGAAGCCCGGGCCAATACTTGCTTCTTCCAGCTTTGAGTTCCCACCCTCTAGGACCATGCCGGGGCACACAGTAGGTGCTCAATAAGTCATTCTGCATCTGTGCTGCCACCTTCCCGGGTTGTCTGCCTGGACAGTGGCTCTTGCTCAGCTGGGCATTAACTGGAGCCCACACTCAGCCTCCCACAAGTCACTGGCAGATCCTGCCCACACCCCTGCTCAAACCCCAAGTGCTGAGATTGTAAGAGTGTGCTGCCATACTTGGCTTAAAAATATTAAGGTCAGGTGTGGGGGTGCATGCCTTTAATCCCAGCGCTTAGGAGGCAAAGGCAGAGAGATCTCTGTGAGTTTAAGGCCAGCCTGAAGCCAGCCTGGTTTACATAGCCAGTTCCAGGACAACCAGGGCTACACAGTGAAACTCTGTCTAAAACAACAACAAAAGTAAGACCAACAAAACCCCACAGATAAAAACTATTAAGATTCGAAACGGCAGCTGGTGAGATGGCTTAGCTGTCAAAGACGCTTGCTGTGCTTGCATGATACCCTGAATTCCAGGCTCAAAATCCATGGCGGCAGGGGAAGTAAACTCCTGGAAGCCGTCCTCTGACCTTTACACACACGCCATGCATGCTCGCGTCTGCCAGGAGCACACACACACACTAAATTAAAAAAGATGTATACTTGGTTTTTTGAGACAAGGTTTCTCTCTCTCTCTCTCTCTCTCTCTCTCTCTCTCTCTCTCTCTGTGTGTGTGTGTGTGTGTGTGTGTGTGTGTGTGTGTGTGTGTGTGTGTGTGTGTAGCCCTAGCTGTCCTGGAACTAGCTCTGTAGACCAAACTGGCCTGGAACTCACAGAAATCCACCTTCCTCTGCCTCCTGAGTGCTGGGATTAAAGACAAGTGCCACCACCACCTGACTACATAATAAATTTTTAAAATAGAAAGGATTCAAGATGGTGACAGCATAGAATTATGCCTGTATTGTACATAAGGCTTCAGAAAGAAAACACACCTAGCTAAAGAAGAATTTCAGAGAAACGGTGGATTTTTTTTTAAGTTTGGGTGTCTGAAGCAACATTTGCAACAAAATGTTGTATTTTCTATTTGAAATTTAGTCTTAATTAAGCATCCTGTATTTCTCCAACCTTACTCCCAGGCACCTACTGTCTCCTCCATTTTCTCAGCCTCTCAGGAGTGGTTCTTACCCAAGATGCCAGAAGAATAGTTTGCAAACTTGTATCCACACCACCTTGAGGGTTCGTTAACACAGAGAGATCAGTAGGCCATACCTCCTAAATTTTCTGGTTTATAGGTCTAAGATGGGATCCAGTAAATATCCCTTCGAACAGATTTGATCTTAACTGATGTTCCTGGTCCTAAAAGCCGCAGGAAACTGCAGTAGCTCAAAATGGGCACCAGAGGGCAGAAGCGTCCAAGGGTCAGGTCTCGTCCCACCCACTGTCTTGGGGCAGGTCTTAAAACAACTGCTTAGCATTTTGCTGTGTCCTGGGGATGCCAGAGGCATGGATTAGACTCCATTCCTGCCCCTTGGGACTCAGGTTACGGAAAGGAAAGCGGGTATGCTAACGGGGAATTACAGCTGGTGCTGAGGTATGAGAAGCCCAGGGAAGGGGCTGCCCAGGAGGCCTTGGACAGAGCAGCCATCCATGAGAGGAGCAAGGATGAAGGGTGTTCTGGGAATACCAGAGTGCTTGAGGTGGAGGAGAGAACCTGGGAGGGGGCTGCTGAAGCTGGCAGGGGTAGAGGAAGCGTTGGAGCCAGGCAGGGAGCGGCTACCTCTTGAGAGTTGCCCGGAATCCCAGAAAGCGTCTCACTAGGTGGTGTGCTGGAATGATCCCCTGGCGACAGTGTGGAGGAGGCTGGAAGCTGGTAAGGAAGTATTAGGGACAAAGGTCAAGAACGAGGTGACCAGGTAAAGCGAGGATGAGGGTGCCAGCGAGCTCTGCATCCATGCATCCATCCCTGTGTTTATGTGTCCCTGTGTGCATGATCCATCACAGACATACGCGGAACACCTCTGAGCCCAGCTCTGGATTAGTGCCTGGTGGTGCCGGTGCTGATGAAGGCAGGCAGTTCCTGCCGTATCTACAGAGCTTACCTTCCAACAAGGAGGACCACAGTTCAATAGCCAGTCGCACAGAGAGCTGACTTGTTACAGCCATGGTCCCTGAGAGCAAGCCAAACGGCAGGGCCTGGGTTGAGTTGGGGGTAGGTTGGGAAGGCATCTCCCAAGAGAGTGCCTGACCTGGGCATTCCAACTCAACAGCACAGATGACTCATTCAGCAGACCCTGGAGCCTCTCCTGCCACAGCCCAGAGCCAACAATACAGCTATTGAAGGTTCCTACCACTGCTCCAGACCAGTTTTCTTGGCCAAACCTCCCTCAGCCACACAATCCTGGCCTTCACTGAGAGAGACATACCAAGATTATATCCAGGTGCCAGTGGCTGTGCACGCTCCTTATCCGTCAGTCCGGGCAGAGGAGTGCTCACCGACAGACTCCTTCAAGTATCCAGGGCTCTTCCTCTAAGCTCCACACAAGTGTGATAGCCAGGAGTAAGGGGGTTGAAATAACTCTGAATCTCCTCAGTGACCTGAGGCTCTGGGTTCCTGGAGCACAGTGTGATTGTATGCAGGGGTATGATCAGCCTCATGAATGGACTGATAAGATAAAGCTGACTAGAGCTTTGATTTCTAGAAAGCTAACCTTCTTGTCACCCTCTAGATCATACCTCAGTTGCTCTGGCCTTGGCCCTCTGTGCTTGCACCTCCCTTCAGAGGATACTGGCTTCTCCCAACAAGAGCTGCCTGGGGTTGCCTTCACCGATGATAAGAATAATGGCTTCTGGGCAGTGATGGTGAACATCTTTAATCACAGCACTCGGGAGGCAGAGGCAGGCTCTGTGAGTTTGAGTCCAGCCTGTCTACAAAGTGAGTTCCAGTCCAGCCAGGAGTGTTACACAGAGAAACCTTATCTTGAAAAACCAAAAAGAAGAAAAAGAAGAGGAAGACAGAGGGGCGGTGGGGGTGGGGGTCTGAAGCATGCCCAGGCCCATGGCCCAGGGCAGGTGGGTACCACTACATAATGTTGTTGTTTGACTCTAGATGGTCTTTTAATAGAAAACCCAGAGCCAGATATCAGGGTGAAAGCTGAAAGATCAGAGAAGCAGAGCAGCCGGTCACTAGTTCTTACCTCTACGAAATCCTCAGCCTAAAGAGAACGAGTTCCTGTCTCCTCACACCTTATGTAACTTTCTCTGCTCTGCCATATTACTTCCTGGGATTAAAGGCGTGTGTGCTTCCCAAGCAAAGGCATGAGATCTCAAGTGCTGAGATTAAAGGTGTGTGCCACCACCGCCTGGCTGTGTGTCTAATCTAGTGGCTGGCTTTGTTCTCTGATCCTCAGGCAAGTTTATTAGGTACACTATGTATCACCACAACACGAACAAACGTATGATGGAGAGGTGGGAAAGATAGAACAGAGTGGTGTGTTCACTAGGGAGAGAGACAGAACTGGAGACTTGACGGCTTTGACAGGTGAGGAGGGCTGAGGTTACATTCTGCCAGTGCCCAGTAGGCTTGGGGGGGGATGACGGCAGAGCTTACGCAGACACAGACTCAGCCCCCAACCTTCTTCGTGGCCACAGGATCCCCTTGGCTCTGGGCAACGATAGAGGCCCAAGTTGAGGAGAGTCTCACTTTCTGGACTGGACCTCCCTAAAGGACCACCATGGTCTCTGATACCACCGGAGGCCATGTCAGTGTCAGTGGCCCATGCTGCTGCCCCAGACCCCAATGAAACCTGAGATCCATGTGGACATATGTAGTCTGTGCCGCTCTCTGAGGTCGTGGTGATGTCCTCGGGCTTTGCTGAGGGCCATGAATGAGTCAGTGGTCCTGACATGGCTAAGGGCCGTGTTGATGTCCGCAGCCCGTGTTACCACTGATGCAGATGTGCCGCCTAGCTGTGCTTATGTCCCTGAGGGCAGGGGAGCTGGCCCAACCCCACTCTGGCCACTGAGTCTCTTCTTAGCTGATGACTTCTGGCACAGATGCAGGCAGAGAAAGAGTCATCCTCCCTTGAGGGACTGGCCACTAGGAATTTGACCATACTCCAGTGAATATATGGACAACACAAAATGGACTTGTTTCTTTTCGGGGGCATGAGAAGGCTGGAAAGTCAATGTGATTGGTGTGATTGGGGCGCATGATGTGAGGTTCCCAAATAATCAACAAAAAAGGAACTAAAAGAAAAAGAATAATGGCTTCCTGAAGAATGCCTGTGTCCCAATCCTCGGAACCCAGAAACATATTCCGTTGTGTAGTCAAGAGACTTCACGTGGGTAACTAAGCTCTGGTTTTTGTGAAGAAAGACAAACACAATCAGGAGGGTCTTTACAAGACGAAGTCAGGGTCGGATGGGGATGGACTGAGCAGTCCTAGGGAGGAGACCCAGTGGTGCTACGATTGCTGATTTTGAAGGCTGAAGCAGAGGCCGAGAGTCATGGAACTATATGGACCTTGAGGCTGGGAAGGACAGTGTGATGGCTGATTTTCTTGGTCAGTTTCACTAGATTTGGCATTACCTAGGCCACACATCTCTGAGACTGTCTCTCCTAGCTGTGGGCAGAATAACCCACAGGTTGGGAGCCTGGACTTCATAAAAAGACAGAGAAAGCAAGCTGAGCATCAGCATACCCCACCCCCCCCACCCCCGACCACGAACAATGGACCCAGCTGCTCACACACCTGCTGTGATGACGTCCCCACGGGGGACTGTACCCCCTCGAATCATAGCCAAAGGAAACCCTTCCTTCCTTAAGTGGCCTTTCCTGGGTTATTTTGTCACAGCACCAGGAAAAATGACGCATTAAGACAGATTCACCCCTGGAGTGTCTTATTCAGTATTCGGACCCCTAGAACGGTAAGGATAAATTTGTGTTGTTTCAAGCCCCTTAGGTGGTGACAAACAGCCTCGGGAAAGGAAGATGGCGGCTGGCTTTTCAAGTGGCTGGTGTAATTCGAATCTTTCCCCCTGTCCCTCGCCTTTCTCTCTTCCTAGTGCGATCGCGTCGTGTTTGTTTCTTGGTTCTCAGCCAACATGGAGGGCCTGGAAGCAAAGGTCAGCTCAGCTCATTCTTCTCCCAGGTCCTAGAACAGTGCCTGGTCCACAGCGCTTCCTCAGAGCACCCTTGCTACACTGGAGATAAAGAACAGACTTGCTGGGACTCTCTTGTGCTCCATGCTCAGGGATGGGAGGCTCTTTGGCTGACTGGGAGGATGCCCCCCCCCCCCCCCCGCACCCCAGACTCTGGAAGGGCAGACTGGGTCTCTGAGCTGCTAGAAGGGAGGGGGAGAGGAGGGAGAGAGACAGCCTGAGTTTGATTCCTGGGACCTACATGGTGGGAGGAGAGAATTGACCCTTACAAGTGGTCCTCTGACGGTACACACGTGTGTCCTGGTATGCACACATGAGTGGGTGCACACATACACAAGGTGTCGTGTGTGTGTGTGTGTGTGTGTGTGTGTGTGTGTGTGTGTGTGTGTGTTTTAAGAACCATTATTCTTCTCACTTCATGATGACCCTGAGGCTTAGGACAGTGATTTGAGAGGTGGGATTTGGGAGACATCCTCTCTGGAAAGCGTGGGCCCTGAGGCGCTCAAAGGCTCTGACTGCTCCTCAAAGCTTTCCCGTACTCCACATGGGTTCCTGAGTCCAACCTGAGCCCCAGTGTAGATCCTGGGACCCTCAACTGCTGAGCAAGACTCTCTCAACCCTAGTGACCATGTGTCCAAGTCTCCCTTGCCACTGTCCCAACACCTCAAAAGCTCTGCCTAGGACCTGGGCAGAATTAAAAAGCTAATCAACTTATAGACAAAGCCACCAAGAGGCCTTGGTGACATAGTGCCAACATGAGCCTCCTGGTGCCCTCTGGTGTAGCCCAGGGACCTAAGCCAAGGCCTGATTTCGAAGCCACGTATGTCATTTTCAGGCTGCTGGAGGAAACATTTCCTTTGAAGCCCCCAGCAGGGAAGACACAAGGTCTGGGACACAGGAAGAGGGGTGTCACATGACATTCCTTTAAAACTGGGAAGGTGGCACCTTATAATCCCAGCACCCGGAAGATTGAAGTGGGTGGGTGGGTGGGACTAAGAGTTCAAAGGCCATAGCAGGGCGGTGGTGGTGCACACCTTTAATCCCAGCACTTGGGAGGCAGAGGCAGGCGGATCTCTGTGAGTTCGAGGCCAGCCTGGTCTCCAAAGAGAGTTCCAGGAAAGGCTCCCACAGAAAAACCCTGTCACAGAAAAACAAAACAAAACAAACAAACAAAAAAAGAGTTGAAAGGCCATCCTCAGCTATCCTGATATTTATCCTCAGCTATATAAGGAGTTCGAGGCCAGCGTGGACTACGTGAAACCCTTTCTCGACAACATGAAACAGACAAAAGGGGGAAAGAGAGAGAAGAGGAAAAATACACCAAAGGAAGAGGAGGAGGGGGAGGAAGAGGAGGAGGAGGGGGAGGAAGAGGAGGAGGAGGGGGAGGAAGAGGAGGAGGAAGAGGAGGTCCCTTCTCTTCTCTTGTTCTTGTGTCAGAACTCAGACTGGTCCACTGTGCCCTCTGGGGCATCTCCTTCCCTCTCCAAGCCTGCCTTCTGAGTTCTCATTCACAACTCTTCCAGCTAAGGAGATGAGGAAACTAAGTCTCAGAGGGATCAAGGACTTGCCCAAAATCCCCCACAGAAGAGGTGGCAGCTGGCCCTGGCTCTCTCCTTAGGCTCTTCCTCCCTTACCCTTCCTCCCCATCTAGCCCTGAGAGCTCTGAGCCCTGAGAACAGCTGCAGCACAGCCTCATCTGGGTCTCTTTCCCGGTGGTGACACACACACACACACACACACACACACACACACACACACACACACACACACACACACACACACACACACGGCAGAGATCTGAGATCTGGATGCTTCCATGAAAGGCGTGTTTCCCTCCTGAGTCAGAGCAGGCTGACAACAGAGACCTTTGGGCCTGGCTGGGCTGCCTTGAGAGTCATTCCCCACCTCCCTGCTGGAACAGCTGGGCAGCAGCCAGCACAGCTGCATCCCCTCCACAGGGCTTGCAATGATAGGCCCACGTTGCATCAGCTTGGCCTGTCTCTGTGCAGCTCCAGTCCTGACAGCCAATGAGACCCAGCCGAGTGTACAGACCCCAGCGCTGGCCCACCCCACCCACCAAGGATCACTCCGGCGGCCTGGTCCACCCCTGGCATTCTCGGCCAGGGAGGAGGAACAGGGGGAAGCTGCTGCTCCATAGCATCCTGCACTGCCTCCCCTCCCCTCCCTGCAGCCTCTTCCACCAGAAGCCATCAGGCACCAAAATTTCCCCTACTGGGGACTATGGAAGGCTGTTGCCTCCCATAGGAGCTCCCTACCCAATCTCCATCTCAGGGGAAGGACCACTTGCTGCTGCATTCTAGGTAGGCCTTTCTCCTTCCTCCTTTGTGGCCTCCAGGCCCAACCACCACCACACATTCCCAGCTCTGCGTTCTTGCCAGGGTCAAAGCTCCAGGCTCTGGCTCTGGGCTACTGAGTCTTCTCTGTGATATCCTGACACACACAGACACACTCCCACACACCCTGACTCCCGACACACAGCCCTGTCTTCTTCATGCTACAGCCTGGCTGACAGGGAAAGTCAGCTCTGGCTACAGGGACCTGCAGCTGCCCCCAGGGCTGCAGTGAAGTAGTCCCATTTTAGGGGGTCTCCAAAGGTCAGAGGCTTCCCCAGCAATACCCCCCACCCCACAATCGCTTTACGCTAAAGCATGGCCTCCCATTGGCTGGGTTTTTTCTACTTATTTACTGGTGTTTTGAGGTGATTGTAAAGTACATGCTGTTGAAAACATCCGGAGCAGAGAAAGGAAAAAAAAGGTGATATACATTCTTCCCCAGAGACGGTATTAACCCACTTAAGAATATTTCTTCCGAGCCTTTCTTTGAGAATACTACACACATCCGTGTATGTATATAGCTCATTAATTGCTTACAATACACACTCATTAAAGAGAAAACAAAACACCACAAGGCTGGGTGTGGTGGCACACACCTTTAATGCCAGCACTTAGGAGACAGGGGCAGGCAGATATCTAAGTTTAAGGCCAGCCTGGTCTACATATGAGTTCCAGGACAGCCAAGGCTGTGTAGGGAGACCCTGTCTCAAATAAGCAAAAGTAAATGAACTCAGACCTTTAACTAGCAGAAAGGCTTCCAAAATCAGCTGGAATCACGTAATATCCGAAGTTGGTTTTCTTTTGGTGACGTATGAACACATCCTTCCAGATATCTAGCTCTGGACATGGAATATTCACAAGCGTGCTGCTTTATAAACTGCTTTATTTTTTTGTCCACCAATCCACCTATCTGTCTTTCTCCGTCTGGGGTTAGAAGAGCTCTGTCTGGTTTTGACAATGCCAGTGCTCTGCTTCTCATTGCCTTTGTCTCCAATCTGTTCGTTCGTTTGAGACAGGGGCTCACTCTGAAGCTCCAGGTGTTCTGGAACACTCTGGAGATTGGTCTGGCCTTGAACTCGAAGAGACCTGCCTACCTCTTTCTCCTGACTTCTGGGTTCCAAGGTGCACACACCATGCCCACAGAGACAAGCTTTCCGCTCCACCTGCCATCCAGTTCTCTGCAGCGATGGTCGTCGTTGATAGGCCTGGTCAGTGTTTCTGATGACCTTCCAGAGATGCCCCCATGCAGGATCAAGGGAGTGCCCAGCACTCTACTTTCTTGTTGCACTTTGAGATCCAATCCCTTTCAGGATGTGTCCGCCCCATCTGTGCTACTACAAGGAAGGATTCACTAAAGGTTCCTTTTGTTGTTGTTTTTTTGGGGGGGTTGTTTGTTTGTTTTTTGAAGACAGGGTTTCTCTGTGTGACCTTAGCTGTCCTGAAACTCACTCTGTAGACCAAGCTACACTCGTACTCACAGAGATCTGCCTGCCTCTGCCTCTGCCTCCTGAGTGCTGAGATTAAAGGCGTGCGCCACTGAAGTGTGTGGCATAAATGCTGTCTCTGTCTCCAGCAAAGCTTTTCTTTGGTCTTCATCTCTGTCTCTCCCTTCCTTCCTGTGCTGAGGATTAAACAAGGCCTTGGTGGGTGAGAGCTACGACACTGAGCTACCGTCTCCCAGCTGCAAGCGTGTATATGAGCTTCCTTCTCTTTTAAAACATGATCCATCCAGACCATGGGTGAGGAGGTGGAGCTGAGGTCAGAGCAGTGGTTCTCAACCTTCCTAATGCTGCGACCCTTAATACCAGTCCTCATGCCATGGGGACCCCCAACCATAAAATTATTTTCGTTGCTACTTCATAACTGTAATTTTGCTACTGTTATGAATCATAATGTGAGTGTCTGATATGCAGGACATCTGATATGTGACCCCTGTGAAAGGGTCATTCAATCCCCTAAAGGTGCCAAGCCCCACAAATTGAAAACTGCTCGGTTGGAGGTTCTGCAAAGTCAATAGGTGATCTGTGGGGGGAAGGAGGGAGATCCTGACACAGACTCCTGACTCCTTGGCTAGGCTGCCGTTCTCTGCCTCTGCCCCCAAGGGGAGTCCCCATTCTAGCTACAGCCTTGGCTGGCAGCGTGTGTGTGTGTGTGTGTGTGTGTGTGTGTGTGTGTGTGTGTGTGTGTGTGTTTGTGTGCTCACACACGCACACGCACATGCATGCATGCACATGAACACGCACTCACAAAGCATGCAAAACTTTTGGGAACATTCAGAAGACAGAACAGGAAAGGTCAACAGCATTTCCTCAGAAGAGATCAGGGGTGACAGCCTGTGAGGAGTGAGTGGGGTGTGACCTGGAGATCCTGACCTGGGCTTTTTTTGAGAACAGTGTGGTTGGTGAGGGAGACAAGGTCATGGGCACCTAGTCACACAGTGGCAGTGCCAGGAGGAGGTTCCAGGGCCCTTGTGTTTCTTAGCACTAGGGTGCTGCACCAAGCTGGAGCACATTAGTGCTGGGGAGTGGGGTGGGCACAGGTCACAGCTCATTTCTGAGCAGTAGAGATGCTATGACAAGGAGGACAGTTCTGTCGCCAACCTAGTCATCACTACCATTCCAGCATGTACATCGCCTGGGAGAAAGGCGAGACAGGACAGTGTCAATCACTATGTCCAAACTTATGAGCCCCAAAGGCCTGGCCTTTCCCTGCATGAGAAGGCCAGAAGGGGACAGAGGAACCCTGGGAAGAGGCAGAGTGCCAGTCTGTGTGCCTGCCAACATCAGGCACACACATGGATATATCATGTAGTGCACTCGGGTTTGCAGACAGTTACACATACATGTATGCACACTGATGTCTTGAAGGCTCTGCCTTAGAGTACTGTGCATATTGCACAGCCACGTGAAGACACATGTGTCTCCATGGCACTCGGTGGGCCAGGGGTGTGGGTGAGGGCTCTAGAGTTCCTGAGCTGTGGCATGGCTGGGGGTGGGGCCTGCTCTTGGAGGAGGGGAAGGGAGGGAGCTTCCTGGTCCTCACTGGCCCGCACTTCTCTCTCCCTCCGGCAGCCAGCAGCACAGCCCCCTTAGATGGAAGGCATTCTTGGGAGAGTCAGACATTGCAGGATCCCTGACTCACGCCTGGGCTGAGAGCTCACTTGGCCTCTGGACAACTGTCACAGAGTGGCCGCCTGTGGGCCTCCAGCTCCAAGGAGAGGGCAGCTGGGGACTGGCTGTCAAGCCTTACTCCAAGTTAGAGAGGGAATTGCACTTCCTGTTCTAGATTGGAACAGCCTGAGGGGACCATCCTAGCTAGGGTCTGGGACAAACGCAGTCACTGATCTTTTGTCCAGCTCTGCTCCTTCCTTCTTCCCCTCTTGCTGTGAGCCTTGACCATGCTGGTCACTCCCCCACACGCTTCTCCCAGGCTGCGCTTAAAACGGCAACATTTTCACCTTCTGGAAGGATCCAATCGGATAGAAGCTGTGGGCAGTGTGGACACTTAAATGACAGGCTAGCTTCTGTCCTAGGAGTCCACAAGCTCCTTTCTGGCAAAAGTGGACCGAGTTGGACTGGAAGGTGTTCTGTTTCCTGTGGCCTTGCTTCTGGACCTTGAGAGCATCAAGCTGGGCCCCTACATGCAGGGCAAGGCAGGGTGGCAGGAGCAGAGGAATCTAGGCCCTGGAGGAATCCAGACATGAGAGTTTCTGGACCTGTTTGAGTCCCCCCCACCCCCCCCCACCCCCTTCAAAAAGAGGCTTTTTTCAAAGCAAGCTGCCTGGAGAGTGGGGGAAGGGCCTCCAGCGTCTGGGCTGGGCTCAGAGCTAAGAATAATGTGGCAAAGACTCTTGACATTTTTTTGCTGACGTTGGAAATTTAAAGGAGCCATGGCCTTTCTTTCCTAAGGAGAATGAGTTAGCCGCTTCCCACGTGTCCCTCGCTGGCATGACTATGGTTTTCACCTATGATTATGTTTTTTATGACTATGTTTTTTTTTTATGCAAGACCCTGGGCTGGGAGCTAGGGACACAGGGGGAGGAGGGGGAGGCTTCTCCCACCCTTCCAAAGTCCCCAGTGACATTCCCTTACAATCTGGGTGTGATAATGTAGATGCTCAGGCAGGCACTGCAGGCTGACAGACAGAGGAGACTTCTGGCCAGCTGAGCTACACAAGGGGTCTGTGAGGCTGCAGGAGAGTCCAGCTCCACACCCTGCTCTAGACTCAGCTTCACTACCCGTAAATGGGGGGCTTTCGTCTCTACTTCTCCCCTACTCCTGCTAGGGTTCTGGACTTGTCTAACACAACGAGCCTCAGTTTACCCTCTGCCAGTTGGGGAAGTCATAGTTCTCTCAGCTTCCCTTCCAATGCTAGTGAGGCCTGGGTGCCGACAGGTGGAAGGGCAGAGAAAAGGGGGGTGGGGGCTGTCTGGGATTTTTCACATAGGACCTGCTGGAAACCCAGCACACCTCCACTGCACCCCACCAGATTTGATGAGCTTTCTATTGCTGTCTCAGCTCACAGCCTACCAAGTGAGTTCCAAAAGAGCCCGAGAGCCAACTGAGGATGATGATAGAGAGGGGGTCTGGCCTGGGACTTGGTGGTATCTTTACAGTGCAAAGATGTATCCTTAGAAGCAGTACACAGTGGAGGCAGGAGGAAGCAAAGGAGAATCGGGACAGCCACCATGAGGACAGGGACAGCACCCCGTGCCTGGAAAGGCTGCTCAAGATCAGATCTGTTCTACAGAACAATGGTAGGCTGCCCAAAGACAACCAGGTCACTGTGCTTAGAGGGAGGCAGGTGATTGCCTTTGGAGTACATTTCAGAGAATACTAGCATTCAGCATAGGCTCACCTTGAACTCACCACCCTCCTGCCTTCTGCCTCCAGGGTCTCAGGACTTCAGGCCTATGACACTAGGCCTGGTACCATGATTTTTTTTTTGTCATTTTCCTTCTAAGATCTTTTGACTGAGATTCTAACAGGCTAAGATTCCTTCACTAGGTTCAAAAGACTTTGTGGGGCTTCGATATAAGATTATCATGTGTGGTGGTCATTTGAGGATTCACATACTCTCTGATTCTTTGATTCAGGCCTAAATCTATTGGGATCTAATATTTGCCTCAGCCTTTAGAGCAAATGGCTGGGTAGCCATAGCCAGACCTCTGTAGAGCAGCTGGGTGGGGTATCCAAACCTTCCTCCACTGTTCCCTGTAATGGTTTGATGCCAAGACTCCAGAAAAATCATCTTTTGGGGTGCTGGTGCAAAGACTCACCTGGTCCCCGGGCTCTAGTCAAGAACACGTGAGAAAGAAGATAATTAGGAGTCCGTTGATTGAGTGAGAAAGTGAGTGAATAAAGGGTCCCTGGGGCTCAGTGGCAGGATGCTCTCCTAGCTTTCTTGAGTCCCTGGCCAAAACGTTGAAAAGAAATAAAAAAAAAAAAGCCTCTTCGCGCCCCACTCCTTTCCAGGCCTGTTGTCTGTTGTCTATTATGCCGCTATCAGAAGATTGAGGGAATCTGGCCTCACCTACTGAATTCTCTACTAACTGCACACACCCCTCAGAAAGGATGTCCCCAAGGGCAGGGACTTTGCCCAGTGTGCAGCTTTGTTCACAATACTTAGAACAGAGAAAAATACAATGGATTAACTCAGAGCTCAAGAGGCTATCAGCGTAGGAGGGTGGGGTGGGGTAGGGTGGGAGAGCTAACTGTGAGTCCCTGAGCCCTAAGAGGGAATGGAGGGGTGGACAGGGATGAGCACATTGAAATGGAGAAAGGGGCAGTTATGACAATATCAGGTTTCAATCAAGGGCACTAGCCCAGAAAAATAAGATCATACAACATAGACCTTAATACATCCAGGTTGTTCCCTTACACACACCTCTCCATTTCCAGGGGGGCCGCCTAGGTGCCTGTCTCTGAAATTACTTCAAGACTTGGCTTCCAGGGTGTGGGTCCAGCTGGAACTCTTAGGGCTTCTCCTCCCCAGGGAGGTTTCAAGGGTGAACTTGGGAGTGGAGGAGGGCACTCACTGACTTCTGTGTCTGACTCTCCTAAGGCAAAGGAGAGGGGCCCCCACTAAGGGGTCCCTGATTAAAGCTTGACAACAGCGGGCAATGGATCTATTGGGCAGGTGAGAGAAATGTGTGGCAGAAGGGATGTGTGACCAGAGCAGGCTTGTGTGGACAATCTGAGAAGGAGACTCCAGTCCCTGGGAGCAGAACTTTGGAGTCGGTCTGTCTTTCTGCTCATCCTGTAGTCTACACCCTGCTCTCCCACTTCCAGGATCTCGGAGTCCAAGGATGTCCAGGCTCTAAGGAACAACGCCCCCAACACAGCCGGACGAGGGGGCAGTAGGACCCAGGGGTTGGGAGAGCGCCCGCAGCACAGGGGCGGGAGCCAGGGCGGTTTGGGGGAGGTCTTTGGCTTTTTTTTTTTTTTTTCTTCCTCGGGGAGCCACGGCGCTCTCCGGAAGCGTTTCCAACTTTCCAGAAGTTTCTTAGAACGGGCAGGAGGGGGTGGGGACAGCCATATATAGATCCGGAGCCCGGGGCAGTGAGTTGAGTAGAGCCTGTCTGAGACGAGTGTCCCGTCGGTCCCGGAGCAGCCCAGCCCGGCCCAGGTGAGGGGCGGGGGCGGCCGGGCGATTTGGCCCAGAGGGAACGGATCGCTCCCGAAGGGACTGGGGCCCGATCCAAAAGCCTGGGGTCCTGGCACTGGAGGGCAGGGAAAGATCGGACACGGAGCAGTCCTGCTTAGGGTCAGGTTACACATCACGGTCCCTGGAGCTGTAGTCTGGTACGCGGACCGACCGGAGGAAGTGAGGAGGGGTCCCAGCAGCTCAGGGAAGGGTAAAGGTGGTGGCAGGGCCTGAGTGGAGCTGGGACCAAGTGCAGAGATGACCTTTTGCACAACAGAGAAAGGGGGAGACCTGATTCTCCCATCGTCATTGGGGAAAGGCCAGCTCTGCAGTCCCTTCCTCTGGGGTGGAGGCCCAGGGACGCGCCGTGGTTGATACCAGCCCAGCCTCCCCACAGGCTGTGTGGGGGCCTCTGCACCTAGCATGAGAGATGCCATAGCCTTGGTTTCTCTTGACCCGGAGTGGGAGTCCCTAGCTGTTAGGGACCCCCGGGCTTTGGGGAGCAGTCGCTTTTTAATTAGCATCCTAGAAGGTGACTGATGGCTGGACTTGACCAGCATTACCCCACCCGAAAGGAGAGTCATCAGGGTCCACCAGACCCCGGGTGATTGGAGTCACCCTGGTCGTTCCATCCACCCATCTAGTTCCTGCAGGGTGAGGACTTCCTCTGAGCCTTGAGGTACCCAGCCTCCAGCTTGGGGACATTGCTGAGTCTCCAGACGCAAGGAAGAAAGCATTCCCGGTTTGGTCTAAAGGCCTACCTCTCCACTTCCCGGGTTTCCTGCTGGGCCTTCTGGGCTCCAGGGCCCGGATGGAGGCCGGTACGAAACTGGGGGCTTTGACTGCCTGGAAGTCGGGCCGAGGCCACACCCTTCTGCTCTCAGATAGTTCCTGCACCCATCCCCCATTCCCGTCTAGTCCTTTGTCTCAGTCCCAGGATTCCCTGCAGAGATTTTTTTTTTTTGGTAGTGGATTGCTGAGAAACAGGACACCACAGTGGTCGGCTGGAGAGCTTTGCTGAAGGCAGAGCCCCTCACTAGGAATCCTGACCTACTTGAGCGGAGGAGGCCTCAGCTGGGCTCTGCTTTCTCCTAATGCAGAATCCACCTCCGCAGCATCCCCTTGATACCCCGGGTATCCTTTGGGGGCTGGGCCTGACAGGCCTCTGCACCCCACATCTCTGCGGGGTCCCATCTCTTTACTCTTCTGTTTTCTTTCAGAATGAAAAAGGCAGGCAGTGATCTCCCTCTGAGGCAGTTTCAAGGTACTTTAGACCCTTCAAGTATCTGAGAAAACCCTGGTGTTTGCCCCCTGCCTCTGGCGTCTGCTCCCCTTCTCTCCCATCACAGGCTCCCAGGGCCAGCGGTGGGCAAAGCCTTTGGCTCTGTGGTATCTTGGTTCTATTTTGTTTCTGGTTTTGTTTTTCATTATGGGACTGTAAATTGTCTAACCTTGGCCGGAGGGCTGGCATTTAGCTGTGGCAGATGGGTTGGGCTTAGGAGGCTGGCTTGCTTGCAGAAACTTGCCTACTTTCATTCCTAATGCTGGGTTTAACAGCGTGGCCTTTCTCGCCAGCCCTGCCTCTTGCCTCAGACTTCTGAAGCGCAGATGTGAAACTATAGCCCAGGAGGCTCCTGGATTCTCCAGGCGATTCCTCAGCACCCCTAGTTCCCAAACCAGGCTCCCAGTTTTCTTCCCCTCTGCTGGCCTATTGAGATGCTGTAACTTCTGCCTGCCACGTCCTCACCACGAACCTTGCGGAATCCCAAACTAGTCATTTGGAGCTTTCTGGAGAAGCCCCTCCCAGGTCGGGGTTGGGGTTGGCTGGGCGTGGGGGCTGTCAAGATGGTAGCTGCCACGTGGCAGGCAGGGCTAGGCTTCTCTTCCCCTTCCTTAGGCAGGCTGGTGGCCTCGGCTGGATTAGTGGTCCTTTCTGAGTAGGGTGGCCACGTGTCTGCTGCTGTGATATAATCCATAATGCTTCATTTTACTCTTTGAAGTATCTTTGAATGTACAGTGAATTACATGGTCACCCTGACTCAAAGGTCTAGTGAGGGAGGAGTATAGTGTGGACATGAGGACCCCACCTCTCCTAAGAGTGAGATCTCACATCACCCCTCAGGCAGCTTTGAGACTGTGGTCCTCCATTCCCTCTCCCTGTCCAGTCCCTTTGCGTTGTTCCTTCAAGGTCCCTAGAAGGGAAGCAGCTGAGGAGGTGGGGGCTGGTCTGGCTAGCAGGAGTGTTGTCTCAGAAATCCCATACCCTTTCAGGCAGGCCAGGCTCGCGAGAGTCTTCCAGCAGGGTTTGGAATCTTCTTTCTTCCTAGAAGACTATGAAAGGGTCTTCCATTGTAGGGGCACCCATTCCCCACCAGGGTTCTTTCTGATCTTTTTGCCTCATGGTCTACTCACCTGAACTGCATGAAGTGGGGAGGGGGGAGCGATGAGCTGGAGAGGGTGTGGGAATAGAAACCTTGGTGATCTGGGGCTTATCTTGAGGACTGTTTCTACTGCTGGAGTTTGAGGAGGGGACTTGAAGGCATCTCTGAGGTTCTGGGACAGATGGTGACGTGGCCGTGGCTGTCCCACGGGAGGGCAGAATGGAATTTGTGGCTCTGGCTTCCTGAAGGATGGAGGGGAAAGGTCGGTGCTCCACTGAGCAGCGACTCACTCTCTTCCTTCCCCAGGATCCTGCCCTTGCTTCAATCTTAGGAACCCCCTTTCAAGTTTCTAAAGACCTGGTCCCAAGAGCATTTGTCATGGGATTTCCCATCTGGTTCAGGGGCTGTGTGGGAGACGGACAGGCGAAGTCCCTGCTAAGGAAGAGGTCTTGGGTATGGGGAGACCTAGACCCTTAGTGCTCAGCAAGAGTCTGAGGCTAGATGGTAACACACGTGGTGTATGTACACACCCAAGGTCACCCTAGGGGCAGCAGAGTGGAGCATCTGGGTTCCCCCATTTAATGAGTGACCTAGCAGTGACTTATTAATGTCCCAGGGCAGAATGCAAGGCACAGAGAGGGCCAGGGCCTCAGCTCCATTTTACATGGCATCCTCTGCTCAGAAGTGGGCTTCCTGCAGACCCCCGGCCCAGCTGCTGCCTTTTACCAACTGACAAAGGCCCTGAGGCTGTAGGAGACTAGAGCTGGGCTTCACAAAAGCCAGTGAGGATGCCATTCTGGCCAGGTGGCCCTGACCCTTAGAAACAGCTATGACAATGCTGGGCATTGGGATGTTGTAGGGAACCAGATATACTAGGTTTCCCGCTCTCTTGGCTACAGCCTACTTCAGGGCAGCTATAGATACATAATAAACTTATAAGTAAGTATAAGTATTTGATGTCCCATGGGAGACATCAATGGGTGGCCCGGTAATGTGCCAGGAACTTTTTTTTAGGTAAGGCTGTCGAAGAAGGCCTCTGAGAGGCTGGGTGGCCCTGAGTCAGGTCTGGGATCCAGAGCTGAGTTCTCTTGCCCCGTCGTACCCTTGGTGGCTTGGTGAGTTGACTAGGGAGTAAGGCATAGACTTCAGGGTGGTTCTCTCTGTACTCCGCACAGGTCCTCTGTGGTGCACACAGCTCACCTCTCAGCCATGCGCTCTCTCCTTCTGGCCGCTTTCTGCCTCTTGGCTGTGGCCCTGGCAGCCGAGGTGAAGAAGCCTGTAGAGGCCGCAGCCCCTGGTACCGCGGAGAAGCTGAGTTCCAAGGCAACCACACTGGCAGAGCGCAGCACAGGCCTGGCCTTCAGCTTGTATCAGGCTATGGCCAAAGACCAGGCGGTGGAGAACATCCTCCTGTCACCCTTGGTGGTGGCCTCATCCCTGGGTCTTGTGTCACTGGGTGGTAAAGCCACCACCGCATCGCAGGCCAAGGCCGTGCTGAGCGCTGAGAAGCTGCGGGATGAGGAGGTGCACACGGGGCTGGGTGAGCTGCTGCGCTCCCTCAGTAACTCCACCGCTCGCAATGTGACCTGGAAACTGGGCAGTCGCCTGTACGGGCCCAGCTCGGTGAACTTCGCCGAGGACTTCGTGCACAGCAGCAAGCAGCACTACAACTGTGAACACTCCAAGATCAACTTCCGAGACAAGCGCAGCGCCCTGCAGTCCATCAACGAGTGGGCCTCGCAGACCACCGACGGCAAGCTGCCCGAGGTCACCAAGGATGTGGAGCGCACGGACGGGGCGCTGCTCGTTAACGCCATGTTCTTTAAGCGTGAGTCTCAGGATTGGGGTGACGCAGAGGTGGAACTCTTTCCCACTCTCCTGAGCTTTTCCTTATGCTCAATCCTTCTTTGTTTCTCATCTGATCACGATGATACAACTGGCAGAGATAAGGCTTATTGTTAGACTCTCTGACGTGCTAGAAACTAGATCCGGTGGGGAGCCAGGCAGGAATCGCTAGGATGGGACTGTGCTTCGCCACATTAGGGTTCTTGCTTGTGTAAGTTGGAACATTCTGCTTCAATGGATTAAGGAACCATAGATGCAGGGTTAGCCCCATCTCACAGGGAAGGAGACTGAGGCCCAGTGGATTGACTGAAGGTTAGATCTGGGGTTCGTGGTTTTGTGTGAGTATCCAGATATGGGGGGCTGGCCTAAGAGCTTGCTGGTAGGTGAAGGTGACCCCTAGTTTACAGATAGGGTCAGGCTTGGGGTTGGAGAGATGGCTCAGTGGTTATGAACACTGACTGCTCTTCCAGAGGACCCAGGTTCAATTCCCAGCACCCACATGGCAGCTCACAACTGTCTGTAACTCCAGTTCAAGGGGACCCGACACCCATGGCAAAACACCAATGCACGTAAAATAAAACTAAATAAATGAAAAAAAAAAGGGCAAACACACACACACCCACACACACACCCCACCCCCCCCACACCTCCGCCGCCAGAAATGACACAAAAACAAACAAAAGCAAATAGGCCAGGGTGGGTGAGGAGTCTGATTGTCATTGGTCTGTCTGGATGGGATGTAGGTCTGGTTGGGACTTGCACCCCTGTCATGCATACGCTTTTGGTCATCTTTCTGGCCACACAGAACTTAAAGAGAAGGAGGAAATGTTTTTAACTGACTCACTTACTTACTGTTTTTATGTGTATATGTGTGTACCTGCATGAATTTATGTGTGCCGTGAGCTCACATCCGAGTGGTTGTGAATCTCCATGTGGGTGCTGGGAACCGAATCCAGGCCCTCTGCAAGAGCAGTCAGCACTCCTAACCACTGACTCATCTGTCCAGCTTTGAACTTGTGGAGAAGAATTAAAGGTGGGCTTTGCTTACTCCAGGCCAAGTTACAGACCGACCCCACCCACCCCAGTAGGGAAGAAAGCCTGCCTCAGCAAGTTTCCCAGACTCTGACAGATGCCACCCAAACATGAGGAATGAGCTTCTTGCAGTGTGATCAGAGAGACCTGCCTGCTCAGACAGGGAACATGTATTCAGTGGTCTGAGGACTTGCCACACTTGAGGGAGCCCAGAGCATGTGGCATGGGTAGAGTCTAGGGTGCACAGTCGGGGTGGATGGCTGTGGGCTGACTGTGTCTGGGGGACACAGCTCACTGACACCTTGTCTTATTTCTCTCCCATAGCACACTGGGATGAGAAATTTCATCACAAGATGGTGGACAACCGTGGCTTCATGGTGACTCGCTCCTATACTGTGGGTGTTACAATGATGCACCGGACAGGTAGGTATCTAGCCAGACAATCAAGGTGTGGGGCCCCAGGGTGCCCAGAATCTGGTTGGCCCCTTACACACACACACACACACACACACACACACACACACACACACACACACACCCGTAGTGTGCTCAGCATCCTCTGCTTTTCACACAGGCCTCTACAACTACTATGATGACGAGAAGGAGAAGCTGCAGATCTTGGAGATGCCCCTGGCCCACAAGCTCTCCAGCCTCATCATCCTCATGCCCCACCACGTGGAGCCCCTCGAGCGCCTGGAGAAACTGCTGACCAAAGAGCAGCTGAAGACCTGGATGGGAAAGATGCAGAAGAAGGCTGTCGCCATCTCTCTCCCCAAGGGAGTGGTGGAGGTGACCCATGACCTGCAGGTGAGGGCCGGAGGGTAAGGGTCAGGGCAGGCCTCACCCAGTTGTTCAGCAGGTCCGTCCGTCCGGCACCCACAGGGCATCCGCGTAGTGCTGGCCTCTGCTAATGCTGAGGAGATGTGTGTTCTGCCCTTGGGATGATGGCATGGGTACCACTGAAAACAGTTGACCAGCTACTAGGCAGCTGCTACCCATAATGAGCTGAACTTTCTTAAGAAAATCCCCCGCAGACAGACCTACAGACCAGTCTGGTCTTGGACAATTCCTCTTGGATGGCTTTCCTCTCAGATAACTCTAGACTCCGTCAAGCTAACAGTTAGAGCTAATGAGGAGAAGGGTACAGACCCTAGTGGTCTACAGGGGAAGGAAGGGAACGGTGGTTTGGAGCACCTAGCATTATGCCGGGAGCAAGGTGGTCAGCGGGGGACTGTCTCTTTTTGGGGAAGCCTCCAGGGTGGTGTAGATGGAGGATGAGGGTGTAAGAGCCTGGCACATGTGACCTCACTTAGTACCTGCTCCCACAGAAACATCTGGCTGGACTGGGTCTGACGGAGGCCATTGATAAGAACAAGGCTGACTTATCGCGTATGTCTGGCAAGAAGGACCTGTACCTGGCCAGTGTGTTCCATGCCACCGCCTTCGAGTGGGACACAGATGGCAACCCCTTTGACCAAGACATCTACGGGCGTGAGGAGCTGCGCAGCCCCAAACTCTTCTACGCCGACCACCCCTTCATCTTCCTGGTGCGAGACAATCAGAGCGGCTCCTTGCTGTTCATTGGGCGCCTGGTCCGGCCCAAGGGAGACAAGATGCGAGATGAGTTGTAGGGTCCCAGAGTGAGCATGGCATGGCAGGAAGTGGCCAAAGGTTCCTGAGACACATGGGTGCTATTGTCGGGGGAGGGAGGGTTACCAACCTTGGATATTCCACGGGGCGGGGGGTTGGCAATGCAGATCAGAATTCCCGTATGTCTGAGTGGACATTTCTAGCTAAAATCCACTCCTCTAGGATATGGGGCCCAGATACTCTGATGCCAAATTCTGGAGTGTCTCAGTCATCCTGTCCTGCCCTCCAGGTTCTAGATCCAATCTGCCTCAAACAGTCCATCAGTGTTCATATTTATGGCCAAGTCCTTTTTTGATCTGTGAGACAATCGAGTTGGGGGTAGGGCAGCCCTCCTTGTCACCATCCCCTCAGCGCTCCCCAGTTCTCTTGCCCATCTCCCAACTCCCTTTAACCACAAAACTAGGTGCTGCAGCCCCAGGACTGGCCACCCTTAAAATGACGCTTGCCCACCAGCAGTGGGAGTTGGGAGACAGAGACAGAACGTAGGAGGGGCTCCCTGGCCTACCCTGCTCTGGAGCCACCACACTGGGTCCTGCAGGGGTGAACTTTCGGTTTTCTCCTTTTGTAGTTTTTCAAAGATGGGGAGGGACAGGGGGAACATGAGCCTTTGTTGTTTTCAAAATGAGAAGTTAATTTGTACAATTTTTTTTTGAATAAAACTTTTCCAATAAAATGTTACAGGAGCGTGGCAGTAGATTAAAAAGGTTCCCATATCATTCTTTCCAAGAGACAAAGTCTGTGGCTTAAGCAGACCATATCTAGCTCTGGAGTGCTGGCAGATAACTGAACAGGGGCATGTTGTGTGCTGACTGGAGACTGTGTTCTGCTCTGAAGCCCTGGAGAAGTTGGGGCTGCAGAGCCTGGGTACCCCGGTCCCACACGTTGAGGGATCATGCTTGTCAGCCCTCTGATCTCATGGCAAGTTGGTCTTAGCCCAGGGGCCAGAGGGCTAACAGACGCATGTACAGTTGATAGGCTTACCACTTGGTCTCAGCTGTACAGCGGAGGCTTGTGGGAATCCCCCTTTCCAGATGCCTCATATAAGGGGTTTGTGACAAGGAGGAACCCACAGACCCCTGTCCTCGTGTTTGCCTCTTGTGGTCCTTAGGGCTATGCCTCAGGCCTCTGGCGGGAGAGGCAGAGGAAACGGCATTAAGCCCCACCTCTGCTGGCTGTGACCTTGAGCAGCTCACTGCTTTCTCTATATCCCCTCAACCATCAAGTCCACCTGGAGGGGTTTGGACCACAGACAGTCCCTTACCTTGGCCAGACAAGTCTACCAGGTGGAGCTGGAGCTGTAGGAGGGCCGACCCTTTCTCAGAGCTATGCCATTGAGTTTGATCAAAACTGTTTAGAATCCCAGACCTGCCCTGCCCTTTGAACTCAATAGGTTAGATTTCCACTCTCAAGGGACTTCATCTAGAAATGGAGACTGGGGTTAGTGACCAGCGTGCGTGCTCAGGACTCAGTGCATTCCGATGAAGCCTTTACATTGGGTGTTATCTGCCCTTGAGAGGCCATCCAGTACAGCCAGCCCCATGCCTGCTCCAGCTTCTCTGCTACGTTTCCTCATTTCCCTGACTTCGAAGCCCTGGGACACTATCAACTGTACGACATCTAGCACAGTGCCCAGCACACTGCCTAGTGGTCCAGTGGTTCTGTGGTGCTTAGGAACACCACCAAGGAATATGACTCCCTCTCCGCCAGCAACCATTAGCTGTCTATACCTCCTTTCCCCTGATGAAATGCTGACCACTCCAGTCTTGTGTAGGTAGCTGTTCTCAGATGTTCCTGGCTACATCAGCCACATCATGTCCTGAAGTTAGCATCTCACAGCACTCCTTCCCATCCCGCAGCTCTTAGGTTCTTCCCCTCTTCCGTGGGCCCTGCCTTGTTTGCTCAGATATTTGCATTGATGGGATGCTGAGCCAGTGAGGGGATGCTTGGCTGAGATGCCTCTGTACTTTGTCCCTTGGTTAAGTTCCATGCCCTAAATATCATCTTACAGACCCTGAAAGGCCCTTTACTCAGGCACCCAGAAATACATCATGGAGAGACATCTTTGAAATAGGATGTTGTGTTCTGTGCAGACCAGTAGGACAGGAAGAAGATGCCTCCCTGGAAATAGCTAATGAGAATATGGAATCTCAGGAGGACACACAGCAGCACTCTGGACCACAGCCCTCCAAGGCACGGTCTGACCCACAAGTATCTTTAGAAAGATGATTCCATAAACAGCTGGTCAGGGAAGTGGCCAACGATGACCAGCCTTTGCTAAGACGCACCCTAAGGTCCTACTGTACCTATATGACAGCAGGACAGGCCAAGTCCCTCCAGGCCTAGCAAACAAGCCTGACTTGATCTTCTCGGAAAGAGATCCAGGCCTTTCACCTAGAGTCCCTAAAACAAAGGAGGGACCAGCATCCTTCCAGGCCCTTGTGTTGCTCCCAGATGCACACTGTAGCTCCTTCTTTGGACACATAACTCCCGATCACTTGCCTGCACTCTGAAGGGACAATCTACAGCCGCTGCCGGGGTTAGAGGTCAAACCCTGTAATGTTAATTCCCAAGGTCCCAGAATACCACTGTACACGTAGGTGGTTAGGACCCAAGCCAGGTCTGGTGAGCCCCGTGGAGCTCTGGGCTCTTCTTGCAATGGTTTTCCTCCTTTCACGGTTCACAGTTGGAATTTCCAGGCTTGATTCCCACAGGAGGCTCCAGCCATGCCTGTGTAGTAAGTGTCAGAGTGGAAAGGATTATCCGAAAGACCTACCCCAGGTCTTCCCTTCTCACCAACATGTCAGAAGGAAAGCTGTGATTGGGGGAAAATCACAGACATCGCCGTCATCAGCGACTTGAAAGACGCAGGGGGTTACTTTAAGAAAGTATGTGTTGTGTGTGCGTATGATGGGTGTTGGTGTTTGTGCACGTGTGTGTACGTGTACACAGGTGCACGTGCAGGGGTCGGAGGACAACTTTTGGCTTCCTATTTTTATGTGGGTTCAGAGATCGAACTCAGGTCATCAGGCTTTGCAAGCCTTTTACCTGGCGAGCTAACTCACCAGCCCTCAGGGGCGTTTTCTGTCACATCAACTTGACTCCTGCGTTTTTCTATGTGGAGGACACAGTTCTTGGTTCTGCTGTGAGCCTGCTCTAACAGTGACTTTAGTCAGGCTATTCTAGATAGGGTGTTTTCATGAGAACATAGGTTGTCACTTGGTGTGAAACGAGCTCACAATTTCCCTCTCTTTCTCTATAAGGAGTTCCTGATGACGTTTACTTTCTCTTTATAGGGACGACAGTACACCTTTCTCTTGAAACTCATGAAGTCTCTGGCTTTCTGTCATGATTTATTGATGGGGATTTGGAGTCCCTCTCCATCCATCTCAGGACAGCATCTTGCCTACTACATTGGATATACCACAGTGCTAGGAAGTAGCAGTCTTTCAGATGCATCAAAGCAGGAAAGATTGCTCAGCCACTATAGTCAGGACACTACTTGCTACACACAATGGTTAGTTTTTATTGTCACCTTGATATAAACCTAGAGTCACCTGCAAAGAGGGAACCTCATTTGAGGATTTATCCAGACCAGACATGGGCCTGTGGTCATATCTGCAAGAGGTTGTCTTGGGAGGGCCCAATCCACTGTAGGCAGCACACCCCTGGGGGAGGTGGTCCTGGGCTATATACAAGCAAGGCAGCTGAACATAAGCCTGTAAATGAGCCAGGAAGCAGTGTTCCTCCATGGTTTCTCTTCAGTTCCTACTTGAGTTTGACCTCCCTCAGTGATGGGTTGTTAGCTGGAATAAGAGGGTATAACCCTTCCCTCCCATGTCGTTTTCAGTCAGTATTTCCTCCACGGCAAAGAAAGAAAACCAGGATGCCACACAAGCCTGAGACCTGTGTGTGGGTCCCCAGCACCCACGTACAAGCAAGGAGCACGCACCTGTAATCCCAGCACTCGGGAGGTGGAGACGGGGACATTCTTAGGGCTCACTAGCTAGCTAGTCTAATCAAATAGACAAGATCCAGGTTCAGTGAGAACCTGTCTCAAAAAATAAGGTGAATGGGGGCTGGACAGATGGATCTACAGTTAGGTAGCTCACAACTGCTGTAACTCCAATTCAGAGGATGTGACTCCTTCTGGCTTCTGGAGGCATCCATTTGCATGTATGTACACACACACACACACACACACACACACACACACACACACACACACACAGAGGTGGGGGGCATGGCATACACACAAATAAAAATATCCAAGGAGCAAAATGGACCTATGTCCAAATGAGTGTACTGAGGTATCTGACAGGTACATGGAAATTTGTTGGACTGTTATCTCAATTTTCATGTATGTTCACAAATTTTCCTATTTCTAAAATAAGGTTTTCTATAGTGTCTACTAACCAACAATAACAACCATTGGTAACCCTGGAAATCGCCAGCTCTCTGGAGTGGAGGGAACAGAAGCCTGAGTCCACTGAGCAGGAGACAAGCAAGAAGAGAAACCGAGTGTTTCCATGCCTGATGTGTGATTTGCTGAAGCCCCATTTAGCAATCAGAGGACACACACCCAGGAATGCCTGGGAAAACAGAAGGGTGTGTGGCACCTACTTTCTCTCTCTCTCTCTCTCCCTCTTTCCCTGTCTCTCTTTCTCCCTCTCTGTCTCTCTGTCTCTCTCCCTCTCTGTCTCTCTCCCCCCCACTCCCTCTCTCTCCCTCTCTGTCTCTCTCCCTCCTGTGGAGCTAGTGATGAAACCCAGGGCCCTGGGTATGCTAAGAAGAAGCACTCTGTCCCTAAGTGCTGTGGGATGTTCTGTATGGCAAATGTGTTGCTGATTAGTCAATAAATAAAACACTGATTGGCCAGTGGCCAGGCAGGAAGTGTAGGTGGGACAAGGAGGAGAATAAAGCTGGGAAGTGGAAGGCTGAGTCAGAGAGACACTGCCAGCCGCCACGATGACAAACAGCATGTGAAGATGCCGGTAAGCCACGAGCCATGTGGCAAGGTATCGATTAATGGAGATGGATTAATTTGAGCTGTAGGAACAGTTAGCAAGAAGCCTGCCACGGCCATACAGTTTGTAACCAATATAAGTCTCTGTGTTTACTTGGTCGGGTCTGAGGGGCTGTGGGACTGGCAGGTGAGAGAGTTTGTCCTGACTGTGGGCCAGGCAGGAAAACTCTAGCTACACCTAAGCCTCTTTCTACTTCTCATTTTGAATCAGGTTGCAAAATTGCCAGGCTGCCCTTGAACTCACTCTGTAGCCAAGGCTGGCTTGAATATTGGCTCCTCTGACTCAGACTCCCGAGTAGCTGGGAGTACAGGCCTGAGTGCCGGGCTCAGCTTAAGAGCGACTTTCTTACATTCCAAGTAGCATGCTGTGATCCATACACTAGATCAGCCCATGGCTTTCCTCTAGTGATCTGCGACAAAAAACAAACACCGAAAGTATTTCCTCAGCAGTACCCCACTTCCTGTCTCTGTCCCTGTCCTTACCCACAGCCAGCACCCTCTTTGCTGGCAGGGCACCAGCAGAGAGGGGACCTCTGTGAGGACATATAAGCTCTAGCAAGCTAAACTTGCAGAGAGGGTCCCCTAGCCTGGGCTGCAGGTGGGCTGTGGGCAGGGAACAGATCTGTACCTTACAGGTCTCAATACTTCTTCTGTGCCTGTGTTTTCCCAGCCTTGTCCTTCCCATCGCCTTGTTCCCACATCCCAAGACTTCATGGGTAGTGGGGGAATCCCTTGAGCTGGAGGATGTACACATGCGCATATAGTCTCACACAAGGCAGCACAGTGATCTGTCTAAGCCTGAGGTGGGTGGGGTACATTTCGTAGTGATGAGCCAGGACATGAGCTGGGACCAGTTGTGTGGGACGAGTCATCCTCCAGAGCCTGGGCACCTTTGGGATAGAATTGATTTGTCCCAATTAGCCTCCCATCCATCTCTGTAGGTCTGATTTGCCCCTGGGCCAGAAGTAGGGAATCTCCCTTTCTCCAGACCTCAGTTTCCTCACCTTCCTTTCTCAATGCATGCCCGGACTTAGGAAGGTCTCCTCTGAGGCCTCTGCAGGTCAGTAGCCACCTGGGAAGGCTGTAGAATAGCTAATTGCTGAAGGAAAGAGAGGGGCCATGAATGAAGTCTGTATCTAAGGGACAAGAGACTGAAGTTCACTTTCTGCCTTCTGATGCAATGGAGGACTGGTGTGTGTGTGTGTGTGTGTGTGTGTGTGTGTGTGTGTGTGTGTGTGTGTGTGTGCGCGCGCGCGCATGCGCATATGCACACCTGGACAAGTGCATGCATGCATGCATAGTCTGCTGCTCAGAGACTAAGCCTCATCCTCATCCCTGCGCTGGAGGTTGTTGGTTTTCTGATCTCTAATCATTAAGGCTCTTACAAAGCCAGGCGTTGATGTCGCATGCCTTTAATCCCAGCATTTGGGAGGTAGAGGCAGGTGAATCTCTGTGAGTTCTAGGCCAGCCTGGTCTACCAAGCAAGTTCCAGGACAGCCAGGACTGATACACAGAGAAACTGTCTTGAGTGGGAGGGGAAGACTCTTACAAAGTGGGATACTGAGGTGGACTGCCCTGGGCTTCCAGATCCGCCGGCCCTCAGCACACCTGTACTGTCTCTCAGCTCTCGTGTGACACACCCTGACTCCTTGTGGAGCTGGTCTCTTTACCTTAGGCCAAGCCCCCATTTTGTCTGGATACAGTAGCACACACATGTCTGTGATTCAAGTACTTGGAAAGGCAGGGGCAGAAGGATCCTGAGTTCAGGGTCAGCCCAGGTTACACAGACAAGACCCCACCATGTAGAGTAGGCTGAACTTTAGCCCCCGGTCTCAAGCCATTCTCCTACTTGAGTAGCTGGGACTACAGGCCTGTACCACTGTACCCAGCTACGGCAATATTTATAAGCCCCATATTCAGCTGTCATGGATACAGAACAAGTATCAGTAGCTGTGAGCTTTGAGCCTCATTAGAGAGTCCTGAGATTCATGATCCAGAAGCTGGGGGCCTGGAATGGATGAGCTGTACCACTGATCCCATGACCAACACCTATCACCCCTAACTTCCCCAGGTCAGGTGAATGTCTGCTTCTATTTCATCTGTGGGCTTTAGCTCTGACCCATCCTGAGCTCAGCCTGCTGGGATTTGCCTCTTGTGGGCTTTCAAGGCTCAGATCCTTGCACTGCCTTGCCACTTCTGAGGTGGCCCCGCCCTCAGTCTCCCAGCGTCACTTACTGTTGTTGCGCAGCTGTTTCCTGGGGATTGAAACACCTCCTGGAGGGAGGCCGGAAAGGCTCAGAAAGTGAACGGAATTTAAAAGTCTCAGGAAACTCCTGAAACATACAAGATTCACAAGGCCCTGCCTCAAGGCTATATAAGTAAGGATCTCTGGAGCTGGAAGATTCTCCAGCAAGTCATGCAAAGGTCTCCAGGGATACAGTTTTAATGAGTCTTGAGTTTATCAGTGATACAACTGCCTTTGAGCCAGCCATGCTTCTGCTGCAGGTAACCCCTCACCCACAGTTCTGTTAGTGGGCCCAATGAACTCACTGGTTACTAAACTAGATGTGTGGGATCATCTCTTTGTTCTGTCCCATTGGGGCAAATGGATATCTGTCCAGGGAAAACCACCCAGCACCCATCTACCCCTAGGTCATGCTGACAAACCCTAAGAACTGTGAGTTTCTGACTCCACAGATGGACTCACCCACTCTCCAGTGTGCACGGCATGCACACATACATGCGCACGCACTCCGACACCACAGAGCCAGAGGAAGACACTGCTGAGCCAGAGGGACCAGTTTTATTAGATTCCAGCAAGACTACAGCACGATTTCATGCAGATTAAATATATGTCTTTGCCTCCCCAGGAGGGGAGCACCTCCACTTCCAGCTCCTTCATGGCGTTTCAGGGGAGTCAAGGGGATCCCTCCATATATTCTGCATGGGGAACTGTCGGGATCATGACTGGGGGTGAAGATGAGACCGTGGACAGTTGAGGGCCTCTGGGACCTTGAGTCTTCAGAGGGTCAGGGGCCATAGGACCTTGGTCCTTTGATGGGGCTGGCACCAGGGGATCCTGACCCTTCAGAGGTACTGGGATTATAGGGTCTTGATTCTTTACAGGCCCAAGGACCACAGGGCTTTGATTCTTTGGAGGCTCTGGGACCATGGGACCTTGGTCCTTGGCTAGTGCTGGGATAATAGGGTCTTGGCTCTTCACTGGCTCAGGGGCCACTAGACCTTGGTTCTTTACAGGTGCTACAAACACAGAATCATTTCCCTTTATAAGCCTGGGGACCACTGTATCTGTACCTTTGACTGGGTCTGCTAAGCCTTGATTCTTCATGGACTCAGAGACCACAGGGGCTTCACTCTTCAAAGGTGCCGTGACTGTGACATTCTGCTCCTTCCTACGCTCTGGGACCACGGGAGCTTGGTCTTTCCAAGGCTCAGGGGTCACAGGACCTAGGTCCTTCAAAGGAGCTCGGTCTTTCCAAGGCTCAGGGGTCACAGGACCTAGGTCCTTCAAAGGAGCTCGGTCTTTCCCAGGTTCAGGGGTCACAGGACCTGGGTCCTTCAAAGGAGCTCGGTCTTTCCCAGGTTCGGGGGTCACAGGACCTGGGTCCTTCAAAGGAGCTCGGTCTTTCCCAGGTTCGGGGGTCACAGGACCTGGGTCCTTCAAAGGAGCTCGGTCTTTCCCAGGTTCAGGGGTCACAGGACCTGGGTCCTTCAAAGGTGCTGGTGCTGGGGAAATTTGATCCTTAGCTCTTGCTGGAACCACAGGACTCTGATTCTTCAGAGGCTCCGGCAGCAAAGGGCTTTGGGCTTCGGCTGGTGCTAAGATGACCGAATCTTTATTCTTTAAAGGCTCAGAAGCCACATGGTCTTGATCCTTGGCTGGTGCTGGGGCCCCTGGACCTAGATTTTTCACAGGCCCTGGGAATACAGCACCTTGATCCTTTGGCGGGCCCAGGGGTGTAGGGCTTTGGTCCTTTAAGGAGCCCGGGACCACAGGAACTCGGTCTTTTGGCAGTTCTGGCACCATGGGGCCTTGGTCCTTCAGAGGCTCTGGGACCACAGGACCTTGGCCTTTCGGAAGCCCTGGGACCACAGGACCTTGATCCTTGTGTGGTTCTTTGGCTACAGGACCTTGATTCTTATGTGCATCACGGGTGGGTTGGACCCGGCTCCTGCAAAGAGAGAGAGGTGGTCACTGAGGGTCGAGCATCAGCCAGGGAGAGGGCAGAACACAGATTGCCTGATGAGACTTGGCCTGGTAGGGCCTGGGCAGGGTAGCTCTTAGTGGAGGAGCCAAGAGGAAATTGGATTTCCACACCAGTGGGGAGTGCAGGGTGGGAGCAGGGCAGCCCAGGGAATCAGTCATTCAATGTGTTTGCCAATTGATTATAACCTGCAAGCGGCAAAGGGCGTGGTGCCTGGGAGACAGCAGCAGTAATGCCCCCCGGATTCGAACCATCCGGTGGGCACCCCAGCAGCCCACCTGGCCCATACTCTGCTCAGCCCTATTTCACCCTACATTGCCAGACCCATCCTTGGAGCCCCATCTTAACTACTCAGTGCTCATGGAGAGTCAACTGCTCTGTCATATCTCTAGTCCTTTCCAAGGTTCTTTTTCTCCCCAGACTCTATTAAGGGATGGCTACTGGCAAGGACAAGGGTCTATGGTGTATCAGGAAAGGGGTGGTAGGAATATCCTTCTGACCTCCCCACCCCGAAAGAGGAAGAGTATCTCATCATTCATGTTTAGAACGACCCACACGTGGTAATAATAAAAAGTGGATTATTTTAAATATGGCTGCTCTTCAGTTCTCTGCAGACAGTGCACCCCCTACTGCCTGCACTGCTCCCCACACCAGCCTTTGGTAGACAACTAGCTGGGGCTCCCCCGTTCAGGCCCTGGTGCCCCTTCTCTGGCTGCTCTCCCACTCTCTCCTCAGACGCTTGTGCTCACTTGCTCCAAGGCTCCTGGGTTTATCCCTCAAATCCAAGTCCCCAGACCCCTCCCTATAGCCTTCATGGGATGCGTGCTCTGCGTGGCTGACCGCAGCCACCCACCCCATCCCTTGGTCCGCCCTGATTGCAGAGAGCATGCGCCAACACTGCCACCTGAGGCCAAACATCACCAACCCAGACCCGAGCGTTCTGGAGCCTTCTGGTCTACACACCTTCCTTGTAGGCCAGGCTGCCATCAAGAGTGGCATTGCTCAGCCAGTGTCACAACCCTTGCACACCTAGGCACATTCCACCTTCCAAATCACTTCTACAGCTCACGCTGGCAACACAGCAGCCCTGTGAAACACACGGGTGTGAGACACACAACGAGGGTTTTTATCACCCTGATTGTTCAGCAAGTGATGAGGAGGTGAGGTGCCTGCAGGAACTAGATTCTAGATCTTTCTTCTTCTGGGGCCTGTGTGCTTTCTCTCAGAGGGCCTGGCTCACAGCGGTCCTTAGGACAAGACACTTCTCAGTATTATTCATTTATACTTCATAACAACAAAATCCGTACGGTTAGACCCAAGTTAGCACTTTAATAAACCCTGACAGGTCCTCTCAGATCTGTGCGTGACCCGCGTGCCATCTTATTGAAGCTCAGGAGAGCGTCCAGGCCAGACTTCTTCTCAGGACCTCCGCTTCAGCCCCTATCCCATCGGCAGGGCATTGGCGCCCCCTGCTGCCGAAGTTCATAAGCAAGGGCAACCCTTGAGCCTGGGCGCTTGGGCCTTGGCTTTAAGCCTACTGAACTGTCTCAGACATGGTTCAGCAATACGGATCTAACCCCATATTGATCTGTCAATAAACTTTTTACCTTAGTAGTTAAATCTCTTTAATCATGAGCTTTAGGATTAAGATTAGAAATGGTGGACAGCAAGATAGCCTGCCTCCAAGGCTGCTTTCATTCCCCAGAATACACATATTGGAAGGTAAGAACCAACTTCCACAAGTCATCCTCTGACTTACACATGTGTGCTGCAGCACACATGCACACATTTGTTCATATGCATACATGTGCATACCCAGATAAATAAATGTAATTATAACTTTTTTTTTTAAGATTAGAATAAAGGGCTGAAAAGATGGCTCAGTTAAGAGCACTTGTTGCTCTTCCAGAGGATACGAGTTCAGTTCCCAGTGCCTAAATAGTGGCTCACAACTGTCTGTAACTCCACTTCCAGAAGATCTGGAACCTCCTCTGATTTCAGTAGACTCCTACATGCACATGATACACAGACATGCATTCAATCACACACACACACACACACACACACACACACACACACACACACACACGCGCGCGCACGCGCGCTACATATAAAAGAATGATTAGAAATGACTTAAATAAATTCAAAATATGCCTCTTTTTTCTCTCTTTCTCTCTTTCTTTTTCTTGTTCTTTTTCTTTCTTCTTTCCTCTCTTTCTCTCTTTCTTTCTTTCTTTCTTTCTTTCTTTCTTTCTTTCTTTCTTCCTATCTGTCTGTCTGTCTGTCTTTTTTGTTATTAGCTTTAGGAACAGTCTGTGTAGATTTAATTCAAAAGTTCAAGGTAGTTTGGTAAATTAGACCATCTAAATTAGCTTTGTTACTCCAATATAAAGCGTGTAATGGAATAATTAAGTTATATTTATAAATTATTTTTTCTTATGTAAATTTTGCAAATAGAATCAAGACATAAACAAATAATTTAAAAAATTCTTCTGGGGAATTGGAATTATCACTCAGTTGGTAGTGTTTGCCTGGCATGCACAAAGCCTGGACTCCATCCAAGCACTGTATAAACTAGACATGGGAGGCCCGGGTTTATAACCCAGTACTTGGTTGGAGGAGGAGGTGGCAGGAGGATTGCGAGTTCAAGGTTATCCTAACTACATTAAAAGTTGGAGGCTAGCCTGGGCTATGTGAAACCTTATCTCAAAACACAAAACCAAAATCACATTCTGGCTTATGACACTTTTAAGGAAAACCCGAGTGTGTGTCTGATATTTTATCAGAAGTGAAATCTGGGATCAAAAGAGGCTCTGGGGACTGAACTGTCCTGTCAGGCTGGAAAGGTAAGCAACTTCCCGATATACAGTCCAAACAGTGGGATGCTCTGTTCTCCCCATTGGCAAAAGGCAAAAGTAAACTTCTGTGCTGTACCCTCAACACTCTGGTGAGTGCCACACAAGAATAAGCAGATAATGCCAGGTGTTTGGCGGCTCACACCTTCAATTCCAGCACTTGGGAGGCAGAGGCAGACAGATCTCTGAGTTTGGGGCCAATCTGGTTGACTTCTAGGACAACCAGGGCTATACAGTGAGGCCGTGTCTCAAATAAGTAGGTAAAAATAAAAACAAGCAGATATACACGTTTAAACATTGTTGAACAGCTGCCACTCGCCCGGTGTCTGTTGTCCTTCAAGACGAAGCAGAAATAAGTGTGTCCCAGAATGTCTGCTGGCTTACACGGGAAGAGAGGCTTCTGGCTGAGGCCTGGCCCCACCAGCGCAAACTGTTTCTAAGCCAGCCATTTCTTTGTTAAATGAGACATGCCATTTCAAGTTAAATAACCTGAGATAGTTTTACGAAGTTCGTAACCAGCGATGGAACATTTATAGCCTATCAAGCTGCTGGAGTCTTGTGCTTCACTTAAGTTATTTATGATTTAGGTTGAATTATTTAGAAGAATCGAAACATAGATCTTCCTTAAAAGGAGGCTGTTACTTTTTGCTGGATATTTGGTTTTCTTACTTTTACAGATTAGGCATTGCTTTTGAAAATCAGGTTGGCCGGGCGGTGGTGGCGCACGCCTTTAATCCCAGCACTCGGGAGGCAGAGCCAGGCGGATCTCTGTGAGTTCGAGGCCAGCCTGGGCTACCAAGTGAGTTCCAGGAAAGGCGCAAAGCTACACAGAGAAACCCTGTCTTGAAAAACCAAAAAAAAAGAAAAAAAAAAAAAAAAAGAAAGAAAATCAGGTTGGTTTTGACAGGGTTTCCCATGAGCAGAACCGCCCTCATGGGGTATCGTGAGCCCTCACTATGTCTGTGTGGCTCTGCCACCTCTGCCAGCCTTCCTCTGTGACCTCTGGGGCAGCTGGGATACACTCACAGTGCTGTTTGCAAGGGACAAAGGGTCCCTCCAATGGAAGCTGGGAGGTGATGGGCTAATAAAGTGAATGGCTCCTGCCCTTGGGTAGGACAGTCTGTACAACTGAATCTGCCACCCTGGGCCAGCTTCACATCTTCCATGTGGTCCTTCTACCGCCCGGCCTGGGGGCCCCACAGCGCAAATCTCCGGAAGTGAGACAGACAGGCTGGCCTCATCTGCCTTTCAGGGCTGCTTATTGCCTGAGAGGTCTTGAACAATTACTGAACCACATGGGCCTCGGTTTCCTCACCTGTAAAATGGGATACCGGTTATCAGGGACTGCCATGGCAGAAAAACAGAGGACCGCTACTGGGAAGCTGAACTGTGTTTGTGAAGTGCTTGGGCAAATGACACAGACACACCCATCCCTGGGAGGCAGGGTGGGTAATTGTAATAATGGTTTATCTCCTTCAACTCCCACAGATCCCTGGGGAAAGGTGGGCCTTCCTGTGACCTTTGTCCTTGGCTAAGTCTCCAGCGCCCTCCCCCCAACACTCCCTTCCCTCTTCACCCAAATAATGCCCACTCATCCTGCACCCCACTCATCCTGCACCCCTTTCTCAGCTCGCTGCAGCTGCACTGGGGAACCTGCTCTGACCCCAGTCATGGCCACAGGGGGCCGCCAGCTCTCTCCATTCCTTTTCTTAGTCAATTACTTGTATACTCTCTTGGGTTAATGGTTCCCATGCTATCTGGACGTGTCCAGAGGACATTTTGCTCACAATTGTATCCTCTGCATCTTAAACAGCACCTCACTCATAGACAAGGTCAAACTATAGGCTGAGGTTTGTCCGGTGAGTGGATGCACAAGAATCCTTTCTGTGCTGGGCTCTCCTATTTCAAATTGACGTTTCAAGGCTGTAGGCGACATCGAGTCTCAGACACGTCACTCTCTGCCTCTTGTTTCCATGGAGACTGTCACTGCCTCTAGAGCACAGTGGCACTGGATCCATTCTCCCAGAATTTGGAGTGAAAATGTGTGTGGTGGTATGTGCCTGTAATCCCAGCACTGGGGAGGCTGAGGCAGGAGGATTGCTTTGAGTTCAAAGCCATCCAAGGACACATGTTAGGCTTGGGTCACAGAGGGAAATCTTGTTTCAAAAAACAACAAACAAACCAAAAACCTCACCAAATAACCAATCTCTCTCTCTCTCTCTCTCTCTCTCTCTCTCTCTCTCTCTCTCTCTCTCTCCCTCTTTCTCTCTCTACACACACACACACACACACACACACACACACACACACACACACACACACACCAAAAACCAGAATCTAGAAGTCAGGCTGCTGAGTCCTGCCCGGGGCTGCACTGGCTGCCACTGGTTTCTGCCCCCACTCCCCCACCCCCCCAAGCCTAATCCTCCTTCTTCCTAGATTTCTTCCTGATGTACCAGCCACAGGGCAATGTGCCTGGTTTGCATAGAATCCTGTCCAGGAAAAACACAGAGGGAGAAAAAGACCTTCATCAACTGAGCAATAGCTGCGCGCTGGGCTGTGTCAACCCTACTTTACTGTTTTACATAATGTAAAAAACACACTCAGAGGGAAATGGGCAAGAGCTGGCCCAAGGCCAGAAGAACTCCAATTCTGACCCAGCTCCTTCCTAGCCATGGGCTGACGCCATGGGCACATCATCCTCTAAGCCTTGATCTCCTAACCTATAAAAGGGATTGGCTGGTAGACTGCTCACCATGTGAGTCCTGAAACACAGGCTGTGTTTGGTGAGCGGCCGCCCAAAGAGAGACTTCCTTATCTGGTGAGGAGGGACAAGCAGTTCCTCCCACGGCCTTGCAGGTAATGGACAGCAAGCTGGGCTCAAAAATATGATCCTTCCAGCACCTTGGTGAGTGGGCAGAATTGGACGCACAGCTGGAGCAAAGGATCTTAAGAGCGGGGGCCAGGCCAAGCATGCCACAGCACCCTGCAGCCGGTGGGTAGCAGACAGGCTGACATCATAGCTTTGTCCCTTCACTGCTGGCTTCCAGGGTCACCACACACATGCTCACATTTCCTGGGTACAATAGTTACAAACTCAGAGACGGGAAATGCAGCACCCAAGGGGCATTGCCAAGGAAACCGTCTTTGGAAGGCTCATCATTCTCATTCTCAGGAAGGATCCATGGAGATGAGGAGGAGGGTTCTCCTACTCTCTCTCTCTCTCTCTCTCTCTCTCTCTCTCTCTCTCTGCCAGGATATGGTGGGAGCCTCTCCCTGGTAATCACCCTGTTGTCTGGTAATTGTCCGCCTCTCCCGATGATAGACCGTGGGCTATGTTTTGTTTATCTTCACTTCAGTCTCCGGCAGACACAGCAGGACAACAATAGACGGGGTGTGGCCTTCTCTTTGTTCTCCGATTTTTTTCCTCTTTATCTACTCATTGGACAACCTCTGTGGAGTGTCCACTCTATTAGGCCTGTGCCAGGAGCACAGAAGTGAGACCCAGGCTGTGCCCAGAGCAGTCCCAGACACACGCTCGGAACACGACGCCACCACCAATGAACAGGAACCGTACCAGCCCTGCCTGGCCCTAACCCTGATTCGCTCCTGTCTCTTCAAACAGACTCAACATTCTCTCTAGGATCAAAGACCTAACTTTGCTAGGAAGCCTTCCCTCTCTGCTCCATGAAAGCATAGCCCCACATAGCCAGACTAAAGGTACGTGGGGCCATCAGGTCTCCAGGCTCTCTTCTGGCATCTTCCTGGGCCCTAGCTGCCTTTAGTGCTCTGGCTTGGGTCCGTATTCCCTAGTGACACAATCCACGCCTTGGCATCTCAGTGGTTAGACTTGGACAGTCACTTGTGTTTAACACTTGGGACCACCACCCTGTCTACCCCAGGAGAGACAGCACCTGTGTTCTTATCCCAGCTCCTCTGGGTAGCACATACCCCACAGCCAAGAGCTCAGTTGCCTTCACCCTTCAGACTACTATCCTTTATGGGTCTCAGTCGGCTCCCACCACTCAGGGCCAGAGCTCAGAACTGAGAGCGAGGCCACAGACATGGCCTCCAAACAGGACACAACTCCTTATCTCTGATGTCACCCTTACCAACCAGCCTCCCTGCTCTCCCCGACTACCTGGCTAGGAGAGCCTCCTCAGGGGTGAAGATTCAGTCCTTGGGCCGCCTACCCAGTGAGACTCTCTCCAACTCCCACGCCAGGCCCTCAAGTTCTCTGCAGCTGCCCCTCCCATCGGGCGGGCGATAACTACGCAGTAGCTGTCTCTAGAGTGGACCCTCTAAGGGCGTGGATGATGCTTGCTGCTCCCCTCCCTTCCTGATTTTGCTCCTTTCTTCCCTTCCTCTAACATTTCACACATGCCTACTGAGTGTGTGGCCACTGAATATAGTTGGGAACCCGGGAGCTGTGGCACGGGCTGGCACTCAGTAGAGTTGGCATCCTAAACGAGGAGCTAAAATCCAGCTTGCACAAGACCAAATTCTAACAACCACGTGTGTAGGACGCGCACATTTTCCTAGCTATGCTTGCCTCGGGATCTCTGGTTCTCTTCAACCCTGATGTCTCAGTTTAAGAGAATCTTCCAGATGACACAGCCTTCGGTTTTCAAATGCCGGGCCTGCAGCTTGGGATTGTTCTCACTTGCATTTTCCAGAAGAGGAAAGGAGGCTCAGAGGGGAAGCATAAGCTGTCTAGTGTTGCCCACAGTAAAAGCAATGCCAGGACTCCATGGAGGAGTTCGCCTTTCTCTTCGAATACAGAGACCCAAATACATCTGCAGCCTCAGAACCGAGTTTGTTTGTGTGGCCACTGACTAGTCCTGGCTGGAGCTGATGACCTCTGTAGGTCTCAGCTCTGATCTCCCAACTGCATCTCCTGAGAAGTGCACCTTCTAGAACAGATCCCAGGAAGTGCCGGCTCAGTGCCCCTTCTCCCCAGCGCTTCCTGAATCTCCCAGGCCAGATCGTGCAACCCCCACAAGTTTACTTCCAGTTTGCAACACCCTTACAGAGAAAAGAGCTCTGAGAAGCAGCAGCTTCCGGGCCCAAGGGCCAGCCCTGTTGGCACCATAAGCCCTACCTGAGCACAGTAGCAGTGGGGACACCAGCCGGGCAGAGTCCACCCACGGTGGCTCAGCACATGGAAGAGCAGCTGGAATCACAGGTAGGAAGGGAGATGCTGCCTCCACAAGGCTTACTCCCAGGGGAGTGTGCCCACCCCCAGTGTGGCTGAGAACCCATGGCCTCCACGTGGAAGGTCACGGTAGTTACGGGAGGTGCAGGTGTTCTGTGATAGCTGGAGTCCTGGCTGCATCCAGAGGCTGGACCAAGAATGAGCTGCAGCATCAACCACTGACTTCAAACCCAGGCTCATGATGACAAGTTGTGGGATTTTGTCACTTAATCACTGAGTTTAGATTTCTTTATCTGTAAAGAACCTGATGACGGGAACAAGTGATGTAAAAAAAATCAGTGTTTGTTCCTTTCCTGTGAGCTGGCCAGACAGAGTCTGTCCAGGAGCAGAGTCCTGGATCCCAGGGCCCTCTACAGCTCTGGACCTCTTCCTCTCCATGTGGGCGTGAGCCTCCGAAGTCAAGTTAGGCCAAGTGGCTAAGTGGCCCTCTAAATGTATTTACTCATTCATTTAAAAATCATTGAACATCTTTTCTAGATTTGATCTTCTAAGAATGAAATAAATTCCCAGTTGTATATATAAGAAGTATTATTAAAAACCATATTTGGTTATGTTAACTCTAAAAAGGCAAAGTCAAGGGCAGGATTGATCCTGTGAACGGGTTGCCAAGAACCTGATAATCCTGCTAATGGCACTTAAAAAAAATAATGCACGGGACTAAGGCTGTCAGACAAAGATAGCTCAGCTCTTATCTAACTCCGTGCTCCTGGGAACTTAGAAACTGATTTTTTTCTGCTCCCTGCCCCAATGTAAAGCAAAGGATCGGGTCTTCGGCAATTAATCAAGGTCGGTTCCGGGTGTTTAGAGAGGATCAATGTAAAAGAATTTATAATTGCGAGACTGGAATCTGTACGGGTGATTTACAGAGGCGCTCGGAGAGGAGGGCATCCATGGAGGGCTGGAGAGGGGTGGGGCCGTGAGAGCCATCTCTAGATAGGCTGGATCTCAGGCCTGCTGTAGAGGGAGGCGTTCCCTCAGGTGGCTGAAGCTGCCACACTGTTTGTGGGTGTGAGAGGGAAGTGGTCCGCAGCAAAGCAACAGGAATTAAACTATGGCCAAAGGCGTTCCACCTTCCATTCGGCCCCATCAGCCACTCAGGATGTAACAGGGTAGAGAGGCGAACCAGAGACAGGTGAAAGGCGTCCTGGCTGTGAGCGCTCTTCCCACCTGCCTCCTCCAAGCTCCAGCACCAAACAGATTCCAAGACCACACTACTCCTGGACGGCCCAATGTGCACTTCCCGAATTTGGATACCACATCAATTCGGAGGGTAAGGTAACTAGAACTTCAGTCTCCTTGAGGCCTTATGAAATTCTAGCACTCAGCCATGTCACACAGCTAGCAAACATCAGAGCTTCGATTTGAAACCAGGGCTGCTGCCTCAAACTCCGAGCCACCTGGGTAGCAGAGGGAGAACACCTTTCTGTTGTGCCAGAGAGAAGGGTCCTGCCCTGGGCAGGCAATGGGATAAGGCCATCACTTACGATTACTCTGCATCTGAGAGCTCGTGATTTTCTGAAGTTAAGACTGCATGGAAAAGGTGGCTACATCAAGGGCAAAGGGATGCTGACCCCAACGGAGGCTGGCCATCATGAAAGCTGCTGATCTCTACTTCGTTGTTGCCATGGCCTGTGTGCCACAACTACCCCCTTCTTATGAGCAGGGGACGTTATCAGCAGAACAAAGAAGCCTTGTGGAGGCACCATGGTGGAGGCGGGACACACGGTGATCATGGTCACTCACCCACCCGCTCACTCAGTATTCACTCAAAAAACACTTCAGAAGACATTCTCTGGGGTAGACATTGGGCAAGGACACACATGACAGAAGGAGCTAACCCTTCCCCTGGAGAAGCATGATCCAGTGTTGGGGAGGAGGAGGGGGCAGGGGGCAGGACACACACACACACATACGAGCTGATGACACAGGACATGTGATGAGTTCCATGATGAAGATACACACAGGGAGCATCTTACCCAGCCTGGAAGGTGCAGGCAAGGCTTCCTGGAGCGGTCCCCTGAGCCGAGTCTTGAAGGATGAGTTAGCCAGGTGAGAAGCAGGAGAAGGGCATTCTGGGTAGGAGGGACAGCGTGGGGAAGGCATGGAGGTGAGAAGCAGCGTGGTGACTGAGAACGAGCTTCCGCAGGCCGTGGGAGCCGGAGCCGATGGTTTCAAAGCAGGGGATGACATGGTCAGACTTGCAAGCCCTAGAGAACCCTCCAGCAGCATCGGCCCACAGCAGTGGCAACAATTGGCTTCTCTATGTACCCGAAATTTCCTGGGCCCCAGCTAAGACGCCTGAGGCCATCTGTTGAGACAGCTAAGTATGATGCCTCATGAGCAAGTGGCCAAACCACTCACTTGAGGACAGAGACAGACATTTCAGCTCAACTCCATGTTGGAAATAAACAGCACCAAGGAGTGGCCTTCAGTCTGCAGCGGCAGGTGTCAGATGCCTGCTTTATTTTGGCTCCTCCAATACCAAATGTGTTGCTTAGGAACGGAACATGCTCTGGATTCTTCGCACAGTTTGTAACAGGAGTGCGAAGACTTGGTCCAATTCTGACTTTCTCCAGTTTGCATCAGATCCCAATATCTAAAGAAAATGCTGGGCAAGCTCGCTGGAGGGCTTGCGATGGCCCAGCCACAGTGTGATGTTGTGTGCTTAGTTGTAATTTTCCTTAAGGGTCCCCCTTGTTGGGAACCTGATTCATCCCAGCCAGCCCTACGCTTCCTGTTTCTCAGGCTGAGCCAAGCTGTCCAGGGCTTTCCCCTTTGAGCTTCCCTGCCTCATCTGTTACCTGCCTCCTGGCGCTCACAGGAAGAATGCTTTGTAAACAATTGAAGCATGAATCACTTGGATGTTATTCAGTCCATAGACTCCAAAGAATCCAATAGTTGAATTCTTTCAAAGCAGTTGTGTTTGGAGTGTTTTTCTCCTTCAGGCTTGTATAACTAGTTCTCAGTTAGCTGCTTTTCTTTCTATCAATGAGAAAGTCATCACACACGGTCCCAGTACCACACAGTACTGAAACAATCTGTCTAGTGTCCATGTCCCTTACATTGGCATCACTTTGTTCTCCTGAGGTGAGTATTAGTGTCTCTCCTTCCAGAGAAAGGTACAAAGACTCGAAGGGGCTGGGGAAGACCCAGATGCCAGCTGCCAGCGCCACAGTGTCTGAGGCCCTTTCCATCTCAGCCAAACTTCCTGAGAAAATGCCCAAGCTCTCCTGCTACGGCAGGTAGGGTGGCCTGAATGTCAGGGGACACTGTCAGCCCTGTCGGTGGTGGGACAAGAACCTGGGGTACCTGCCTGACTGTGAAGTGTAGTCCAGGAGAGGGCCGCTTCTGTGGTCTCCATGGCCTCAGCTGTCCCAGCCATTGCCCAGGCTGTGCTGGTGACTGGGGTTTTAGGGAGCAGAGGCCTGCTTTAACTGCAGGTGGCCCACAGGTTGCACCCTGAAACGTGGATACCTGAAATGTGAGCTGCTAATATACTTGAGCAATAAATGGCCCTTGAAGCCAGCACGAGGTACTACAGGGGTCCACAGCCTTTATGAGGTGGGATTGACGCTGGGTGGAATTGCACCATATATATATATATATTTGAAGCAAGAATTGAAACACATTTCTAACCAATGTAGCAACAGTGGCCTGTTCTAAAACTACATGTCTGGTTTAGTTGTTGGTTGTCTTAGGAAAGTGATATGAATAAGACATATGGAGATATGTAAGTGATGTGTCGATTCATGTGCTGGGGGCCTCTGGGCAGTGGCAGGAGCCACAGGTGTGTGGTGTTGAACCGGCTCACCTTGATGGTACAGGTCAAGCAGGTCAGGCTGTCCTACCCTCCCAGCTCTTCTCTGGGACAGTTCCTGCCAGTCTGGTTCTGAGTGCATCTCTTCTCTCACTGTCTGGGCTTACTCTGGGTGTCCTGATGTGTATTTTTAATTCTCCCTTTCTCTCCTTTGCCACTGTTTGCAACTCTGTTCTCTCCTGATCTATCTCCCAATCCTATTTAGTCTCCCTTAACTGGGAGGAGAGATAACTAATAGACATCTCTATCTTTAGTTACTGAGCATTTTTTTTTTTTGTGTATATCCTGCCTCATATAAAAGTAATGATGGTTGAATACAAATATATAGTGATTTTAAAATATTAATACCCTAGATTGATTTTTGACACTGCATTCCCAAACTCAGAAGTAGGGCCAGCATAGAACAGAAGCATCACCCTAGGGCTCCTGGGATAGCATGACAAAGGATCTGTGGCTGTGGCATGGTGAGGCAAAAGCATGATGGCAGAAGCATGCAGGGCATGGCTGCAACCTGGGCAGGTGGAATGGAGCCCCCAGTTAGTAGCCACCGTAATGTAACACTAGGCCTTTCTACCAGGGAACTCTGCACTCTCCAGTCTTTGCCACTCCCGCCCCCAAGTGGACTATCCCCAGAACCTGAGCTCATCAGGTTCATGACCCCTCCACACCTTGGCTTGGGCACATCCCTCTGTTTGGCATGCCTTGGGTGTGTTCCATTCTGTTCACCCAATCAACACCTACCCATCTGCTGAGTCCTTTCTCATCATCCATGGAACCAGCTAGAACAGACTCCTCCTTCATGCCCACTGTGATCAGAGGTATGGTCTCAGTCTCCTGGCTCCCCTAGTGCCCAGCACAGAGCCTGGCACACAATAGTATCCAATCGACACATGTTGGAGGAATCATGAGAGCAAAGTCTTTGTCTCCTGCTTTACCAGAAGGACAACAAAGTGAGCTAATACGGTTCTCCCCCGACCCCACCCTCCCATCCCTGAATCTACTCCCTTGCCTTGAGACCTGGCCCAGATGCCCAGAGTACCTCTACCCTGCCCCCCTCCTTAGCGCCCTCTGACAGGAAGCTTTCCGTTATTTCCCACCCCCACAGGAAAACCTGCTCTCCACTCGAGCTTCCAAGTCCCCTGACTCACTGGGTCCTCGTCTGAGTCACTCTTGCTGCTACTTTTTTCATCCCCATGTCAGGTACATGCACGACACAGTGAGCCAACCCCTGGGTGCAACTTAGACGAGCAAGTGAAGGCGTCTCTGTCCCCCTGCAAGGAGAAAAGGCCAGGACGACCCCGCTGCTGGCCACAGGAAGGGGAGCATTAGAGGGCAGCTTCTCACCCCGTGAGGCGGTGAGTGGCGCAGGCGGGCGCAGGCGGTCACCGTTCCAGGGACATGGCATGAAAACATTACACTACCTTGTTAGCCAGGGCATCTCCAGGTCCATCTTCTCCTTTCCCAACATTTAGCTCTGACTGCTTGCAATTAGTACCTGAGAGGCAATCTAAAAGAGGCAAGCTGCATTATGGGGACCCCGGGAAAACTGCAGGGCACAGCTCATCTTGCACAAAGAGGCCCAGATGCCAAAGGCTGTCTCCTTTACCTACTCAGCTGGGCCTCACCAAGGAAATGCGATCAAGAAAGTGGTGTTCGTCTTTAGCATTTATTTATAACTGGAAAAATCCTGTTTGCTTTCTGAGCAAGCACAGACCACAAGACGTCACAATCAATTGGCTATACATGAATTTTTTTTTTTGTCATTCTTTTACTAACAGCGGGAATGAAATAGCACCGAGAGAGGTGTGCACTACATGATACATAGACAATCTGTGGTATGCAACAAAACCTGGGCCACAAAATCATAGACACTTCCTCTCGGCCTCAGAGTGTCACAGCTTCATGTGCTGTCTAGGAGCTGGGGCAGAGAAAAGAAAGCTGGGCACAAAAGAGTTTTGCAGGCAGGCCAAGAAAAAAAAAGTCTCCATTCCAGCCCTCTTGCCCAAGGTGAACAGGGAACAGTAGGGAAATGTACGGAATGAGGGGCTGGCATGGTCACCTGCAGAAAGACAACACCAAACACTTTGAGGAACCACAGTCAGTTTCGTCCAGTACGTTTGGGAGACAGAACAAGACCGGCCGAGTTTTGTTTGTAAACTGTAGAAATCGAAAGAAGTTTCTTGTCAGTGGAGTGAAACATTCAAGAGTCAAAGTGAACTGCAAACAGTTTTCGTAGGTGAGTGTGTGAGAAAGAGCGGGCATTGACAGCTTGAAAGGGACATTATCCAGGTCATCTAAAGCCTCAGGCAGGGCAGGGTAAGAAATTCAGCCCCTAAGGCTATGGGGTCCACGGCGAACTACAGTGTGCACAACACCAACTCAACTCAGTCACAGCACAGGTAGGGTAGTCATGCACCTGGGTGTGTTACTATAGAGACCTGTCTGCCCACCAAGCCTGGCACAGTGCCCAGCACAAGGTAGACCATGAACAGTGAATGGAGGATCCCCTGTGCATTGTAAACTCTGACTTACTTGATCTACAAAACACACAGCTATTCTACAGGGAAATCAAAGTGTGGCTAACAGCAGCTCTGGCTGATGCCAGGGCTTGAGAGGAGCATGCGTTGGCAGCTACAGTTGGAGCACTTGATAGAGTTCTCAGTAAACAGTAAGGTTGGCTAACAGGTAGCCAGAAACAGTACAGAGCTCTAGGCATTCCTGGACAGGCATGTGACACCTGTGAGTCGTGGCCATGAGACCCATCAATGTCTCCTCCCTTCTATAGCATGCCTCCCTCACAGTCCATGCCCTGAGACGGGAAAGACAGCATCAGGGGATGCCAAAGACTTCATCTCTAGTCTGTTCTGTTAAAAAACGAGGGCTTGCACAGCACTGCTGAGTTAATTCACAAACCTGTCTCAACTAGCTCCAAAAGTTAATTCACAAACTTGTCTCAACTAGCCCCAAACAGTGCAAACAAAACCTTCACTGTCTGCACAGTAAAACTGAGCCGGAGCTCGGGAGCTCCACCTTCCCAAACTGCAAGGACCTGAAGGGACTTCTGAGGGAAAAAGCCAGGAGAGCTTCCCCTGAACCACTTTTTCTCACAAGAGAAAGCAAACTGCACCATCTCAGCTACTCAGAACACTGAGCAAATAAGGACTTCCAGGACAGGAGCAACCTATACGCCACCAGAACATTGCTGGTGGACATTTTGGGTTCCCTCATAAGTAAGGAGGGTGGGCTCCTTTCATAACCACTCCCTAATTCCTACAACACAACTCTAGGAGGCTTCTGCCACACACAGGCAGCACTGTAATACACCAAGAGCTGATTCCAAGCATCAAAACGTCATAGATGCTTGCTAAGCCCTTAGCAGGGCTCACCACACACTCTGGCCAGATGCTCAGCACGCTGGCCTCTCTGTGAAGCAGAGCAAGAGCTCGGGGCTGGAGGGTGCATCGCCGTACCTGCTGCCATGTCTGCACACCCCAGCTGCACATCTTAGGAACAGAAAGTCACAGTAAGTATGCTATGTGCCATCTGTACACCTAACTAGTCTCGGTTAGGCAGGTGTTCTGCAACATCAGCAGTATGCTGAGGGCAAACAGAGAAAAGTGGGCTCCCATTGCTGGGAGCTCCCTCTACAGCATCTACAGCTTCCCAAATACGCACTCTCTGCCACTTCTGGCTGGCCCCAGCCAGTGGCCTATTACTTGACACACTATTCAAAGCCGACTGATAGGCACGAAACACAGGCACACACTCCTAACAGAGGGTTCCAGGAGAGGGTTACTTCTAGTTAACAGACATAATTCCATTTCACTGACAGTAAGGCCAAGGTTGGTTTGTTGCTGTTTTGCCTTTAACATTTTCACCAATTCTAACCGTTGGAGCCGAAGCTGAACTTGGGTAGCACACAAGCGTCCACTGACTTTGGGAAAGAACATTTGCCTAGAGTCCAAAATCGAGTGCTGCAAACTGTGGGAGGCACGGGGGGGGGGGGGGGGGGGGGGGGGGGGGGGGGCGGGGGGGGGGGGGGAGGAGGCCTTGCAGCAGACACTTCCGGCTCCACCAGGAGCTGCACTTGGCAGTAGTTGAGACCTGTCCCAGCCGGGACCCACAGGGAGCGCACAGCCAGTGCACAAGGCTTCCCGGTGTCCCGGGGGCCCTGGCTGGATGCTGTGCCGCCTGTAGGAAGAGGCAGTGGCCTCAGTCTGTGAAACATGATTCCTCTCAGAAAAAACCAACCACAGGGCTCCTGGGACACTCAGAACCAAGGCAGACGGGAAGTCTCTAATTCATTTTGTGGCCTTTTGTTTGTTAGTTTAAATAAAGGGGCTGGGGGTGGGGGGGTGAGGAGGAAAGTGACATTTACTCTTTGGCCTCGGCCAGTTTATTGTTCATCTCTTTGCTTGGCTCCTTGTCGTCGGGTTGGGTGGCACTGGGGCCCTCTGCGGTCTTTTTCTTGGCAGCCTGGCCCGACACCACCTGCTTGTCTTTGGCCTTCCTCGGAGGCTTATGGCTCGCTGAGGTCTTTTTTGGTTTGGAACTCTGAATACTAGGTTTCTCTACCTGCATGGGGAGACAGACAGACAGAGCACAAGTACAGAAACACAAAAGGGAGGGAGTAGGGGAGGAGATTTAGAGAAAGACATTACTAACAAAAGAATAACGGGAGCGAGTGACTGGTGACGGAGCAGACAGGCAGAGCGAGGACAGAATCTCAGCGGTGTCTGGGCATCTGGCTTCTGTTGTCTGAACCCACAGGCAGCCTGGAGCCACACCCTCACCTGTCATTTCTCCCCTGGAGCAGACCAGGTGGTGGGCTAGAGAATGGTTACAGAATCAATCCATTGTCCCTCCTTGTGGGAAGGTCGTGCCTTGCTCGCCTCAGGTTCAGGCATGTGGTTGGCTGCAGTCAGTGAGTGCAAGATACCCTGCACATCTCGAGGAGGAGATGCTCAGCCTTCTGGGTCCTAGACTGAAGAGGGCAGGTAGGTATTCATGAGGATGAACCATGGCTGATCCCTGGGGTGGTGAGTGCGTGGTTTCGGAACAACTCAAGTGTCAGGCAGGTGATAGGCACTACCAGCCGTATGCCGATCTCTGGCTGGATCTAGCCTGCTTCCCCAGAGCAGTCCAGTTTCCAGGCCTCTCCTCTAGATCTTTCCTCTCATTCTGAAGATAGAGTCTTGCCTTCCCTTTCTCAGAGAACTCTGGAGTAACTAGGCTTGCTGACCATCCCTAATTTCCCCAATCTTTCCTCCTTCCTCACTTGGAATCTTCTCTCTTTCATTGCCAACCTATATCCTGGAGCCTATTTCATTTGTGGACGGACAGAGCTGGTGTTGGGCCTCCCCGGCTGGGCCATTCACTAACAGGTCCGCTGACCTCATCCTGATTTGCCTGGATTGGGGTGGGGGGGTGTTTTGCAGGACCATGAAATGTTCAGTGCTAAAACTAGATGCATCCCAGACAGACGGGGTCAACCTGTCACCTTGGCTCCAAGCTGGTCCTGGAATAATGGAAATGTCAACTGAGTCTAGACTTGAGGACAAAGGTGGAGAACGACCAGTTATGTTCTGGAGTTACTTTGGTCCCCAGGCACGTTCTGCTATTACACATGGGAAAGGTGGTTATGTGCCCAGCCCAGTCTGGCCTGACACAAAGGGAGTGTGCTTGTGAGTACACTTTGCTAGCTCTGTCCAACACATTTCTCCTGTTAACAAACTCATACTGAGATGCAGTTAGGTAGAGTAGTGTTATCATAAAAAAAAAAAAAATCCCCAATCCTCATTCAGAAACTGCTGCTTCAGTAGTAAATAACCAGGGACACTTCTCGCACTCAGTGTGACGGGAGTGTGTGACACACTGGGCACTCTGTTGGGAAGAATGAGTGAAGGGGGACCTTTCCAGGGACTGGGGCAGCTGGGACTGGGAGGAGGAGCTGCGGAGCCAATGCCAGCTGCAAACCAGGCCAGGGAAGGGGCTGCAACGCTGGGTCAGTTGCTCAGAGGCCAGAGCACAGCTCCTTCAGAACAAGGGGCTTTAGCTCCCAAGTGAGATTTCTCTGTCGTTTTTATTCTGCATTTCTCAAATATAGAATCTGGTGTGCCAAATGCTAAGCTAACTTTCCATAATGCTCCTTTCTAGTGTGCCCTTGGAACTTAACAGAGGTACCTGTTGAAGATAGCCCTGGTCCTGTGTGCTGAGGAAGGTATGATTCATCGGGAGCCCCGGGGCCTAGCCGGAGCCCCACATTCTGCTTCCTCCAGGCTGTGCAGTAAGAGCTGTCTCACCTTCGGGGATTCCTTGAAGGGCTCGCTGTAGAGGCTTCGTATTCTTCTGCGCTCCATGGCCTTGTTGTCGGCTGCAGTGGGCTTATTAGCCTCTCCTTTGAACTGGGCGCTGTAGCTGGTCTCATGAACCATCTTGTCATCCGGGGGCTTGTACTGGGGCTTGGCTTTGATCGGTTTCACAGGCTTGATGTCTGTCCATGCTCTGAATTCATTCCTGGGAGTCAAAGAACGCATCAGTGATGAGAAACACCACACAGCAGAGAAATGTTCCCCACCCCAGCGACACACGAAGCTGGCTCCTGAGCCACACTGTGGCACTAACTGAAGCATAGCTGGCTGGGCGTCGGCATCACCGTCACCATAAAGGCCAGCGGTTTTCCTTCTCTCAGAATTCACCCAGGTGTGGAAATGGCAATAGAGATCTCCGAGAAAGAGCTCAGGGTCCTCCTCAGGCCGAGACTCTGGCCATCCAGGACAGTCATTCTCAACCTTCAGGTTCTGTGTGCCCAGTCTCTAAAGCAGGCTGAGACACCCGGCCCAGACAGTGCTTTGGGAGCTCAATGAACATGGGATGCCTGTATAAGCAAAGCTAAGGAGCTTCGGACTTGGTTGAGACAGGCACCCTGCAGCCTTGCAACAAATACCAAGTCCCCCTTGCCGCTTTTTGTGTGGTGGTGGAGATGAACTCAGGGCCCTGAGCACCAGAGGCGGGGGGTTGTGCTGCTCACCTCCAGCCTCCAGCCTCCTTCCCCCACTTCTCCCAGTGAGGAGCCCTTGACGTCCAGAGTCCTCAGGGTGATCCCTCCCACGCTTGCTTCTTCTGGTGCCAGACCACTCTGGAGGGAAGTCCCTGTCAAGTGTCTTAGTGCACAGCATGTCCCCCACATCATTCGGACAACATAGTCAGGACTTACATCGGCTGTGTGTGGGTAGGATGGCCATCGTATGGGTGTAAATGGCTACTATTCTGTCCCTTATGTGACGCATCTGTCACCCCCCATCAGTGTCTACTCTCAGCAATCTCTGTGGTTTCCACTCTTCTGTTGTTGTGTCTGTGGTTCTGGGTATTGAACCCAAGGCCTCTCACGTGTTCGGCAGGTGCTCTCTCTCTCTCTCTCTCTCTCTCTCTCTCTCTCTCTCTCTCCCTCTCTCCTATATTTCCAGCTCTCTTCTTACTTTTTTTTTTTTTTTTTTTTTTTTTTTTTTTGGTTTTTCGAGACAGGGTTTCTCTGTATAGCTTTGCGCCTGTCCTGGAACTCACTTGGTAGCCCAGGCTGGCCTCGAACTCACAGAGATCCGCCGGCCTCTGCCTCCCGAGTGCTGGGATTAAAGGCGTGCGCCACCACCGCCCGGCCTCTTCTTACTTTTTAATCTCATTATGTTGGCCAAGATTTGAATTTACTGTTGCTCAAGCTGGCTGTGAACGTGTTTCCCACCCCTGCCTCCTCAGTGGCTGGATGACAGGCCCACGCCATTAGGCCTGGCCACTTGGCTGTTGCTGATCTGTCATAAGGAGGGAAAGTAGGTGGCCCATGAAGTTGAAAACTGTAGGTGCTGAAGGCCCAAACAATCCCCCACTTTGAGGGCAGGAGCATCTGCGCAGCAGCTCTGGGGTTCAAGAGATCTTAGTCAGTCTGTTGTCCCTTGGGGGTCATGGACAGCTGTGCTTGGAAGAAGGGTTTAGTGGGGGCATCTGCGGGGACATGTTGGTCCAAGACCTCTTCTCACCCTCTGTGGTTCCTTTCCTTAAGGCTCAGAGATGAGAGCCACAGACATGGAGGCCATGGGGACATGCACAGTGCTGTATGGCGCAGCCCAGTGAGGCTCTATTAGCCTTTACCTGCTAAGCAGCCCTTCTGCTTTGAGCCTTTGCTTCCTGTTTGTAAGATAGAGGCATCAGGCTAGACAAGGTCCTGACAAGCTCCAAAACGTTCCTGTTCAGTAATGGGAGCCCCTTGCCCATCTTTTCATCTGCTCTCTGAATTTCTCTGGACGATTGGCTCCTGTGTGGAGAGACCACTGTCTCTGGGAGGCCCTCATCAGAGCTTCAGGCCCACCTTTCTGGTGCAGCCTGGGCCTTCACCCGGACCTCCCATTGACTCCTTCAACATCGCTGTGGACAGCTGCTAGATACATTCAGAGCAGCTACTGAGGTGCAACTCCCGGGGTCGATCTGGTTTTCAAAGACATCCACAGACACTGCCTTCCCCTCCTGTCTAGACTTATGCCCCCTTTCCCTGGACCAATGCTTCAGATCACAGCATTGGAGTCCTGATGCCCCCTCTCACTGCTGACTGGCTTGGCACATGCCATGGGTAAGTCTTCCTCAGTTTTGTGGTCTGCATGCTGTTCCCTCCCAAAGGTTCCTATGAGATGAGGTCCTGAGGTCCACGCTCTGCTCCTATAGTGCCCACATGCTCCGATTCCTCAGGGTGTCATTTGGTACCAAGTTACCTGTCCAGTGTCTTTATTTCCCTCTGCCAGTGTTTTGTGTGCCGGCTGGTGTGCAGAGCTCTTCAGATGCATTATTGTACGTCATCCTCACCTCAGCTCTTGGCAGAAATGCTGGCCTGTTTTGCTAGTGAGAACACTGGGCCACCATACCCTTCCCCCAAAGCATGCTGCCATCCCTTTCAAACTGCCGTGTCCAACTACATCAGTCCACAATTCTAACTACCCAACACCAGCAACCTCTCTCCAGCACTTTCCCCAGCCACAGGCAGAACTAGGTTATGGTGGTATTTTACTTGTACTGAAATGTGATTTTAATTGTATGTTAATAAATAAAGTTGCCTAGGGGTCAGAGCTATTAGAGCCATAGCAAGAGCATGGCGGTAGTGGTGCACGCCTTTAATCCCAGCACTTGGTAGACAGAACTAGGTAGATCTCTGTGTATTCAAGGATACAGCCAGCGTTGGAGACACACGCCTTTAATCTCAATCCCAACCATAGAAGACCTGGAAGTCTCTACAGACATGCAGTGACGAGGCAGTCATGTGTTTGGGTTTACAACCAATGAGAAGGCAGAACAGAAAGACTATATAAAGACAAACACACAGGAAGTAGCTCTCTTTTGGAGAGGTCTCTTGGCTTAAGAGGCTAGCTGCAGGGTAAGGCTTTTAGCTCTGATCTCTTGGCTTTCTTCTTTGCATTGGTTCTGTGTTTCTTACTTAATAAGACGGTTGGTTACATCGACACTAGGTGGTCTCGTCTGGCCCACCTCTCTCCAAATCAGTTGCCATGTGCTCTCTCCCGAAGCCGTCCTCCCCTCCCACACCTGCGAGTCTAGGGTAAGGGCAGTGCTGGACTGACAACCGTTAAGCCAGTTCCGGTGTGACTGTATTTCATTGTTATAAATGTCAAGGATGGTCTTGGTCCTGTTCCTTCACGTTTCTTCCTCTCTCTCAGTGTGGTCCTCATCTGCTAGGACGGAGATGCAGCCTCCTCCTCCTTGGAAACTGCTCAACAGGAAGACTCTGGTCCTCCGCCTCAGGGGGCGGACATGAAGTTACTGCATAAGCATCACAGGGCATCTGTGTCTCGTTCCACAACATGTTCCCAAATCCTTGCGCACTCTAGCTTAGATGGAAGCCAATGGCCCTCCTCTTTACTGTGGCTGGGGAGGAAATGGAATATGGCCAAAGTGAGGTAACTTCTAAGAGTGGGTCAATAAAGGAGAGGCAGGCTCCTCTTTGCTCTCTTTGGGAACAGAAGCTGTTGTGTGAGTCAAAGAGCCCTGCAGGCCTATCAACACTCTGTCACAGAGGGAGCATGGATCGTAAGGATTTATAAGCAGTGATAAATCCCTGAGCACTTATAGGGAGTTAAAGGTTGCTACTGGGAAGAGGCCCCACCCTTCCGTGAGGATCCAGTTGTGAAGCAGAAGGGGACCATCGTGAGAGGGAGGGACGAGAGGAGAAGTGAATATGGCCAAAATGCATTATACCCATGTGTGAGGACAGCAAGGGCCTGGGGTCCCTTGGCTGAAGTCAGGGGTTTGAGCAAGCTAGAAGTGGATCCCAGGTCCATGCCAGCCTTCACATGGCCCTAAAACTAGGAGCATCTGGCTAGTTCTTTCTAGTCTCTGATCCTTAAGCTGCAAGGCTCTGGAGTAATCTGTTGCACAGCAACAGATTCTAATACCGACCCCAATCCACGGCTAAGCTTCTGTGCTGCTCCTCAACAGAGAAAGCGATGGGAGCTGAGCACAGAAACTGGAGTCCCCAGCAGAGCCACGGCAAGTTTCTCTGGTTACACACTGGTCTTAGGAAACAGAAGCAGGCTGAGGAGATAACTCAGTCTGTAGACGGTGTTTTGCAAGCACCAGGACCTGAGTTCGAGCCCCAGAATCCATGTTAAACAGGCTAGCTATGGTGCTATGTGCTTGTCACCCTGTGCTGGGGAGGCACAGAAGGGTGGATCGTGAGGCTCGGTGACCAGCTAGCCTAGTCTACGTGGTGAGTTCCAGGCTAGTGGAAGATGGCATCTAAGGAACAACACCTGAGGTGATGTCCTGTGGCCTCCAAAGGCACAAGCACACGCATGCATATGTACACTCATACATGCACACATGAAAAAAATAAAAATGAAAACAAGGCAGCAAAGCTTCTGCCCAGCCAAGTGGATAAAGATACACCATGTAGGTCCAATTCATAGGAGAAGCAAAGCCACCCAGACCGTCACAGGAAAGCTCAACACTTTCAAGCCAAGCTAAACGCACAGACACTACTACTGAGCCTGAGCCAGAACATCGAGGTGGGTCTTTAGAAAGAAATCCATAGGCTTGGTGTAGTGGCACACATCTTTAATCAGCACTCTGGAGGCAGAGGTGGGCAGATCCCTCTGAGTTCAAGGCTAACTTGGTCTATATAGTGAGTTCAAGGACAGCCAAGGCTACCTAGTGAGAACCTATCTCAGGAAGAAAGAAGGAGGAAGAAAAGGAGGAGAAGTAGTCTTCTCAGCCTCTGGCCATTTGTGAAGACTGGCTCGTTGAAGGCCCCATGTGAGGGCTAAAAGGCAGAATATGGGTTCCTGTCAGAATCACAAAGCCTATGATAGATAATTAGATAATAAATATATTTGGTTTTCATTAGAGTCATTTATTTAAGAAAAATTATTTCAGATGTCTTGTATTCCAGGCACGGATGCAGCTTCTGTCTCCCTAGGGTTTATTGGCAGATGGGGAGGTGTAAATGGTTACAATCAGATACGTATCTGGCCCTTATTATTCTCCTGACCTCTGCAAGTCAATATGCTGGTACCCAGGGTGGGCAGAATTAGGACAGCGGCTGCCAGGACGAGGCTTACTGCTGAGTGAATTTCAAGTCAGACTGCACAAAGCAGCCTCCAGTGAACAGCTGATGAGCTGAGCGTCCGATACTGAACCCACTATAAGCAGATGTTCATTCTCTTAGTAAAGCCTTGTCCCACTTAAGCACATTTGGCTGTACCATCTCAAGGGCAGACACTGAAAGAGCAATTACAGAGGGACAGACCACAGACAGCTTGAGAACCCTGTCACTGATGATCGGGGGTCCCAAGAGGGGTGTGGTGGGGCAGCGGCTGGAGCATGGGGAGAGGGTGTGGCCTCGGGAGGGAAGAATTGTGATGGGACAGGATAGAAGCCATTATTTTGTCTCCAGTTTAAAAAGGACCGACAGTTACGGGTAACGATGGAATAGGATTGTACAAGAAACAAGTTTAACTGCTGTGAAGAGAAGCGGCATGTTCCTCACGGTGGTAGGGACTTGGAATAATGGATTGCTGCCAGTTACATCATGTAAAATTTTCATTTCTCTTCCCACAGGCCTCAGATTTATTTATTATGTATCTAAATCCTTGGGAAATCAAATTTTTTCCCCTAGCCTCTGCACAATAAAATTTTCAACACTTCCCAGTTGCTTTATGCAGGAAGAAAACCGTACTTAACTCATAATGGTCCCAAATCTTCCTACAGATTTCCATAAGTAATTTATGTTGCCATGGGAACATATCAAGTCTCTGTTCAAAAGTCATGTCTGCATCTGCTAAATTAACATGTCCTCCTCGAAAGGAAGCAGGCTCGGTCATGAACCCTGGCACAGGCAGCGGTGAGGCAGGTCAGCTGCCAAGCTGTCCTCAGGAGGTGGCTCGGGGAAGTGGGATTTGTGGATTAAAAGGAACAGAATGACCCTGGGCCCAGGGTTAGAGCAGCTTGGAAAGCCTTTGTTCTTTAGAGGGAAAGGAAGACTGATTCCCGCAGAGGCAGCCAGGTCATAGAGGAGCTTTCAGACCTGAGCCTGGGAACATGCTTGCATGCACCTCTCAGAGCTTTTGTGTGAACAGCAGAAGGGGAGGTGCATACAGAGAATGCCAGATCTCTTATCCCCTAATATCCAACAAACTCGTTACGCTATGTGAGTAGATTGCCTTAACAGTATTCTAAACAAGGAAAGAATATTCTCTCTCTCTCTCTCTCTCTCTCTCTCTCTCTCTCTCTCTCTCTCTCTCTTTCTGTCAAAATTATGTCATACATGTGAGGATCCGGCATGTGTAACAGCTGGGAATGACAGGTGCCAAGGTGCCAGAAGCCTCATGAAGGAAGTGGCATTCTGCACGTAGCTGCCATCGACGTCTAGTCACAGGCTGCATGCAGCTCACAGGCCCCTGTGCACCTGGTGAATGGTCTCAAACAAAGAAAGCCCATCCTCACAGCATGTAGAGAGTCATGAGGATAGGGAGCTGAAAATGGAAACCGGGAATCAGTTCAATTCCTCGGGGATCTAATAAAAAGCTGCTAGGAGAATGAAAGTTAGCGAGGTTGCTGGAGAGCACAGTGATGTGCAAAACCCAGTATTTTCACACGCTGCACTAGCAATAGGCGACAGTAACAATTTCAGAGAGAAACGGAAGAGCTGTTATGAACAGATTCAATATTGTTAAGACAGCAATTACCTAGAAATTGGTCTATAAATTAAAGCAACCATTATCAATATCCTATCATAGTTCCTTATAGAAAATGGTAAGCTGACTTTAATACATATATACATATTATATTATATATATTATGAAAAGAAGTTGACAAAGCAATTTTGAGGATTTATGATAGCTGATTTCAAAACTTAGAATGCTATGGCAACCAAACATGTTGCCCTCATGAGGACAGCCTCGTGGGCTCGTGAATGTGGAAGGGGAAGGAGAGAGCAGCAGACACTGATCTTTGCAGACTGCAGTGTGCTGAAGCTGACTCCCATTGGCTTACGGAGCTGACAGACTCTCAGGGATTGGGTGGACTGATTGCTAAATGATTGTCAACTCTCAGCCACTATTCACATCAGGAAAGTAGCCAACACCACCCACAGGTTCCCTCCTTTGTTCCAAGTGGTGTTAAGCATTTCCCACGAAACTGCTGGCTTACAGATGTGGCTTACAGGTTAGTTCTGGACAGATGTGCTAAGGCAATTCAGAGAGAAAAGGTTTCAACAAACAATGTTGGGAAAGAAGGATATCCAAATGAAAGGAAAGCAAATCTCTGCTGGTCACTCATGCTATAGACAACAATGAATTAGAAATGGACTATAAACCAAAAAGCAAAGCAAAACGAAAAACTCTCAAAGTCATAACTCTCTAAGGAAAATACAAACAAACAAACAAATAAACAAAACAGAAAATCTTTGTGACCTCAGAGTAGATAAATATTTCCTAGGTAGGACACAAAAATTAAAAAAAAGGTGGGTGAGAAAGCTAAATTCAAATTCATCACAATTAAGCACTTTAAAAAGTTAGGTGGTCGGCAGTGGTGGTGCATGCCTTTAATCCCAGCATTCAGAAGGCAGAAGCAGGAGGATCTCTGTGAGTTCGAGGCCAGCCTGGACTAAAGAGTGAGTTCCAGGACTGCCAGAGCTGTTATACAGAGAAACCTTGTTGAGAGAAATAGAAAGAAAGAAAGAAAGAAAGAAAGAAAGAAAGAAAGAGCGAGAGAGAGAGAAAGAGAGGAGAAAGAGAGAAAAAGAAAGAAAGGGAAAAGCTAGGTATAGGGGCTGCAGAGAGGGCTGTTGAGAGCCCCTTGCTGAAATTCCCACAGCACCCACATGGTGGCTCACAGCCATCCACAACCCCAGTTCCAGAGGATCCAAGAGGCACACACATGGTGCACATGCATGAACGCAGGCAAAACATTCATACACATAAAATGAAAGTAAATCTTTTTTTTTTAAAACAGGCCAGCTATGATAATAGCACAGTCCCGTAATCTAGTCCTCAGAGGCAGAGACACGAGAGGTTCCAGGCCAGCCGGAACACCATAGTAAACCTCTGTCTCAAAAACAGAACAAAGACTTCAAGTTAGTGAATGGCAAAATTAATAGATGAAATTTAAGCATCTTGGTTTTCAGAGATGCCATGAAGAAAATGAGCAGACAAGCCATGGTCAGAGAGAAAATGTGGGCTGGACAATATCTGATGAATTTATAAGCAACCCAATTTCAAAACAGGAACACCAGGGACATTCCATTGGAGAAGGGATATGGAGGGCACGTGAGCACATAAGAGATGTTCACTGCTATGAATAATCAAGAAAACACAAGCCAAAGCCACAGTGAGACACTAGCTCACACTCACTAACATGGCTACAGTGAAGAACACGGATGATGCCTAATGTTACCTCGCATACCTCTTCAGAAAAAGATTTTTTTTTCAACTTCACCACACATGTAGCATGTGACTTAGCAATTCTCCTGAGCTGCCAAACTGTACATATGCAAACAACCTGTACATGAGTGTGAATAACGTTGTTCATAGCAGCTCCAAAGCCAGAAATAGCCCAAACGTCCATCAACTAGCAAATGGAAAAACAAAATGGAGTGTCTATGCAAACAACACTACTCAGATTAAAGAAGAGACTTTTTTTTTTTTTTTTTTTTTTTTTTTTTTTAAAGATTTTATTTATTTATTATGTATAGTGTTCTGCCTGCATATATGCCTGCCGGCCAGAAGAGGGCACCAGTTCTCATTATAGATGGTTGTGAGCCACCATGTGGTGGCTGGGAATTGAACTCAGGACCTCTGGAAGATCAGTCAGTACTCTTAACCTCTGAGCCATCTCTCCAGCCCCTAAAGAAGAGACTTTTAAAGACACCAGGGTAAATGAAGGGCAAGGAGGCGCCTCCGTCAGCAGAGCACTGCACAAGCGTAAGGGCCTGAGTCTGGATTCTCAGCACCCGGGTGAGTTTGGGCGCAGCAGCATGTGTCTGTCCCAGCACTGGGCAAATGGAGGAAAGAGGATCCCTGGGGCGAAAGGCTTGCTAACCCACCAGTCTAGCCAAATGATGGGCTCCACGTTCTGTGGGAGACCCTGTCTCAAAAATGATGACAGAGAAAGACTGAGCACCTAGGCTCTACCTGAACACAGACATACTCCATGCGCGCGTGCACACACACACACACACCTGCTTGCACACACACCACACACACATGCAGCATACACATGTGCTTGTACACAGCACACACATATACACACTATGCACGCACTCATATACACACAAATATGCTAAATGAAATAAAACTGACAGAAAATAGTACATGTTATACTATTCCATTTGTATTAAATTCCTAGAAAGATGAAACTGTAGAAACAGAAAGAGCACTAGCTGTCTATGTGTGGAGTGAGAGGGAGCCATTTTTTGGATATAGTTGCATATATTCACCAAATTTTATCAACATATATACAAGGGGCTCAGGAGATGGCTCCGTGGTTCAGAGTACTTGCTACTCTTACAGAAGACCTGGGTTTGGGTCCCAGAACCCACATCAGGTGGTTCATTCAGAACTGCCTGTGACTCCAGTTCCAGGGGCCTCCACAAACATCTGCATGCACATCGTGTGCATTCAGATAAGCAGGCACATACAAGTACATATAAATTAAAAAATATGCCGGGTGGTGGTGGTGCATGCCTTCAATCCTAGCACTCAGGAGACAACAGGCAGATCTCTGGGAGTTCAAGGCCAGCCTGGTCTACAAAGCTAATTTCAGGACAGCCAGAGCTGTTACACAGAGAAACCCTGTCTTGAAAAACCAAAATAAGGAGCTGGAGAGATGGCTCAGGCATTAAGAGCACTGGCTACTCTCCCAGAGGACCCAGGTTCAAATCCCAGCACCCACATGGCAGCTCACAGCCGTCTCTGACTCCAAGATCTGACACCCTCACACAGACATACATGCAGGCAAAACGCCAATGCATCTAAAATAAAAATGAATAAATTATTAAAAAAAAGAAAAGAAAAACCAAAATAAAATAAAATCCAGTTGAACTGCCCCCTTCTGTGGCATCCCTCCCTACGTAGGGAGGTGATCTCTGCTTCCTCGGGTGCCCTGGGCCCTCTCAGCACCAGCCTCTCAGGCTGATCTCTGTGCTCTGTGGGTTTGTTTCCAAGCATATCTGTGGTAGAGGCCTGTGTGGTCCATCTCTGCATCTCTGGCTAGAAGTTAGCACACTTCAGCGTGTGCTCAGTGTGGCTGCACAAACCAGTGAGCGCCCTCCTTGCCGTCTTAATTCTAAAAGTGACATGGAACCACAATGGCCAGTTATTCATTTTTCCTTTTCTTACTAATTTTAAGAATTCTCTACTTGGGATCAAAATAAAAGATCTGAATCTTTTATGACAATGTTTCCCAGTTTGCCTGTAATCTACAAAAGTTTTAAATTTGGATGTAGCCTGTAATGGTCAATATTATCAACATGGTAGGATATAGAATCACTTAAGAGATGGGGCACTGGACATATCTGTAAGAAGTTTCTAGATTGCGTTAATTGTGGTAAGATCCACCTGGAACAGAGGCTGTGCTATTCCGTGGTCTGCGGTACTAGGTTGGATAACAGGCAGGAGATGAACTGAACAGCAGTGTTCATTTCTGACTACAGACATAGCTGACCAGCTGCCCTCACTCCCATGGCCATGCCTTCCCAGCCATGATGGACAGCAGCCCCTTGAAATGGAATGGAAATTAGATTCTTCCTTCTGTAATTTGCTTGTTGTCAGAGATTCGATCACAGAAGTGAGAAAAGAAACTAACTCATAGCCTAATCTATCTTTTCCCATTTGCATATTTGCTGAGTTATGCCTTAAAAGTCCTTCCCTAGCTTGGTGGTGGCACACACCTTTAATCCCAGCACTTGGGAGGCAGAGGCAGGAGGATCCCTGAGTTCGAGGCCAGCCTGGTCTACAGAGTGAGCTCCAGGACAGCCAGGGCTACACAGAGAAACCCTGTCTCAACAACAACAACATCAAAGTTCTTCTCGACCCGAAATGGCATCAATATTTATGATTTCTCTTCACACATTTATGCATTTCAATTACAGTCAAGTCTTTAAGCTACTAGGAATTATCACTGCCCTCATGTGGACTGACAAGGATGAACAAACTTCACAGTGCCTACCCCTGGCAAGGAGGGAAAAGGCCACCCCTTATGTTCCAGAGGCACCATGGGGGTTGTGGGGAGCTGCAGGGGGCCTAGGGCATCTGGGTGATCACTGATGACTTGTTCAATATGTCAGTTAATGAACGGAGCTTTTCACATTGTTATCCTCGGGCTGGGGACTCTACTGCAGGGACTCATCAGTAAGAAGCACCCGGACAAAATAGCACATGTTCATGTATCACAAGCTCTTGGTTCTCGTTGTGAGTGAGGGTCCCATGTCATATGACTGTTTAGAAATGAATGTGTTCTAAGTCTGACAGCTGGAGACAGGACTCAATCTCAGAACTTAGCCCATAGTTTTAGGTGCAAACATATTAAAATGGTGACCCCTCCCGCCCCAAATGTCATTTTTTTGCTGCTTGTAATCCTGGAGGTGATTCCTATTAAGTTCCGCCTCTGGCTGCCTCATCTCTCATCTGAGGTGATGGGAGCCCTGGAGCACCTCACAGAAAGTGTAGCCTGGTGCTAATGGGGCTTGGACTCTAGGGAGTGAATCACATACCTTTGTTAGGCACAAATAAGCTTTTATGACTTAATTTCTTTTTCTTTCTTTTTGCTTTTCTTTCTACATAGCAGTTCTACTTCCACTAAGTTTTCAGCCTCCTGTTCACTCCAAGAGAAGTAACAGACATACTGAGCAGCTAAGGAGATGTATTGTAAGGTTTTAAGAAGGGAGAAACAAGGGGATTCAAGAGAGAGACATTGAGTTGAATCATCCTTAAGGCTAGAGATTTATTAACATCACAGCAGGCAGTACTCAGGGAATCTGAAAACAGAGCATCTTCTTTCAGGTTTCCAGGGGAAAGGGGAGGTCTTATACCATGAGGAAGCAGGTTTAGTTAACATGTGACCTATTATACTGTATGATCAAGGTTGGGAAGTAGGATATTCATGATTTAGGTTACATGATAGGGGCGACTCTTTCTCTGAGTAGGGGATGTATGATTCATTGGCTAATGTATGATTCATTCAACATGACAGTAGTCAGCCTCAGACTTCCAAGTGGCAGGTATGTGCATGTATGCATGCATATTGAGTGTGTTCTTGCTTTATGTGAAGTCCTATCCATTAGGGCCTGTGTAACTTGAAGGCTCAGGGTCTCTAACTTTTCCAGCCTTTTTTGTTTATATCCAAAAGAATCAGAAAGGTGACTTTATAGAAAAGGAAATGGGGGTGCCTAAGGGATTAGTGGGCGTTGGAATCAGTCCAGCTACTTCCCGCTGAATTGGGGCGTCGTTGGGTTTGGAGACCCCCGTTTCATGGTGGGTAGTCGGGCGGTGGCCTTTGGATTAGAGGCTGTTTTCTGTGTTCATGCATCAGGAAGACACTGTCCACTTGTAAAACCATTTGGAGTTGGGATTTGTTGACTTCTGGAAGAAATGAACTGTATAAGTTTATCAAGAAGAGAGGGAGCCAAGGGAAGTAGAGGAGTGAAGGGCAGGACATGAGCCATGAGAGGAAGGAGAGGAAGGACACACAAGACCAAGCTTTTGGCCTATCAGCTCCCCGAAGGATATTTTGATAGCTAGATAAGATAGGTTGGAGGAGGTTGTGCAGGAAACCACCAGGATCTCTCTATGTAGCCTTGGCTGTCCTGGAACTCACTATGTTGGCTCTGAACTCACAGATATTCCCCTGCCTCTGCCCCCCAAGTGCTGGGATTAAAGCCATGCACCACCACTCCTACAGTAAAGATTTTTTTTAATTGGGTTGTTGTGTTTCTAAGGTTACTCCAGTTGAGTGATTAGACAGATTGGTAGAGATTAATAAAGTTTTCCACCTGTGGGTGCAAGCTCTTTTTGTTGTATATAAAGAAAGAGAACTTGATAGTTGTATCTCAGGTTAAATATGTGAGCAACCATCTACTAGGGAAGAGTACATCACTGTGACTACTTAGGAATGTATCACATTTTGGGTATTTTCTTAAGTCTGTTTCTGGGTCAGTAGCCCCAAATGACAAGGGACCAGAAAGATTGGCCTCACACATTTCCTTGGAAGATGCTCCTCAAAGACCATCTTTGGGCTGGTGCTGGTAGCTCTAGCATTAAAGTGTAAGTAAACAGCAAGAATGGATGAGACTCAGTGGATAAGCAATTTGGTTAGTTAGGCTAAATGCAGTGGGTTCTTTAAGCAGTTTTAATGAGGGAGGGATTCGAAAGGAAGATTGTTAGTGGGTTGTTGTGAGTGTTTCTAAGGTTACATGACATTGGAAGGCTCAGCTAAAGTGATCCCTGTCATTCCAAAGAACGACTCCACCCGGAAGGAAGCAATGGGTCTTTCATGCAGATATCGGGTATAAGAAGGAGCGGAAGAAAAACTGCCACCCAGAAAGGGGTGTCTCAGAGCCTCCCCATCAATCATCACTTATCTGTTTGGCTGGGGTGTCTTCTGAAGAGGAATTTTACATCTTTGACTGGTTCACAGGAATACATTATCTGAGGCAAGCTGCTGGACTCTTCAGGTACTGGAGTTCCTGTCACAAGATGTTAGGTTACACACAAAGGCAGGCAATAGATGGCTGTTTAAGGGGCTAGGAGAACATTTGATAATTTGGCTTTGGACCTGCAACAGGTCAATGTCTACAGCCATTGCAGTTTTAAACAGCTCTGGATGTTTAACCCAGGAGTGACTTTTTCCCCCTAGGACCTTTATAAAGTTCATGGTTCACCCTGCTGGCCGAGCATCACATTTTCTGTATGTAGAGGTCAAATACTGTCTCCAGTGCTAGGAGATCTCATTCCTGCTACAGATGAGGCTGAGAAGGCAGGAAGGTGGCCTTTATTAAAATACAGTAGGCAGTATGTTGAAGGACCTGAAGTGATTCAGCCCTACCAGACAAAGCAAGGTGTCTACTGTTAAGAGCTTCTGAGGAAAGAAGTCTTGTATCATGAAGAAGCAAGCTTAGTTAATATCTTTCCTACAGTACAAGATCAAGGCAAGGGAACAGGAAATACATGATTTCAGTTTTGTGACGGGTCACTCTTTTTGTGGGCAGGAGAGTGGAGCTTGGTAGTCAATAGTCAGGTTGCCTCTAATTCTCAGGTAGCAGGGGCCTGAGTGTGTCCTTACCTTGTGTGCAGTTCTATCTATTTTAGGGCCTTGTTACCTGGGAGGGGGAGGGGAGGGTGGGTAGAGGGGGCTGTGTTATCTAATAGAAATGTGAAGCTATTTTTCAGGCCACACAATATAAAGATGCTTCCTCTTGGGGCCAAAGAGATGACTCAGTGGCTAAGGGCATTTGCTGCTCTTGCAGAGAGGACCCGAGTTCAGTTCCTAGCACCCACAACCATCTGTAACATCAGTCCTAGGGGATCTAGATCCCATCAAAGAACCATAGCAGAAAGTTGAGTCACTTGCCTAGGCTAACCCCCCACATGATAGCGACTCCACATAGCTGACATCTTTGGGAGCAACTTCCCAGGGGCAGCAGGAGTCACAGCCCATTGGCTACCTTGCTCCCTCTCTGTAACAGGAGGAGGGGCAGCTCACACACCCACTCTCTCACTTCCCAGGGCAGCCAGTCAGGCTGGAGGTTCCTTCTCTGTCAGAAGTACAAGATGTTCACTGAGGCCCCAGTCAGACGGTGGAACTCAGGTCTGTCTAACTGCACACTTAAGCTCCTCCCAAGTTCCTCGCAGAAGTGAAGCACTTTCTGTGTCTATATAGCCTGTCCTTGCCTTGAATTTGTTCCTTCTTTTCCTATTGGGGAAACTGCCTTCAAGATCTATTTCACATGCGTCACAGAAAGAAGTGGAAAGAGACTAAAGGTACAAGCCTGTATGAATAATGGGCCCCACAGGAGAAGGGCCATGCTATCACCTGCTCCCTGGTTCAGCCAACACATGCTGGACACACACTTTGCATGCAGCATTCAGCTGCCATTTTAAGCACACTCCAAGCTCTGCTGGCTGGTGTCTTCAGTACACACTGAGGAAACGCCTCGGAATCACACAAAGACACAGACTGACCTTTAACAACCTGTCACTGGGCAGGCTGTGAACCTCGCCAAACGCAAGACAAAGATGTCCAACAAGGGCACTGAGATCAAGGGCAGTGGGAGCCACAGGGCGTCACAGAGGAACCTGAAGGTGGTTACAGAGGAGGGGTGGGGAGGCACTGCCTGGCACCTCTTCCCTCTCCGTAGCTGTTCCCGGGAAGGTCACGCCCACAGCCCCACTGACACTTCCTCAGCACTGGGTGCTGTCCCCATCGAGCTCTCCCAGGCTGACAGAGCACAGAGGCAGAGACAGGCATGTCTCGAGCCATCAGTGGGCAAACAAAGCTTCGGAATATCTAATCTTTCGGGGAATAATGAGCATTTGACGAAGCCGCTCTCACTCCAGCTGTTACCAGCATTCTTAGTTACCAGCTGTGCTCGTCCTTAGACTGGTGACCTGTGACGGGAGAGAGAGAAGGGAGAGGAGAAGAGGATGTTGGGGCCTGGAGCGAGCCAGATGCTTCACAAAAGCATGAATTTATCTTCGACCTTCATGACAATGCTGTAAGACAGACTTTATCTCATCAATAATTGAGAGACCAAGCCGCAGACAGACAACGGATTCGCTCAAGGGCACACGGCTAGTAAGCTGCAAGACCAGAAATCAAATTCAAAAGAGAAGAACTACAAACCCGACATTTTCTTGCCATTCTACCGTAATCTTTCAAAATATACAAACAACAGTCCTCTTAAGCTTACGAGCCAAAGCACTCTACATCTCATTTCTCTTAATAAGAAAACAAACGGTGGGACCACCTGCAGTCCCAGCACTTGGGAGGTTATCTATACACTTATGAGTGTGTACAGATAACCTGAGCTATGTAACAAGGCCTTTTATCTAAAAAAGAAAAAAGAAACAAAACCCGACAACATTTCAAGATGGGGGTGTGGCTCCGTGTGTGTGAGATCCTGGCTTCAATCTTCAGTGTGGCTAAATAAATAAGATAAATACACGAACAAAATCATATTTGCAAATTATGCTACAGAAAAGAGGCTCACTTTGGGCCACAGAAGAGATGTTCTACCTGAGTAAACAGCCCTGACAAGGGTCTGAAGGACCAAGGCCAGGTTCCCCAGCCAGATGGCTAACAGTTTAACTTAACTCACCAGTAGGACCACGGCTGCCACTCTTGTCCCCTGATAGCTTAGCTATGGCCTCTCACATCTCTGGTTATCGATGATTATTGATATTACCTTCTCCCTCTAGACTGCCCACCCAGTAGTCCCCATTCGCTTTGCTTGACCCACTCAAATGTGATTTCTCTTAAGAAATTACATTTTACACACACACATACACACACACACACACACACACACACACACACACACACACACACCAGGACCACAGGGAACATGATGGGGTCAGAGGAAAACTTGCAGAAACCAGTTTCCCCCTTCTACCACGTGAGCCTTAGAGATCAAACTCAGTCATAGGCTTGGTGACAAGCTCCCTTACTGGGTGAGCCATCCTGCGGGCTCTCAGATGTGACTCCTGTGAGTCCACTCCAGCTGCCACCCTCCACCCATCACACACCGGCTTTAGCTGTCTTTAGACAAGGCTGTGTCCCTGAGCATAGGAGTTGCCTTGATTCCCCAGACCTTGTGCAGGGCCAGCGCAAAGCTCAGAGAAGGTTGCTGGGCGAACATGTCGGCGTGAGATGTTCCGAGGAACAAGCTGAACAGTGCCTAAAGACCTCATCTCATTTACAGGAAGTTAAACAAAGGGCTGTGGAGACCAGTGAGGTGGCTGTTGGGGGATAAACTATCAGAGTTGGGACCCACTCAAGCCTTCAGGGTAGAGGGATGATGGATGTGGTCTGGGGGGTGCTTGGGTGAGTGACTCAGGCACTTGGGCACAGTGAGAGACCAGGGAAAGGGAAAGACTCCAGGCTGCTAGGAGAGGTGCAGTTACCTGTCCTGGGCCTCGGAAACCCTGGCACTGTGCCAGTACCTGGCATGAGAGACAAGGAGCTGCAAGTCTACTGAGGGGCAAGGCAGAAAGCAAACAATTTGAGTCATGTGGTATGGCTTCTGCCATAACCCAGAGAAACAGAGGAGGCAGAAAAGGCCCAGGGCAAAGTGCAGCCCCAGGTATGGGGCACTGGGCAAAGTCTTACATGATGGGATAGGAAGAAACTGTCACAAGATGAAAGCAGGTCGTAATCTGTTGATTTGTTTTGGTTTGGTTTTGGGTTTTGGTTTTTTGAGACTGGGTCTCTCTTTCTATGAATTCCTGGATGTTCTGTAATGCAGTAGGTAGACCAGGCTGGCCTTGAACTCACAGAGATCCCCCTTGCCTCTGCCTCCTGAGTGCTGGGATTAAAGAGTGTTCCACCACATCCAGCCCTGGGTCTACCGTCTTGTTTGCCTTTCCTCTTTTTAGAGCCAAGTCAGACGGAGTAAAACCAAAAAGGAAGCAAAGGGGGACCGCGGAGAGCATCAGCACAAACAGCTTCCAGCTCATCACTCATCATCACTCAACACACGGCCTGGAGGAGCCCAGGTTCTGCCTCCCTCCGGAAACTGTGCCATTAGGGGAGCCCTGGGGACTCTGGGAAAGATGGCTAGCGGACTAGCCGCAGCTGGCTCTCACAAGCAAACCCCTTAATTAGGCTGCTGCCAGGAGCAGTAGAAAGAGATAAACCAATTAGTGGTGGTGGAGAGGGACCTGGATGCAGTTGTGGGAGCCTTTCTCAGATGGCCGTTACCTTGTGCCTGGGGCTGGCTCCTGCAGCCTTCTTGTTAATTTGGTGGTTGTTGTTTTGCAGTGCTGAGAACTGAACCTAGGACTTCACATGCCAGGCTAGCATTCTACCACTGAGCTGATTACCAAGCCTTTAAATTTGTTCGTTTGTTTTGAGACAGAATCTCCCTAAGTTGATTAGGCTAGCTTTAAGTTTATGATCCTTCTGCCTCGGCCTCCTGAATAGCTGGGATTACAGTATGCTCTTGTTGTGTGTGTGTGTGTGTGTGTGTGTGTGTGTGTGTGTGTGTGTGTGTGTGTGTGAATTGTTCTAGGAATTGTTACAGGAACAGGGATGGTAACAAACAGACACGGAAAGCCGGTCTTCCCAGGAGGTAACTTGTGTGCTTCACCACTTCGGGTTAAGCGATGACAATGGGGGCCACCAGCTCACAGCCTTCTCAGGGACAGAAAGTGGGTAACCACCTTGCACACTGTCTTCTTTTGCACCCACAAAGGCCCTGTGAGGCGGACACTGCTGTCATCACCATCATGTTACAGTGGAGGAGACAGGAGCTAGAGAAGTTAGGTGTCCTGACCTTGGACAGGACAATCAGATGCCGGGATTTAACAAGAATAGTGCAATTAATGACCATGTCCCAGCCTTGAAAGGGGAAATTCACCCAGGCACCAGGACAATTCCATGTTCCAGAGCGAGGCCTGCGCTCCAGATTCAGGATTTTCAAAGGTGGAGAGAGAGGGCACCGTGGCTCTGGGGGCTGTGTAGACAGTCCAAGGGCACACGGACCTTAAGGACTGTGATGGACTGAGATCGGACTCATCTGGGAAACCCAAAGGCCAGGGAGACAGCTGGCTTGTGGGCTCAGGGGCAGAGAGGGGGACCATGGCGGTGGACTGCACCAATTATACTCTGGTTTGTTGGAGCAAACTGCACAGTGCTGTTTCTTTGAGTTAGGGGTCAATTTGAGGGTTAACTGGCTTCAGCAGTAGGAGGCCAGAGGGACTGTGGGATGCTCAGGGGTGAGGAAGGAACATGAGACCAGCCAGAGAGATTTTCACGTACATTATGACACCTGCAGGGTGAGCTCTATAGCAATGGGGGCAGGGCTCTGATAGGTCCAGCAAAACACCCAAGACACCGAATCCACCTTAAACTCCTGCTGGTCCACAATGAGTGCCACCAGTCCAGGCAAGAGCTCTCCGTGGCCGGGCCTCTGCGTTGGCTCCCAAACACACACACCAGCCACGAGGACTGCAACTGGGGAGGGAGACAAGGTGGAAGAAGTAGCTTCTCTTCGGGGGAGGAAAGCAGTACCTTTAAATAGACTGACTTTTTCTCTGTAACACAGACGGGATATTTTAATTACTAATAGAGCTGGGTGGTGGCGGCATACATCTTTAATCCCAGGAGGCAGAGGCAGGTGGATCTCTGTGAGTTTGAGGCCAGCCTGGTCTACAGAGGGAGATCCAGAACAGCCAGGGCTACACAGAGAAACCCCATCTCAAAAGAGAAAAAAGAAAGAAAGAAAATCATTAATTACTAATAGAACTTGATTCATCAAGTTATGAGACTTTCCCAAATGCTGTACAAGTTAGGTGATGTGGCTTGCCCCAAACTTCATCAAGAATAGAGAAAGAACTTGCACCATAGAATAATAATTATTATTATTATTATGTGTGTGTGTGTGTGTGTGTGTGTGTGTGTGTGTGTGTGTGTGTGTGTGAATGTATGTCACATGTGTGGAGATGGCAATGGAGGCCAGGAGAGGGCATCAGATCCCCTGGATCTGGAGTTACAAGTGGTTTTGAGTTGCCAAATGTGGGTGCTGGGAACAGAACTTGGGTCCCCTGGAAGAACAGGAATCAAACTCAAGCACTGTGCCATTTCTCAGGTCCCTCTTGTTTTGTTTTTAATCATATGTGTATGTGGGATGGTGAGTACATGAGCACAATACTCACAGAGGCCAAAAGAGGGCACTGAACCCCCTGGAGCTGAAGTTTAGGCTGTTGTGAGGTGCCAGCCTGGGCACTGTGAACTGAGCCCAGGTCTTCTGCAAGAGCAGTATGAGCCATCCCCCAGCCCTACAATAAATTTAAAGGGATAAAAACAGTCACCTCACAATGCTGTATTTGCTTGATGCATTTATAACCAGTGCAGACTGCATGCTGGAAGCTTTAGACATGGACGTGCACACTTGATGTAATTTAATCTCAGGCTAATCTTCAAGGACCAAATTGCTACTCCTGTTTAATAGACCAGGACACGGAGGCTCAGAGGTCAAGGGACTTGCTTAAAGTGAAAGCAAGTAAACCCCCAAAGAACTCTAAAACTGGGTCTTCCATTTAAAAAAATTATGTATTTTTATTTTATGTGTGTAGCTGTTTGCCTGCATGTATGTATATGCACCACATGCATGTAGTTCCTGTGTATGTGAGAAGAGGCCTGGTGTCCAGTGTGGAGGCTTGAATATCCAAACAGGGCCTAAGAAAGCAGTCTCTCGGGTAGGTTCAGTGTACAGCAGTGTGGCTCTTTTAAGAGGCCCTGCTGTGCAGCAGAGCACTTGAACAGCATGCTAGGTAAAAAATGCCTGCCACATCTTGGACACAGCAGCTTCTCAGAGCTAGGGCGGCTCTCAGGGAACTGAGGGGGGCAGAGCCAGCTGCCAGAGCCATGAGGCAGTTGTTGTGGCCATTTAAGATTTGTCTCACTGTCAGAGAATGCTGCAGATGTGCAGAAAGTCAGGTCCAGACCGAGAAAACCTCTGAACAGGTGGAGTGTTCTTTAAAATGTACTTAGATTCTAAAGAAAAGGAAGAAAATGTATACCTATATAGTCATAGAAAAAAATTTAAAAATAATGTCTTTAAAAAGAGAGTAAAGTAATATAAAAAATAAGCCATGTAAGGATAGAAAATATTATAACACAGGGAGTTTCAACCTTATATGATGCTTTGTTAATTTTGATTTGTTTTTGTTTTTTGTTTTTTTTCAGATAGGTTTTCTGTAGACAAAATTCTAAACAATCTTAGTAAATAAGAAACACAGAGCCAAATACAGAGGAAATGGCCAAAGAGATCAGAGCAATAGCCATGACTAGCTTTAGCTTACCACCAGCAGCAGCTTCCCCAGAGAGGGAGACCTCTCCCTGCCTAACCTGCATTTCTATTGCTTTCCTGTTCTACCTTTTCATTGGCTTTAAGCCCAGCCACATGACTTCCTCGTCACTGCCTGTCTATACAGACCTCCAGGTCTCTATGATTGGTACTGGGATAAAGGCTCCTGTTACCACGTTTGGCTGTGTCCTTGACCACACCGAGACTCTGCCTGCCATGTGATTGGATTAATAGCATGGGCTACCACCGCCTGACTCTGCTTATGGCTCACTTTGATCTCTGATCTCCAGGCAACTTTATTTATTAACATACAAATAAAATCACATTTCAGCACAAACAAAAAATAGGTTTCTCCGTGTAACAGAGTCCTGGCTGTCCTGGAACTTGCTTTGTAGACCAGGCTGACCTCCAATTCACAGAGATCCCCCTGCCCCTGCCTCCCAAATGTTGGGATTAAAGGCATGTACCACCACGCCCATCTAATTTTGAATTTTTTGGATGCTAATAAACAGAGAACAACAGTTGCTGAGAGACATTGGATTGTGGAAGGGACTGCTGAATTAAACCAGACTATATACTTTAGGCATGTCTTGGCTTTAGAATGGAAGTCGGACAATGTGTTGTGTTGGGGGAGAGGTTTTGCTCTTGTTTCCACAGGAAACAAAAAGCTATGGATTCCTTCAAAGTAAATCGAGATCAGATTTGATGGGAAGACTTCCTGAGGATCTTGGCTACAGACACGAGGGAAAAGGCCAAGAAAGACTACAAGACAGGTGATGTATAAGCTGATCCCTCTACATGGGAGCAGCTCTGAGACTGAATGAGACATGATAAATCTTGTTGGCTACAGAGTCCTCATGACTTATTATTACATGGCATCCTTCCAAATGTCATGAGTAGAGATTTATATTACAGTTTGGTTATGCAGTTCAAATGGACTTATAAAGTTGATAGATGCCTTTTACCTGCTCAAACATAGAACAAAAAAAATCATCTTTAACTAACTTGTGCACACCTCACATTCCATACTTGTGTTAATATATATATATATATATATATATATATATGTGTGTGTGTGTGTGTGTGTGTGTTACCTTTAAAAGTTTATGTTTTCAGAACAAAAGAACAGACACTGATGAAGACAAGTAGCCCAGATGATCCAGCCTCTCAGAATGTCTCTGTTGCAGTTTCCTCAAAATTCTGCATCCAGAACAGCTTCAAAGCTGCTAGCTGAGATGGTCCAGCCTCATAGACTATCCAGCCAAGACTTGAGATAAGCTCTACACTTTCCCATCACACAGAGATTAAACAAAAAATAATACAGCTAGCTCTCCCAACACTTGACCATTATCCCAATTTTCTCAGGTCCCCTAAAGATGCCATTGCCAGCCAGTCACAGAGGAAGCAGTATGGGCAGTACAGAGAGATGAGGTAAAGCCATGTGACAGGACATAGATTAAAATAAATGGGTTAATTTAAGTTATAAGAGCTAGTTAGGAACAAGCCTAAACTATAGGCCAAGATTTCATAATTAATACTAAGTCTCCGTGTCGTTATTTGGGAGCTGGCTGGCAGGACAGAGAAAAAGACTCACTACAGACGGCATCAGATCTGGAGTAACAGATGGTTGTGAGCCACTGTGTGGATGCTGAGAACCAAACCCAGATTCCTTGAAAGAGCAGCAAGTGCTCTTAACCACTGAGCCATCCAGCTCCAGCCTGGGTCTTCCTACTGTGTCTTTGTTTGGGACTCTAGCAGGTCAACTTCAGTCAATGGAGCAGTTCCTGTTAGGAGCCGGCATCATGCATTTGTGGTATAATCATTCTGAATTCCTTCTTCTTTCATGCATTCAGTAAAGATTTCACCACAAAGAGAAAAAGGCTTTGCTCTCAGGACCAATACAAAATGCAGTCCTCTGTTTGGAGATAAAAAGGGTTGGAAATATCTAGCAGCTGCCACTTGAGTGCTTGTCAAAACATTCATATAAACTGCAATAGTCACGCCAAATAGCTAGTGAAGGTCCGTGTCCACCCTGTAAACAGAGCTGCATGTTGGCACGGGCGTTATGTGGAGGGAGCTAGGCTCAGAGGCAGAACAGTCAGGGAGACCAGAGAAGAGGGACTGGGGACATCGGTGTGAGACAGTGTGGAGCAATCTTATTGACACAGGAGCGAAACCTCACTTGTCCATTAATGACATATTTAGCTATAACATCTCCCAATCCACAGCCATGAGAGATCTAGACAGGGAAAAAGTCAGGCCCTACCTTAGGGAAGAGTATTGACAAAAATACACTTTGGCCGTCAGACCTGTGTAGATCAGAGTGTGTTGTCTCTACCGCCACATACTTTCACTGTCCTGGCGGGGACACTGTTCTAACTGCCTCCCTACCTGCAGAGGCAGAGAGCTGGCAAGTCACCCCCCACCCCCCACTTCCATCCCCACCCCCTGTCACACACACACACACACACACACACACACACACACACACACACACACTCCTGCCTGCCCTGCAACTTCTGTCTCTGCCTCATTTGAGCGTCACAGTAATGCTGCCCTTGTGGGATGAGCGTACCTCCTCTTCCACCTCGTCCAAGTATTCGTGAGGAGTCAGCAGGAGTTCTCTGAGTGTTGGTTAGAATCGCCTGATAATTTGTCTCTGGACCCACTGTACCTTCAGTACATGTGATGTTCTGGGAAGGATTTCAAATGGAAATAAACTCATTTCTACAATTTTGCACCTTATTGATTATAGTTTATTACAAACATTTTAACTTAAATACTTAAAAGAATTATATACGCTGCTATGTGGGTGCTGGGAATTGAACCCGGGTCTTCTGGAAGAACAGCCAGCATTCTTTATCACTGCCATCTCTCCAACCTCCTTCCTTAAATAGTTGAAAGAGATTTCTACATGACAAGTCACATAATTTTGCAGAAGTCTAGACTGCAAGGCAGATGTCAGGGATACTTATATCCAGACTTGAGTTTTTATAGTCGTGACCTAGTAGTCAATCCTCAAAACCCCTCAGATTCCTCTGGGTATCAGATAAAATCCATTCACTTGAACCCTGCACTGGATTCTAGCTTCCTGTCTGTATCCTTCCCAATCCCATGATTCAGTGCAGGAATCAATGACTGTGCTGGGAGAGCAAAGTGCTTAACTTACAAGGCTTCGATAAGGGTAGTGATCTCCAGCATTTCATGAATAACAGGATGTATTCATTATCTCAAGAACATTTGCTATCAAATTGTGCATTCAACATGTTGGAGAATTTAACTTAGCTCTAGGATCTACACCTTAACAGGTTCCTGGGAGATTTTAATGCTGCCAGAGGTATACACTCTGAGAAAGCCCACTTTTAAGTTGTCAAGGCCCTGTGATGACCAGGGAAAAGTGGCTGGGACAGGACCCTGCTCAAGGCAGCACATGTCTGGGGAGCCAGTGTGACTGGCTTGGGGTGGAGAGCTGGAATTACTGTAAAGAGGCCTTGTGGGTCAAACCTCAGTCGTGGGTGGGGTTAGACCTACGCTCGTGGGCACTTACCCAGTCTCATTCGTGTGGGGCAGTTCCAATGTGGCCATCAGAAGAGGGTTGAATTCGTAACCTCAGTTTGCTGTTGACAGCTGTATGATGTCAAGAACTGCCCTTCCAGGTGCTGGAGCGATGACTTGGTAGTTAAGAACACATACTGCTCTTATGGAGTATCTGAGTTCTAACTCCGTGCACACACAGTTCACACAACTGCCTATAACTCCAGCTCTAGGGGAACTCTGATGGCTTTGGCCTTGCATTTACACACTTACACACTTACACACACACACACACACACACACTTTATTAAAAAGAAATCTGAAGAAAAAAAAAAAGCCCTTTCTTCCCTGAGCCTCACATCCCTCATCTATAAAATAGAGGTGTCATTTACCTTTTTCTGAAGTATTGTAAAAGTTGGTTTTTTTGTTCTGGGATGTTAGGGATAAAATGCAGGGCTGCCCCATGCTAAGCATACATTGGATCATTTTTCCAGGCTCTACAAGTATCTTCTTCAGAACGCAGCCTCTGCCCAGCCTCCTCTCCAGCTCCCTTTCCAGCTGGGATCATTTAACACAGAGTCAGCAGGAGTCAGTACCAACGACATTGATGGATGGCCCTCCGGTGATTGTCTCAGCTAACAAAACTCACGCGGACAAAGGGAGGAAAAAGAGGCAGATTCAAAGGCTGGTGATTCTGTGATCTCCTGCTCACTCCTCACAGGCCTCAGCAGGAGACCAGGGAAATTCAATTGGAAGAAAATGCACTTATCTCCTTTGATATATGGAGGGGGAGACAGGAAGGGGCACAAGGCCAGTTCTACAGGAAGATCAGAAGAAAATGATCGTTTCTGGTGTCCCAAGAGATAAGCACTAAGCATCCAATTGTGTCACTTAGTTGGGATGATCCAATTCCATCCAGCAACACCACCAACAAAGGCATTTCTGTTTTCATTTGCTGTGATGCCAGACATATAAATGAGTGAATTTATGTTCTTTTTTAAAAGATTTTTTTTATTTTTAAGTGTGTGTGTGTGTGTGTGTGTGTGTGTGCGCGCGCGCGCGCGCCTGTGGGGGGATTGTTGCACATGAGTGTAGGTCCCTGAGGAGACCAGAAGAGGGTGTTTGATGCCCTGGAGCTGGAGTTTCAGGACATTGGGAGCCACTGCGAGAGCAGTACATGCTCTTGACCACTGTGCCACCTCTCAAGTCCCAAATGAGTGCATTTCTATCACTGGTGAAATTACCTTTGAGCACGATAGATAGTTCTTACTTTAAATCCATTAGTTTAATCAACAAATTTCAAAATTATAAGAGCTTCTTTTGATTTTTTCCATGTCCACTTTCTAGCAGAGCCCTGGGAACCAGTGTCAGCTCTGAGGTCCTGGGGGCAGTTGATGGACCTCCAGGAGCCTCAGGTTTCTTCCAAGTCCACTTTCTAGCAGAACCCTGGGAACCAGTGTCAGCTCTGAGGTCCTGGGGACAGTTGATGGACCTCCAGGAGCCTCGGGTTTAATCCTCACTTTCCCTACCCCAGCCTGACAGAGGGAGAATAATCCGATATAGGAAGTGTGTAACTGTGCCAATGACACAGGAAGTGTGCAACTGCTAAGGGTACAGGAAGTGTGCAACTGTGCCAAGGACACAGGAGGTGTGCAACTGTGCCAAGGACACAGGAAGTGTGCAACTGTGCTAAGGACACAGGAGGTGTGAAACTGTGCCAAGGACACAGGAAGTATGCAGTTGTGCTAAGGACACAGGAAGTGTGCAATTGTGCCAAGGACACAGGAAGTGTGCGACTATGTTAAGGACACAGGAAGTGTGAGACTATGCTAAGGACACAGGAAGTGTGCAACTGAGCTAAGGACACATGGGAGATTTATTCTACTTAGGGAAGTGGGACAGTAGAAAAAAATGCCAAAGAAAATATGAGTTCAATCTTGGTGACACGAATTTTCCAAAACTGGAGGTATTGTGGGGCTTGTCACAGCCATGGGGTAGTGAAAATAGGTTCTACCAGACATGGCTGTGGAGAGTCACTGGAAGGTAGAAACATGGGGGGAACATGGCTGTCCATGGAGCCTGAGTGTGGGCAGCCGGGCCTCTACTCCCCTGCCCAGCTCGGAGCCTGGGAAGACTGAACAGCACAGAGCCAGCCTCCAGGGGCTTCCAACCTGCTTTCAGTAGAAAGGACTGAGAGGAGATAACTCTGGGGAGCCACGACCTGGATTCAATTTCTATCTTGGCCTCGCATCTTTACCGGTTTTGCTTGTTTTGGCTTTGAGACAGTGTCTGACCATCGTAGCCCAGGCTACCCCACACTCACAGCCCTCCCTCCTGCTTTAGTCCCCTGAGCGCCTGCGCCGGATCTGTGGATGTGCTTTTCCTGTTGGGGAAGCCCTGCCTGCTGCACACCCCTGCTGACCTCCACGGTGACCTGGGAGGGGATGGGGCCATGAGTGCCCCCCAGGCTGCAGTCTTCCTCATCTGCACTTCCAACTTCCTCGGAAGTCTCCAGAGATGCGTGTATTGATCCAGAAAGATACCAACACTTTTCAAAATGCTGTACAGGAAACCTCCTCTTAATGAGTGTTTAGGGCACTAAGATTGGCTTTGTTATTTGTGATTTTGAACTATAACGGTATTGTTGTTATTTATCATTATTATTATTATTATTATTATTATTTCATTGAGCTTTCTCACACCAAATTGCTAATGAGGTAATTACCAGCATAATAATTGCTGCATGGTTTCGGGAGGCAGGAAGGAAAATGCAGAGTGTAACAGGCAGCTGGATGGGGGCTGTTCTGTCAGAGGTCGGAGACTCATCCAGGGCAGGTTGGGGAAGAACGGCCATCAGTTCGTAAAATGGGGGTTTCTCAGAGTACTGTAGAGGTAGCCAGATCGGGAGGTAAGGAGAGGGGGAGGATTTCAGGTCTCTCTGATGCTGGGTGGCCTCTTGGGGGTGACTTGGATGGATGGAAAGGAGACTTAAGAACTAGCTAAAAATTGTCTCCCAGGCAGTATTCAAACGGTGTCTCGGGCAAGAAACAGACCAGGACTTAAGCAGCTTCACTGCACTGCAGTGGAACAGAAAATGGACCCTCCTGGCTGTGCTGTGAGGGACAGCCACGGCACCAAGGCACAGTGGCATCAGGGTGCTTAGCAGTTGTTAGTATCCCGCCCTTCAGCCACCGCGGCTCACAGCACCGGATAGCAGAGGACCCCGTTCCCTTACACCAAAGGGCTTAGCTGTGTTCAGTTATTTTTATCCATGTATTTTCCCTCGAAATGGCCCAACTCGCTTCCATTTAGTCTGTCAGTTCATATTTTTAAAACGCTGAGGTAAAAATAGAAACCTAGAAGGCTAAATAAGGAATTTGAGTCACGCAGCTGCATCCACGGCTGAGTTGTGACTGGAGTATCCTCAGTCTGAGGGCTTGGCTGCTGGCTTCATGCCTTTTGAATGGTATCAGAACATCTGTAACATTAGCCTCCCTGCTCAGCTGGCCTGGGACAGGGGAGCCTTGAGAGGAAGGCTTGAGGGAAGCGTGTTAATTCTCATCCGTGTGACTAATGTTGAGCTCAGCAGATTTGCCAGAGGGAGGCAGCCTACACATGATATCCTCTGTGGAAGACAGTAGCATGGTAAAGGAATTTAGTACAAAAAGTCTCCATGGATGTGTAGAATTGAGATTCATTCTGGAAGGCTGCTAGCAATGCTCTCTCAGGACTGGTCAAAGCCTCCCACACTACTTAGAGTTACCCAGGGTGGGAATGAGGGGCTTGTTAAAGCACAGGCTCCCACCTTCAGAGTCCGGTGGATTCTGATTCCAGGGGGCTGTTTAAACAGCACCCCAGGTGATTCTGGTACAGGCCCACGGATGGTGTCTAATGAGGGAAGCGCTGAGATGCTGATCTGCACTGGCCTTGGGACAGATACCGAATGAAGCCGGTTCAGAGGTTCTGTAACCTGCCCGAGGTGGGCAGCTTACCAGTGAACGGTGGCAGCTGGGCTCCTTCCCCTCATCCGCCCCGCTCAAAAGCCGCAGTTCCTCCATTAAGCCTGGGCCAGAACAAGTAAGAGCGTCTCCCTCTCGACACTGAAGTGTGCCTCTCTTCTGTGACGTACAGCTGTCTGCCCTACACATAACCAGAGTTAGACGGCTGCCTCGCCTCTGAATTTAGGCATGCTGTCTGATGCTTTGGCGTCTGGGGCCTGGCTGTGCTGGTTAGTTTTGTCAACTTGACACAAGCTACGGTCATCTGGGAGGAGGGAAGATGCCTCCAGAAGACTGGGTTATAGACAAGCCTGTAGGGCATTTTCTTAATTAGTGATTGATGGGGGAGGGGGGGGTCCAGTCCATTGTGGGTGGTTCTGTCCCTGGGCTGGTGGTTCTGGGTCCTATAAGAAAGCAGACTGAGCAAGTCATGAGGAGCAAGCCAGTAAGCAGCACCCCTCCATGGCCTCTGTTTCAGCTCCTGCCTCCAGGTTCCCACCCAGTTTGAGTTCTAACACTATGCTGAGAAAGATACAATTCCCACTTTCTCACTTGCCCTTCAAATGATGGTACTGACTCAGACATTAATGTCCAAGATATATCTTATTTTTAATTATGTGTCTATGTGTAGATATGTGCATGTAAATACAGGGGCCCGTGGAGGCCAGAGGTGTCAGATTCCCTGGAGCTGGAGTCACATGTGACTGCGACCTGACATGGATGCTGGAAACTGAACTCAGGTTCTCTGGAAGAGCAGTACAAACTCTTAACTACTACACCATCTCTCCAGCCTCAGACACAAACAGTTAAAATAATAGAAATATATCCAATAAAGTAATCCCAGCTAGTCACACTCTCTGGGATGGGCTGACTTTGGAGCATTCTTGTGTGACAAGCAAAACCCTCTGGAGGCTGCCCAGTGACAGACAGACAAGAGCACAGGACCAGAGGCCTCAGGAGCTTAGAGAACTTGTTGAGATTCCAACAAATCCATTTCCTACTCTGAAATCATCTCTCCCTGCCCCTGGACAAGTCATAAATGCATCTTGACAGCCTCAGATGTCACATTATAAACAGAAAGGCAGAGGAGGTCACTTATAAAACTCCTCTGGTCACCAGACTGCCAGAGGACCTCAACAGTGGCTTTAAAAGTGGAGCTGTGCTGAGCGGTGGTTGCGCACACCTTTAATCCCAGAACTCGGGAGGCAGAGGCAGGTGGATCTCTGTGAGTTCGAGACCAGCCTGGTCTACAGAGCGAGATCCAGGCAGCCAGAGCTGTTACACAGAGAAACTCTGTCTCTAAAAAATAAAAACAAAAAAAGAAAGAAAGAAAAGAAAAGAAAAAATTGGAGCTGTTTCAGAAAGAAAGAAGAAATGGGGGAAGGGAGGAAAGAGGAAGGAAGAGAGGGGGGAGGGAGGAAGGAAGGAAAAGGAAGCTCGTTTTGAAGCAGCAGTGATTAAAAAGCCGAATGTAAGTGAAGCGTCCGGTAACTAGAAGAAAGGTTAAATACATTTCAGAGCCATATGACAGAATGGTGTGCAATCTAAAGATGTAAATGGTGTACACATTCGTGACAGCCTTGTGAGGAAATCCAATGTGTTATACAAATAATATACACTAGTAACTTTTAAAAAGCTAAATGATATAAACAAAAAGTTTACAAAATTTTAGCATTGTATTTATTTATGGGGGCGGGGCATGCACTTGCCGCAGCTTTCCTGTGGAGGCCAGAGGTCAAGTAGTGGGAGTTGGTTCTCCGATCATGTGGGTCTCAGGGACTGAACTCAGCAGAACCTAAATGAATAGTTTTAGCACCCTAAGGAAAATGCAAGGCGGCTGAGGAGGAGGCTGTGTCCCAGCCTGGTTTGTGCTGCCTCTGCTAATCACCGCCCCCGCTTTGCTAACCACCGCCCCCCCCTTTGCTAACCACCGCCCTGTGCTAACCACCCCCCCCCCTTTGCTAACCTCCCCCACCTCTGTCCCCTTATCTCAGAATGGCTGGTGAGTCCAACAGAACTGGAGGAAAGGATCCAAGCAAGTGGTCAGGACTCCAGCTGAGAGGCAACTGAAATGGCCTCTTGGTCTCCTGGTCTCCTTGTAGGCATTTCTCATTGTCCCTACACACAAGGGTCATGGGTCACTGTGGGGCCTCAGCATTCACCAGGGGGAGCTTCGCCAGCTCTTTCCACTCTTCCCCAGGGTCTCTGGCTGTTGCCCTATTCCAGGTCACTATACCACTTTGAAGCTCAACTTTCTACAAATAGAAGTTTCCAGAAAAAGCCACACCTGTGTTAACCAACACACTCCAGGGCTCATCCACTAACTAGAACTTTGTGATTGTAGGGAGTTGGAATGTTACAAATCCAGAATCAAATCATCTTGGCTATCTTTAGTGCCCTTAATAGACATTCATCGCTCACCTCTGTGCCTGACCTAAGATCCTTTCAGCTATCTCTAAGACCTTCAGGATGTATTCCTGCCGACTGTCTTCCACACTCAACAACATCTGGAACCCACAGTTCAGTTTTACCTGCTTGGTGTTAGCCCTCACCTGTGGTCCCCACCAATGTGTTTGGCCAGTACACTGATCTGCCATTTTCTTTTGTTTTGTGACTAACTAAAGCTCACAAAACCACTTCCGTGGTGAAACACACTATTCAAGGAAACCCGAATATTTGTTCCCAGGCCAGGGCCACTTATTATTTGCTCAGAATAAACCATCTTTTATTCCCTTTGTGGTGACAGCTGTGTTTGGTGCTGACAGCTTTGGCATGCAGTGTGGGGCCCCAAGGACCTTCCACTTTCACAGAAGGAGTCATCTGGATCGAAGCCAGGCACCAGCACAGACTCCTTTTTCCCAGCTGCCCTTGTGGCCTCCTGAGCAGACCCTGGGGGGATTTTCTGAGCCTGGGCCTCCCTTTTGCTTGAGTCCACAGCTGCTGGTTTATTTGGGCTGGCTGTTGGATAAATTTGTTTGTTTTCAGAGAGTTGTTTGATTTCAGAGTGTTTGGTCGGAGCAGCTGGTCACTAGATCTGCCCATCCCCCATCCCTCTAACATAGAATTCAGACTTTTTTCTGTCTCCTCGTATTTATTGTAATCTTTCCTCTTTTAGTTTAGGAATTCTATGGGTCTCAGGTCAAGACACCGAAACTAAGATGCTCTTGCTTCCTTCAGCCCAACAGGGTGGAGGAGTCAGGGGGGCTTCCCCTATGTGGCAACAGTCTCATAGGAAGCCCAAGACAACACCCCAGTCCTGGGAAAAAGAAATCTTGCTGGCTGAGCTGGGAGGACACATGTTAGTGGTGATCTGATAGTGTCTCTAATCCCCCACGTTTTCATAAACATGAACGATAAACCTGAGACACGAGGGCAGGAGGAGATCTCATGAGACCTGAGGAGGCTACTCCAACAAGCTGTACTTGAGTCTGATCCCAACACAGACCCTCTAGCTAGCATAGAGGGTTACAGTTTTCAAGGAAGAAAACAAAACACTAAAATGAGAAATAAAAATTCAAGGAAAGATAAGCGTCAAAAAAAATCATGTGGTACTCCATCTGGTTTTATGGTTGATAATTATGGAGAATATCTGATATTCCCAAACTGTTTTTTTTTTTTGCATGCTAAAATAGGAGCCCTGGGGGTTTGGGGGAGGAGGGGCAGCTTCCTTCAAAATCTAAAGACATCTTAGGAAGAAAAGATGAAATTGTGTGTTTACCAAAAAAAAAAATTTTTTTTAGAAACTATGAAAATAAAAACAAAGCAACCTGGTTATTCAAGATCTCCACCTCAAGCCCATCCGAGCTAGGGTACAGACCTGCGGATTTTTAAAATTCTCACTTCTTGTTCTAGTTCTGCTGCAGTACAGGCGCTTAAGTGCTGGACAGACGGACAGACAGACGTGGGGCAGCTCCTGCCCAGGGGGTCAAAGCATCCTTATCCCGGCAGCCATGCCTATTAAAGGCTCCCCCAGGATCCCCAGTTTTAACCCTTTCTTGTCTTGCTGCTCATATCTGACTGACTACCTATACTATGCCTGAGTCCTAACACAAAGATGACATCACCTTGGTTTATTGGTGGAAGTGGTTTTGTTTGATTTCTTTAGATACGTGCTTTGTGATGTATTTACATGGTGAAGTTCTTCCCTCCCCTAAAAAGTATAAACTTAGTCTAAATTCCTTAATTCAAATTTGACTAAAGCTTTCAGCTTTCCAAGCCAATGACGCCACTACTGGTTCTTCTACATCTAAAAGCTTTACCTCTTTTTAAAAAAATTAATTATCTCTTTATAAAATAATTATGGGGCATTCTATGAGAGTGGGCAAAGGACCACATGAGTCATCTATGCTAAAAAGAAAACTACACACTTAAAATGATAAATACCAATTTAAAATTGGGGCGTTTTTACATGGTAAACTTCAGGAGATAAAGACCTAAGAAACAAAATCCAAAACCAGGTGATTTTATCGATTAAAGAAGACAGTACAGTGAGGACTTCCTTCAGCTTGGGTGGAGAGGATCTCATCAGGCACTTCTTATCACCTCCTGGGTGAGAAACTTCTGGAAACAATACCTTGGGTCCGTGTACCTCACTTCAAACTTGAGTCAGCTTCTGAGGGTACACATATCCCCAGCTGACCCCTGGCTCGCAGCAACCCCAAAGCTAAGAGTGCCTTAGGCAGCATCTGAACCTTAGGGCAGAATCGTCCTCACTTTACCTGGGCTTCCTTCCCACCAGTGTATTTGGTTAGAACTTGCTCTCCCAGCTCCCATCTTTAAAATATTGTGATGTGATGTGATGTGATGTGATGTGATGTGATGTGTGTGTGTGTGTGTGTGTGTGTGTGTGTGTGTGTGTGGTGTGTAGTGTGTGTATGTGTGTAGTGTGGTATGTGTGTGTGTGTGGTGTGTAGTGTGTGTATGTGTGCAGTGTGGTGTGTGTGTGTGTGTGTGTGTGTGTGTGTACAGCATGTGCACGCACGCACGCACGCACGCACGCACGCACGCACGCACGCACGCACACCCCTGTGCGTAGGTGTGTGGGCTAGTTTTGCATCAACTTAACACAAGTTGGGGTCATTTTAGAAGAAGGACTATCAGTTGAGAAAGTGCCGCCCCCATGTTGGCCTGTGGGGGGATTTTCTTGATTAGTGATCGATGTGGGGTTCCTGCTCACTATGGGTGGTGCTCCCCCTGTCTGGTGGTCCTGGTCCATCTTTAACGGTTCTGAGGGTTGAACTCAGGTCACCACGTAGTGTGCATGACCAGCGCTCTACCCTCGAGCCATCTCACTGGCTCTAAAATTTTACTTTTGAAAAGAAAAGTAAATAAGGTTTTTTTTCCCCTTAACTTTTCTGTACTGTACACACTATATTTCCTACTAAAGGAAGAGGGTCTGAGCATGGTGGCACACGCCTTTAATCCTAGCACTCAGGAGGGAGGGGTAAGAGGATCTCTTGAGAGTTCAAGGCCAATCCGGTCTACATAGCAAGTTCCAGGACAGCCAGAGTTACACAGAGAGACTGTCACAAACAAACAGGTAAATTAACAAAAAGGGATGAGAGGGAGAGAAGAGAAGAGACAAAAACTGAAGAGATTCCTGGTGAGCCTCCTGGGCACAGCCTTGCAAAGCCCCTTAGCCTGACCCAGGTTTCCTCTGCAGGCCCCTGGGCTGGCACGGCTCTGCTGAGACCCTCCCCTGGCCCTCACAGCTGACTGCTTCTCATTCATTGAGCACACATGAGTCTGTCCTTCTTGGTTCCACTTGATTTCCACTTTTCCTCGTGGCCAGCTGCCACAGTGTCCTCCTGGTAACTTCCACACTGGTTCCCATGGATACCCTCCACTCTGAGACAGTCAGAACTCAGAGCAGATGGCTGCCTGCACTGGGTGGGGACCAGACTGCAGAATCTCTGAATTATCCAGCACTCTGATTCTTCTGTCTATCCCCTCCCAAACACACACACATGGATACACACACACACAAACACATAAACACACATTCACACTTGTATACACACATACATACATACATACATACATATACTTACCACAAATACACACACACACACACTCATTAATACACACACACAAACATATAAACACACATTCACACTTGTATACACACATACATACATATACTTCCCACAAATACACACACACACACACTCATGAATACACACACACAAATACATATACACACATTCACACTTGTATATACACATACAAACATACATATACTTACCACAAATACACACACACACTCATGAATACACACACACACAAACACATAAACACACATTCACACTTGTATACACACATACATACATATACTTACCACAAATACACACACATACACACATATTCATGAATACACACACAAACACACTTGGACACATATACAAACATCCATACACTTACATATACACGTTTACACATACACATCCATACAGATGCTCATACAATCATGCTTGACTCTGGCCTTTACAAGGAGCTGATGATGTTTCAAACATTTGCATAGCATCCATAATCTGCTTGACCATGAACTGTATACTGCGTAAAAAGGAGATAACACTTTCTCATGACAGTTTATGGAGTTTATTTTTTTCTGACCCATTTCACAAATGATTGTTTGGACCAAGACCTTTCTGAGTTAGTGTAGACTGTGGGGTATGTAAAGGAATGTAAAATAATATTTAGGTTCTTAGCATTTTTTATTGCTATTGTCTGCCTCCTGATTGCTGGGATTAAAGGTGTATGCCACCATACCTGGCAAAATATTTATTTATTTATCTCATTTGTATCAGTGTTTTGCCTACATGTATGTCTTTTCGCCTGTGGAGGCCAGAAGAAGGTGTCAGATCCCCTGGAACAGGAGTTACAGATGGTGTGGGAGGAATTGGACTCAGGACCTCTGGAAGAGCAGCCAGTGCTCTCAACTGCTGAGCCATCTCTCCAGCACTAGGCTTTTGAAATCTCAAAGCCCACCCCTAGTGACACACTTCCTTCACCAAGGCCACACCTCCTAATCCTTCCTGAACAGGTCCACCAACTGGGAACCAAGTACTCAAACATATGAGCCAATGGGGCCATTCTCATTCAAACCACCACAGGCTCCTAATAGAGGATCCCTTCAGCAAGGCCATACAATAAGTAGTAAATGAGAAGGCTTGGGTTCAAGCTGATATTTTCTGATCCTAAGGCATTTCATTGATCCTCTACACCACGGCTATCAGATCAGTATACAATTGCAGTAGTCCCCCCCCCCAACCCCCCAGCAATTCACAGGGATATGCTCCAAGATTCTCTGAGTATTCCAGAAACTGTGGGTAGATATCTACTATCTAAATGTGGGGTATGTGTGTGTGTGTGTGTGTGTGTGTGTGTATACCTATGACAAATTGTAATGTATAAAGTAGGCAAGTTAGGAGAGTAACAACAATAACTATTAATAAAATAAAGCAAGTGCAGTATAATGTAATAAAACTGCCAGCATCGTTACTCTTGTTCTCTGAGTCTTCGAAAAGTGAAATAAGGCTCTGTGACATCTGACAGTCTGATGACCATGCTGCTTCTAAGAGACTGATGGGCAGGTAGCATACACAGTCTGGATATGCTGGGCAAAGAGATGACTCGCATCCCAAGTGAGACAGAGAGGGATGGCATGGGGCTTCATCAAACTACTCACAATGGCATCTAATTTTTGTTTTGTTTTTTTTTTTAGGTTTTTCGAGACAGGGTTTCTCTGTGCAGCTTTGCGCCTTTCCTGGATCTCGCTCTGTAGACCAGGCTGGCCTTGAACTCACAAAGATCCGCCTGCCTCTGCCTCCCAAGTGCTGGGATTAAAGGCGTGTGCCACCACCGCCCGGCATCTAATTTTAAATATGTTATTTATTTCTAGAATTTTCTGTCTAACACTTTGTGGCCAACACTAACCACAAGTAAGTGAAACCATGAAGAGAGAAAGGTTATGTACTAAGCTCCTTGTGATCCTCATCTTTTTTTCAGAACTTTCCCCTCTCCTATCCATACTGCCAGTATTAAAGATGTTTGTTACTTGAAAATATTCATACTTCTTCTGATTTGTCCTTTCAGGCCCCAAGACAACAATCAGGATCATCACCATCAACACAACCATCATCAACAACACAACACCATCATTCACTATCACTACCACCACCACCACCACCACCATCACCAACAACACTATCATCATCACCAACAATATTGTCATTACTATCACCAACACCAACACCATCATTACATCAACATTATTATCATCAACAACATTGTCATCACTATCACCACCACCACCACTACCAACATCATCAGGACTACCAATACCATCATTATCACCATCACCATCACCACAACTACAACCACCAACATCATTATTATCATCATCTTATTTCCCCTGATTTTTGGAGCAGGAACTGGCACAGAGTCAGGTGGGACATCTGCAAACATGGACCTCACAGTCGTATGCCTGAAGCCTAATGTGGTGCCTCATTCATAGCAAGACTCAGCCAACATAAACTGAATTGAACAAGTGACTAGTCTCTTTTCTAGAAGAACAGTCTCTGCCATCTAGAAGAGGTTATGGTGGAACATGCAAAGTACCACCTCATAAATGAGACTGGGGTGACTCCCGTGTATGGGATTATGGCAGATAGATTCTGATTTTGTTCTTAGTTTTCTTGGAGGATGGGGAGGGTCGGTTTTTCTAAGACAGGGTTTCACTATATTAGCTCTGGATGGCCAGGAACTTGCTATGTATACCAAGTTGGCCTTGAACTCACAAACCTTCTGCCTCAGCCTTGTGAGTGCTGTGATTATTGGCATGTGCCATCATGCCTGACAATCTTTGTTTTCTTGAGACAGGGTCTCAGTCTAGCACAGCTGGCCTGGAACTTGCATCAGTCCTTCTGCCTTAGCCTCTCAGGGCATACCTGGCTGGGTCTTAGGGTGGGGACATCTCTGGCTGGAGCTTACAGTGGTGATGTACCTGGCTGAGATGTACCTGCCTGTTTGGGGCATACATGGCTTAAACATTTCTTTTAAATAATACGGTGGTTTGAACCCAGGATCATGTACATGCTAGATAAGCACTCTTACCACTGAGCTCACCCCCAGTTAGAGTAGACTCCTAGTTGGCATCAAGAAGCCTCTCACTAACTCTAAGTCTGCTTTAGGCCAACAGAAGAGCTTCTGTGAAGATCCGAAGCCGGGGTCCCTCCTCATGTTGGAGTGCTTCTGTGCTGCACAAAGAAGCTGAATTTTAAGCAGAATTACTAGTTACTTCCCTGAATGTACTGTAATGCCACTTATTTCTTGTTTAATTACTTTAAAAACCTTGTTCCTATTTCCAGGGAGCAATGCACACAAAATGGCCATAGCAGCTCGAGACTAATACTCCACAATGGCGAGGACTGTACCTTTCTCCCTCAGTCACTAGGAGAAAGGGCATGGTTACTGTTATGTTACGAAGACAAGGAGACCCTTATGTGTATCAGCCTCCCGGTGCTTTTCAGCTGTAAGGAACAAGACAGTGACTATGTATGTTACATGGGAAGAGTAAGCAATGCTCTTTGCAAAGCACAGTCAACCCCAGCATTTCTAGGCACTCGGTTCAGGGAGCGATTGGCTAGTCACACACACACAGGCTGAGCATGGGTAGCAATAATAAACTCAATAGCATGGATTAGACACTGGTAAACTGTGCACAGCCCAGGGGCCAAATACAAGTTTGGTCAGTCACAAACTAGGAATGTTTTTTGGTTGGTTTGTTTTGTAGGGCTGGGGCTGGAACTCAGGGCTTTCCACACGCTAAGTAAGTGCTCTACCACTGAAATATATCCCCAGCCCTAAGGATGGTTTTGTAGATGAATATTTGCTATCAATTGGATGAAAGAGACACTAGTTTTGAACCTCATTCAGCCCATATTATTTCCCAAAATACCTTTTCTTTCCTCCCTTCCTTCCTTCCTTTCATTTTTTTTGTTTTGGTTTGGTTTGGTTTGGTTTTTTTTGAGACAGGGTTTCTCTCTGTAGCCCTGGCTGTCCTGCTGGAACTAGATCTGTACACCAGGCTGGCCTTAAACTCACAGGGATCCACCTGCCTCTGCCTCCTGAGTGCTGGGATTAAAGCTGGGTCAGTGCCACCGCTGACCAGCTTCTCCTTCCTTCCTTCCTTCCTTCCTCCCTCCCTCCCTCCCTCCCTCCCTCCCTCCCTCCCTCCCTCCCTCCCTCCCTCCCTCCCTTCCTTCCTTTCTTTCCATTTGGGACAGGGTTTCACCATTTAACTCTGGCTGGCTTGGAACATGCTATACGGGTTGGGTGGATCTCAAGCTCACAGAGCTCTAACTGCCTTTACCTCCTAGGCACTGGGATTTACAGGCATGTGCCTCTACACCCAGCTAAAAATCCGCTCTTCTCATTAATAGTCCTGTGTTACTTAAGAGTGTATTCAGTCAACATTATTATGGTGTTTTAAATTTTGGCAACAATATTTTGGGGGAATTTATTTTCTATCTCTTTTTGGGAAGATTGATTTCACTTTTATTTATGTGTCTGTGTCTGTGTGTGGCCTATGGAGGCCAGAAGAAGGTGTTGGATCACTGTAGCTAGAGGTACAGGCAAATGTGAGTCACCAATGTGGTGCTGGGAACTGAGTGCTGGTCCTTGGGAAGGGCAGCAAGGGCTTTTAACTGCTGAACCATCTCTCCAGCCCCTCTCCTTGGTACGTGAATTCCTACACACAGTATCACTAGCTTGGCACGCTGGTCCGCAAAGCCTAAAGTATTTAGTCTTTCCTTTTACAGAAGGTTAGCTGACTCCTAGTTCAGACTGCAGCCACTTTCCCAGACTCGTCACCACTGCGTCTCTCTGTCATATATGAATGTTTGTTGTCCCCCATGAGCATAGCTACCTTTCTGTGGCCCACTGTTCCTTCTTCCTAAAATGTGCCCCCTCCCTACCATTGGTCACGTTGTTTTGTTCACTAAGCCTGACCCTTCAAGGTCCAGCTCAGACACTACCCTCCTTAAACACATTCCCTGATATGTCAAGTCAGAACTGGTAACACTCCCCTGCTCAAAAAGTGTGTGGCACCATGGAGCACGTAACTTACTTTGTTATAGGGGCTGACATCATAGCTGCTTCTCCTCCCAGAGTGCAACAGTCCCGGGCAGGGAGCTCTCGAGGAGAGTGCTCCCACTCCTAAGTGTCTGCCAGCGGACGTGTGATGTATGATGCTCTGCTGTGGAACGGGGGGATGAATGAAAGCTAACCTGACTCCTACTGGACAAGCAGCCTAACCTCTACAGCAACTGTCTAGCTTTTATTTCTGCCAGGTCCCTGGGTGTTTGCCTGCTCTCAGGAAAGAGTAGCCTGTGCCCACCAAGGCTGATTAAGTCACAAGGGTGGAGAATTGTGTATGAATATGCCACAATGTTACGATTTAGAAATGACACTGTGAATCCATCCTCAGAGCCCAGCATCATCCTCCCACATGCCCAGGCTGTGGGGGCACAAGGCTGGTGGGCAGCACCACCCTCTAATCCTCCCCTTCCCCATGCTCCTCTCACGTACATGACACCCATGAGTCTTCATTTGCCTGCTCCCTGTGATCTCTGAACGGACCCGAGTAACTGACTTTCGCTTTCAACCCAGTGGAGACCATGAAATCCACCAGACAGAAACTGGTCACCAGGAAACTCTGAGAACAATGGTAAAAGACTTCATACACTAGAGACCTCCTCTGAATTCTAGCAAGCCGTCTTCTGTGCAGGTCCAGAGACCCCCCAAAAGACACAGGTCCCGTCTACAAGAAACGTAAGCTAAATGGACTTTTGGAAGTACATATTTATTATTTTACTTCATGTATAAAAGTGTTTTGCCTGTATGTCTATATGTGCATCACATGCACACCTCTGGGATCCCATGGAACTGGGGTTATTAATGGCTGTAAACCACCAAGTGGGTGCTGGGAATTGAACCCAGATCCTCTGCAAGAGCTAGTGCTCATAGCCACTGAGCCATCTTTCTGTCTCCTAAGAACTTTCTTTTACAGGCCTTCAGGATCACGAGATAGATGCCAAAGCCATAGAAGGCTCCCGGGACGCCTTTGCTCTTGGGGAGATAGAGGAATAAAGTTGTAGAGAAGTACAAATGGATGCTTAGCTGAGTATCATTACAGTCCAAGGGGAAGCTCCTATCCAGAGTCTGTGCACCTAGGAAGTTAAAAGCCTGAACTCTGACTAGCTGGGAAGAGGAAGGGGATCAGTCAGGGTGGGAAGGCCAAGAGCGGTAATGGGAAGAGAATAGGGTCAAAATGCATTAGATATATATGTAGGAAAATGTTATAAAGAAATCCATTCAATGCCTAATTAATATATGCTAATGATAAACATTAAGAATCAGACAAGTACAAATTAGAACATAGAGCTCTACTGACTACAGAAACAGCTGTAAATCCATTTTCAGAGAAATTTAAGCTTGTTAACAATCATTCATTTCCAATTGCTGTCATTGAGACTCAAATTTTATATTTTCTGTTTTAGGCATGCAATGTTTTCATGAATACAAAGTAGCAAGAGCCTCACCTCCCCCGTTTAATTTATATTTGCAAAGACAAAGTATAAATCAGTGATTCGGATGACTGGCGGACTAGACATGCCCACAGAAATCTCACTGAAGCATACCATGGTTCCTTTCCAGAAATTCAAGAACTTGATCAAGCAGAAAAGCAAACAGCCAAGAGGCACGCAAGCCCGGAGTACCCAGTGAGGATGGGGCCCATTTATTGTTTACTGTAGGCTACACACTGTGGTAAGGACTGTGCACATCATCCTTCATGTGTTTAACTAATTGTCCAGCTGCAGGGAAGCTCAGCAGTTCTTACAGAGCTCCTGAGTTCAGGTCCCAGCACCTACCCTGAGTGGTTCACAACCACCTGTAACTCCAGTGCGAGGGGATCTGACACGCTCCTCTTGGCTTCCACAGGCTTCTGAACTTACACACACATAGATTCCTCCCTCCTCTACACACACATATATTTACATAATAGGAGAACAAAACATTAAAATAAACAAATCTAGCAGCAAGCACATGGTAGCACATGACTGCAATTCCAGCACTTGGAAGGACTGAGAGTTTGAAGCCAGCCGGGACTACATAGCAAGACCCGGTCTCAAAAATCATCTAATATCATGGCTGAGGATATAGCTTAATATTAGAGTCTAGCATTCTCAAGTTCCTGGGTTTGATCTCCAGTTACCCCCCCCCCCCCACACACACACACACAAGTCCCTAAAGAACTCTGGAGTGAGTCCCCTTCTCTCCAGCCACACTGGCACCTGGTTCAGGCCCTCATCATCCCTTGGCCAACAGCTGCCTCCTCCCCTCCAGGCTTCTCTGAGCCTGTGGTCTCTTCTTCTAGCCCAAGTGTAGTAGCTGGAACTAAACATCCATAAGGCACCCATCTCCTTTTGTAGACCTTGAACTTCTTGGGACTGACCCAAGTCTTGCTCCCTCCTATCCTGAGGACCCCCAGGAAGACACTCAATATATGTTACATTAATCGGCTGAAGGATGACTAGAAGAAAAGAAAGGACTGAGAAGTGTCATGTGTTCATACAGTAGGACAAACAGACAATGGACGTTATCAAGAGCAGGATGGATGGATAATCAGAAAGCCTGGTGAATGGGTCAAAGAATAAATGAACTCGAAAGAGAAAAAAAAATCATCTAAATCGGGCGGCGGTGGTGGCGCACGCCTTTAATCCCAGCACTCGGGAGGCAGAGCCAGGCAGATCTCTATGAGTTCCAGGCCAGCCTGGTCTACACTGTCTGGAAAAACCAAAACCAAACCAAACCAAATCAAGCCTCCTAAGGACCTAGCTAGGTGCTGGGAGTGCTGACGAAGGAGTCAGGTAAGAGAGGACTTAATGGGGTGTTTGTTAGGCCTTTCAACATCTTACAAGGTGGGTGTCACTGGTTCTGTGTTACCAATGAAGAAAAAGGTTACGTCACATGTCCAACGTCTTATAGTTAACACGTCAGACAGCAATGGAACCCAAAGCCCCAGACAAAGCTAGACACCTGGCTGTCCGCCTCCTTACCTCCCTGTTAGATGCCTCCTCCTGGTCCCTTCCTTCCACATGAAGCTAGCATCTGGGTCCTGACTCACACAGACACAGCTTCTCCAGCATGTGGTCGTGACCAGGCTGCCTCAGTGTTTCCCACAGGCTCCTACTACTGACCAGCTCCCACGGCTGTAATTTTCTTGCCGCGTGTCTCTCACTAGACCAGGCACTCCCACAGACAGGTATCTGTGTAATTCATCTCCACACCACCAAGTCTTGGCCTAGTGAGTGCCTGATGCAAGGGGCCACAGGGGTCTCCTGAATGGATAAACGAAGACTTCCATCCTAACCTACTCTGTCCCACTCTCTCAGAACGATAACAACAAAAGCAGACCGCACTGGCTGTGGCTGGTGTACCGTATTAACTTCCTCCAGGGTCATCAGGACTCTGTGAAGCCGCTACTGTGTTACTGTCCCCATTGAACTGACCTTCCCAAGGCCACACAGATTTTAAGATAAAGTGCAGGATTCAAACTCTGGTTCTGATGGTCACCAACTCCTTCTCAAAAGCCGGGACACCTCTCGGATGCAAGCAACTCTTCCCTCCACCAGTTTTCCAACAGAATCACCCAGCCCCGGCAGGGCCCCAGCACAACTCTGGTCCCTGGTTTTCACCTTCATGGTGGCCTGCCGGCAACTCAGATAATGAATTCATGTTGCTCCCTCATGACAGCAGTCCCCTGCAAACAGGGTCATGTGCTTGTTGCCAGCCACAGAGAGGCCCAGTGTCCCAGCCTTTCATGCTTTTAAGATGGCTGTATTGAACTTGGAATAAAACTATTAATCCCCCTGTGTTATTATTATGGAATTAAGACCACATAAATCCAACCTAATTCCCTGCTTTTACAGTAAAAGCCTCTTTCACAACAGACTAAAAGCCCCACAGGATAGGAAGGATTTAGAAAGAAGGAGGAGGAGGCTCTGAGGAAAAACCGAGTGAAACTGCATATTAACTAAGTGTGGGGCTCATGACTCAGCTCAGGATGCGATTTGACCACGGCACCTACTGGGGTTCCTGTGATTTCAACGTATAACCAGGGCTGAGACCCCCCCACCCCCACCCCGGGAACAGCACCAGGTGTGGGAGCAGGAAGCAGAAAGCCTGGGTGCACAAGCTAGGCCTGATCCTGGAAGTGCTGACCTCAAGCCAAAGTGCTGAGTCTCACCCTGGAGGGAGAGGGGTCCACACAGAGCTCAGGACAAGGAGTGGGGAGACCCCTGCACCCCACCCCAACACACAAACAATGTTGATGGAGGGTGACCATATGGATTTAGGAGAGGGGAGCAGCGGAGGTTGGTGGAGGCAGCAGCCCTTTCTAGAACAGAGTGTTCTAGAATAAGTGAGGGCTGGGGTACACAAGGGACATGCTGGAGCTGCACAGGGCAGACAGGGCCATGTTCTGGAATGAGGAAAAGTGGATTTCTGGGCCTGTCTGGCTACTGACTGGCCATGAGAACTCAGTCCCCACCCTTCCCTAACTCTGCTCTCCATCCTTATATGGTGATGTTAGCCTGGCTAACTCAGGAGACAGAGGCAAGTGGATCTCTGTGTTTTAGAGGCCAGCCTGGTCTACCTAGTAAGTTCCAGGCCAGTCAGGGCTACATAGATACCTTAAAAGATCACAGAAAAGCCTAAATAGGAACTGGGAAGCCAAGTACAACCCAGTAAGGTACCCCAGCACAGGGCTCGAGTTCAACACGCAGCAAGCACAACACGCCGGGTATGTGGCACGTGCTGGAGAGGCAGAGGCAGGGGGATTCTTAAGAGTTTTCTGGCAAGCCACACCAACCTGATTAGCAGTCCCCAAGTCCCAGTAAGAGACCCTGTCTCAGAGAGGGACCTCACCTAGTGTGATATCCGAGGTTGTCCTTCAGCACACACACACACACACACACACACACACACACACACACACACACACACACACACACACACACACACATACGCATGCACACATGTGCACACACCCCGGAATAAAGACAGGTGAAAGCATGTGGCGGAGTGGGTACTCAGTAAATGCAGCTGAAGCGGAGCGCTGCCTCTGCTGTCTCGCAGTTTTAGCGTTGTCTGCCTTTCTCTTAATCACTGTGATTGAATTGTGAGCAAGCCTTAGGTAGGAGGCTTGAGAAAATGCACTGTAGGAACTGTCACCAAGTGGGCCAACTTTCTGAAGTCACCGTTAGGAAATGGCCAGTGACCACAGGGCACAGCAGAGTGAATGAAGCAAGTGTTTCCCTTGCTCTTAAGGGTTTTGTGGCTTGAGGTCTGGGCACCATTTCCCACCCCACATTAGGCTTGACCCTGCAAAAGACTTCCATTCATGCGCAAATAATTACACATTGATGTGGAATAAGTGAGGAGAAGCGTTATTCACTACACATTATTCATCGTGTCTTGCCAGTGTGGTGGAAGCTAGCAGGCAGAGACAGTCAGTGACGGGCTTACTCTCCTCTCAGGTCGGGCAGGCAAGCATGGAGGCCACCAGACTGCCGTTTACTGACCCCCACCCTACCCTGAGATCAGTGCGTGCTGAACTCTGATCTCAGCTCCCTTCTCTTCTCTTCTCTTCCTTCTCCTCCCCTCCCCTCTTCTCCCCTTCCTTCCCCTCCCCTCCCCTCCCCTCTTCCCCCTTCCTTCCCCTCCCCTCCCCTCCCCTCTTCTCCCCTACCTTCCCTTCCCCTCCCCTCCCCTCCCCTCTTCTCCTTCCCCCACCCAGACTAGCATCTCTGGGCTTGGTTCTCACCAACAGGTGGATGTTGTTCAAATCTTTCTTTTTATGTTCTGCCCTTTCTCCTTCCTGAGCATCAAACTATATCTTCATTTTGTATTTTGATTAATGCAAACACACACACACACACACACACACACACACACACACACACACACACCCCTAGAACAAAGTCTACATGTCCTAACCATTGACTCCTGTAGACTGATGCCACTCTAACTCAGATAGACACCCAGAAGACACTTTTCCAACACCTTGGAAGGTTCCTCAGGCTCCTTCTCAGCCAGCTACCCACCCACTCACTGCAAGCACCACTATTCTACCCACCATCAGTGATTCCTGCTTGTTTTTGAACTTCATATAGCAGAAGTCATGCAGTAAATGCAGTTGTATTTCTTTTCTTTCACTCACCATTATGCCTGTGATCTATTTATCGTGTGTCACAGTCCCTTTCATTGTTATGTAGCAATGGTTCTCAGTTAGGGATAAATCCTCGCTGCCACAGGGATGTTTTATGGAGATATTTTTATTGCTACAACTCAGGGCAGGGAAGCACAGGAAACACCACTGGCATGATGTGGGTAGAGGCTGTGACGAGAGGCCAGGGGTGTTGCCAAATACCCTACAGTGCAAAAGGCAGCCCTTCCGGAAAAGGAATCGTCTCAATGAAAATGTGTCGATGCTGAGATGAAAAATCTCTGTGTATCAGTCTCCTACAGCAGCCATAACAAGCTGTCAGAACGGAATGGTCGGAAGAACACACAGCTGGGTGAGCTTGGAATCTGGGGTCTGGAATCCCAGCTACCTAGGAGGCCTCCTTCAGTGAGTTCAAGGTCAACTAGAGTAACTTATCGAGACCTGGTCTGAAAAAACCAAACAAGGCTGATGATGTAGCTCAGTGGTAGAAGGCTTGCCCAGTATGCACGAGGCCCTGGGTCTAATCCCTAGGGGAGAGAGAGAGGGAAGGAAAAGGAGGAGGAGAGAAGGGAACCCACAGAAACTTATGGTGGAAGCCCAGCTCTTGAGTCATTTCTAACGGGTCTCACTGGGGACCGTGCAAGCAGAAGACATCTCCTCCTTCCCCCAGCTTCGAGGCTTGCTTGCTTTTTTGACACATAGACTCTTTTCCATCTAAAACCTAAAAACAGGCAGCCAAGACTATGACCTGCATCACTCTAACAGACAGCTGTCTTCCTGTTTTTCTTTTATGCTCACACGCAGCCTCCCAGGGTTATCCAAGCTATTCTTCCCACTGCACGATCGATCTAATAGTCCCCTTTGCTTATGTATCCACAAGCTCCAGAAATTAGAACAGGGCAACTTTGAGGGAAGTGTTCTCCTGCCCGCTTGACCCTGCTATAATACTCTCCATCCCCGTGTGCCCATACACACTTACATTGTGTGCGTTTCTCTAGTGGAGATGCTGTATGCATTCTTGCACACATTTGTGTTCATTTCTGTTAGGCGTGTTCTAAGGAAGGAGTTGTTGAGTCATAGGGCAAACAAAAGAATGCTAGAAAGTGATTGTGCCAGCAGTATTTCTGGCTTCATTTTTGACTAAGAATCTCTTTGTAAACCTTCTGAAGACATTGCCAACTCAACTTGTCCAAACTGCACTGTCCAGCTCACTGAATGATTCACTGTTTCCCAGCTCTATGGAGCAGCCATCAAGGGAATGCCCTAGACGCTGCCTGCCCCTTTCTGTTTTCACCACGAGTATCTTATTCTGTACCATCAACACACGTTTGCACTCTTCCCTTGTTGAAGGTCTTATCATCTCTCACCTGGACAATTCCCTTGCCCCTGGTGGTCCCAGACTTATCCTTCGAGTCCATCCTTCCCACTGCTGGCAAAGTCACCTTTCCTAAAATTCCCACCCGATTCCCTTTGTTTATAGGATAAAGAAACTGGCCTGATCCTGTCCTCCTCCACCCGTTTCCCACTTAGTGCCCACTCATATCTTGCAAGCCGCAGCACACCACTCACATTCTCTACTGAGTGCTTTCTGAATAACACTCCAGCAGGGGGAACTAATTCCTCTCTCTGTGTCCTACCCCACCCTGCAGAGTAACTGCGCAGCACGTGTGTGCCGGCCTTCGAAACACTAGACACGAGCTCTTGCAAGCAAGGGCCACTTCATCACCCCAGGACTTAGTTCAGGGCCTGACCTAAGGCAGACACAAGCATTTGGTGGCTTGAAAACATACATGCTAGTGAGCCCTGGGAAGAGGAATGACAAACAGAGGGAAAGACTGACATACACAAGGCCTGACAGGTCAAGGGCCATCACGGAAGTGACAGTTCCAGTCCTGCTGGGTGATGTTCAACAGAACCAAAATTTCATTCTTTGGGAAGACAAAGAAGCAAAATTAATCTCAGTAAGACTAACCTTGAAAAGAGAGAGAAGGCACAAATAAATATTAGCTTATGAAAAAGATAGAGCCACAGGTAAATAGAGAGATTTAAAATTCTGAAAGAATGCTATTATCAAATTTATGTCAATAAAGTTTAAAATTAGAAACCAGAAAATATCAACATCAATGGCTGGAACTGGCTCAAGAAGAAATAGAAAAGGTGAACAAATGAATCGCATTGAAGACGTCTAAATTGTAGTAAAATACATTCATGAAAAAAGCAGGTCCAGGGGGTGTATAGGAGATGCCGATCCGATATTCAAGGAGCACCCCCTCTTACCCATCTTGTTCCAAACAACTTAAAAGAGGGGAGTCTAGTCATCTAATTCTATAACCTCATCCCAATATTACATGAATCCAATATTTAAAAACAGATTGGAAATGGCAGATCAATTTCACTTACAAATGCGCATGCCAGTATTTTAAGATAAAAACAGCAAGCCAAGCTCAGCATAGTAAAACCATTCTTTTATCTAAGCAAGGTTTATCACAGGACAATAAATATGCCTTAGTACCAGAAAGCAATCTATTAACATTAAAAAGTAAAACTGGACATCAGTTGATATAGAAAAAGTATTCAATGGGATCTAACAGCCATCCACATTTTTAAAAGTTTCTAGCATAAGTAGAATGAGGTGTTTCCTAACCCGTTCTATGAAAACACAGCAGACTCCATCCTTAGTGATAAAATGTTAGAAGCAGTCCCGTGCTCCCAGACAGACATCTATCATCCCAGACCACTTAAAACAACACTGGATATTCTAATGAATGCAAAACACAACACAAACAAGACATAGACATATTGGAAGCATGTCAATAGACTACCATGTGCTAGAAATATAAAATCATTCCTTAGACAAAACTAATTACAAGCCGGGCGGTGGTGCACGCCTTTAATCCCAGCACTCAGGAGGCAGAGCCAGGCGGATCTCTGTGAGGCCAGCCTGGTCTACAGAACAAGATCCAGGACAGGCTCCAAAGCTAAACAGAGAAACCCTGTCTCAAAAAACAAAAACAAAAACAAACAATAAAAACCCAAACAAATAAACAAACAAAACTAATTACAGTGTGATAAGGTTACAGAACACAAGAGTAACTTAGAAAAAAATAAATGTATCAGCAATAATACATTAGTAAATGCAACCAATATGCTCCTCACAAAAGAAACAATAATTAAAGGATAGTGTAAAAGTAAGAGAAAATGAGTGTGGCATTAGTTTAGGCTAATGGAACAGAACAAGGGGTCCAGAAATGATATCCAAGTGTATGTGACACTTCTACGCTCGAGGAGATATCCTCTGTTAATGGGGAAAGGTGAGCCTCTCAAAAGGGTATGGGACAAAGACACGTGAGGGGAGAGGAGAAAGGGCTTTTTTGGTTTATTTTTATTTATGTCTATATGTGTGTATATCTCTGAACATGTGTATGTCAGACTACCTGGAGCTGGATTACAGGTGCTTATGAGTTGCCAGATATGGGTGCTGGAGCTCAGGTCTGCTGCAAGAGCAGCAGTTGTTCGTAATTGCTAAGCCAGTCTCCAGCTAAGCCAGTCTCCAGCCCTAGGGCATTTGATCCCTAAGTCAGTCTACAAATGAATAGAAAAATCCAATGAGGTGACTAGAGACTAAACTGTAAAAAGATAATGTAAAACTTTAAAAACCTATGCGTATAATTTTATATATATATATATATATATATATATATAAAAGATCTTATGGAGGAAAATTATGTCAGCAAAAGATGTAACAGACTTGAATAAAAAGCATGATTATCATGTTTGCATAAAGGCAACTTATCCCTTAAAAACAGACAGCAGTGTTTTGCCAAAGAAAGCCTTAAGTCTAACTCAGCCACAAGAATAGATGTGGGGGTTCCACTTTAAACTTGCCCAATAGGATGTCTGAGGACATGCCCAGGAATCTGAAGCTTGGAAAATTCCCTAGGTGGTTCTTCCACATCTTGAAGTTTCAGAACCCTGACTTAGGAAGGGACCATAACCTGGCTGGCTACAGAATCACTGAGAAGTTTAGAATGTTCAGCTGTTCAGGCCATACCCTAGATGAACTGCGGCAGAATTTCTGGGTGGGACACCTATACATTAGCATTTTAAAAAACATGTATGTGTACCCATTTGTGTGCACACACATCTGTACACACATGCATGTGGAAGCCAGAGGTTGATAGCGGGTGTTTTCTGTGGTCTTGCTGCACCACCTTATTTTTTGACACAAGTCTCTCACTGAGCCTAGAACTCACTAATTCAGCTACGCAAGCTGGCCATTAAGCTCCAGGGATCTGGCAGTGTTTGCTCCAGAGCTGGGTTTACAGGAGCATGCTGCCCCACCTGACGTTTTAAATGGGTTCTGGGGATCCAGACTCCGGCCTCACCCTTGCACAGCAACCACTTTACCACCGAGCCATCTCTCCAGGCCCTGCCTCAGCACTTTTAAAGACTGCTATGCGGCGAGGCTGAGGCACTTGCCCTAGGTGAAGGCTTGTGCAGAGAGGCCCGTGGGCCCCGCGGGCTCCCGGGTGAGCATTTCCCTCTGGTGTAACTTGGAAGAATTCAGGCCTTATTCCAGTTGAAGAAGGCGTGGCCTCCTTCCTTAGGTAAGATTAGGCCTACTCGGGCTGGAGAGATGGCTCAGAGGTTAAGAGCATCAGTTGCTCTTTCAGAGGCCATGAGTTCAATTCCCCGCAACCACATGGTGGCCTACAACCATCTATAATGAGATCTGGTGCCCTCTTCTGACCTGCAGGTGTACATGCAGGCAGAACACTATATATATAATAAATAAATAAATCTTAGAAACAAACAAACAAAAAACGATTAAGCTTACTCATTGGTACCCCCAGCACCCTGGTTGGCATGGGTTTGGTGGTCATTTTATGCAGTAAACTCAACCGCATGATACTGAAGGGAATTTATCAATATGTAGGCGAATAACTTTCACTAAGTCCTAAATACCCATACGATCAAGAAATCCAAGCACAGAATTAGACTGTGAAATATACAAGCAGGACAAACAAAATCCTTCTCTTTGAGTGCTCGTGAGCTGGGGAGATGTGGGCTTGCATATTCAACAAGTAAGCCAAGACAAAAGAGTTTATATAGTTCATGGTGAGCAGAAAGAAAGGAATCATTCTGAAAGGCAGGACCGAGAGAGTCAATATCTCAGGTTGTCATGAGGTATTGCTAGGACTTGGGAAGTAGAAAATTGGGGAAGTGTGTAGTTGGTACACAGGACGTGAGCCAAGTCAGATGGGCCTTCTCCAACCTTCATGCAAGGCTGGAAGGCAGACGCCAAAGGTTCTTTTTCTTCCTGACTTCCTGTTATTGCTTTCATTTCTCAAGTATTTTGCCTCTGGTTTATAAATTGCACCTCGCAGAGCCCCCACTGATTTCATCTAGGGAGAGTTTGCCATTAACATTTCTACAGGGAGCACCTGCTGCCACATCCATCCCTATTAGCTGACAGCCAGGGCGATGGGCTTGACTGGGAGGGGGTTTTACTCCCTTCCTTGTGACTCATCTCTTTCCTAATTGAGGATGCCAGGTCAAATGTCACAAATGACTGCTCAATAAAATCCACCTTTAAGACACGGTTCTCGATTTTATAGTATCATCTATGTAAAAAGAATATATTAAAATTTAATCAACCTTATGATTATGAATAATGACAAAGATACCTCAGATACCACTTGAGTGCAAAAATCCCAGGCCAGTGTGATGGGCTATGAATCAAATGAGCCGCTGAACAGGACAATGTCTCAAAACCAGAAGCAGGCCAGGATAGCGGATGTTATTTAGTGACTTATTTAGCATATGTATGATTCTGCATATTGAGTGTACATTACATTACAGACCAGTATATGACGATGATGGATCATATGGCCTTTTCTCCCTACTAAAGCGAACTGCTCACATTGCTGTCATATGATGGATGTCACTTGTAAAGCCCATGAGAGAAACCAGCTGCCATGGCGTAAACACACCATGATTTATGGAGAGAGGCAGAAGAAAAGGTTTTAGAAATCAAATTGTCATTGACATGGAGCCTAATTTGGTTTCTATGGTGATATTAGGCTCCAGTAGACATGGAGCATACTTAAGGAACTGTTCAGAATCATAGCAAGAAAAAGAATGTCAGACAATAGGCAAGGGGGAAAAAAAATCAATGTTCCAAATAGGCCCATACATGCCAAACACATTTTCTCTACAGTATATTTATGTTAATTTATAAAATCTACTACTTCTTCACAGTTACTTTCACCCAAAGTCCATTTCTCTAGAATTGGTTAACGTTTCTTCGGGAAAAAACAACAACAACAGCAACAAAGTAAATTTCACAACAAATGTGTCATAAATTCAAATTGTTCATTAAAGAAATGTCTGTCTTTTAGCAACTCATTTTCTTAATGCTTCAGAATATAGCATCGATGGTCACAAAGTCATGTATGCATTTTGAAGAAAAAGTGATTTTTTTTTTTTAAAATGAGATGTTCAAAGATTGTCCCTGATAGGTTGATAGACGTCTGGTAGCTGGTAAAAGCGGTCATTCTCACAAGGCATCAAGAGAACCATGTCCCCTATTCAGTCTAACCATCCAGTATTTGTGTAATTGGGAACACGAGGCAGGGTATGCCGATTCCAGGTAAGGTTTGGTTGTGGGGAAGCCTGCTATACAGAACAAAGCCACAGACCAACATCTGCAGGGAGTGCCTCTGAGGGCCATGCTCGTTTTCTGATTGTCTGACCCAGCTTCCACCAATCGAATGAACCCAGCCAGCTCAGAAACCTAAACTGAATGTGATCACCCCAGGCAGTGTGGGAACCTTGGACTGCCATGGTCTCTATGAAGGTGAGCAGGAAGAAGATCCTGCCAGGTGGTTGGTAAGGTTCCACCCTCCAGGGCAGGGCAGAGTGGAAATAGGAGGACGAAGGGGGCAGGAATCCCATGTCAGGCTACCCACAGGCTTCTCAGATAATGAGCCAGGACTTGTGAACAAGAGAGCCTTGGCGAACCAGAAAAGCACGTCTTTCTTTGTGGGGTTTTAAGGCCCCTGCTTGTGCGTGTGTTCCCCTCTCTCCTTTGATCTTCCGTTACTAGTGTAAACATCACTGTGAAAATCCCACTTCCCTGCGGCTGTCCAAGGAAAAGGAGCTTCTTCCTTGCTTGACCCAGAACTGTGATAGAAGTGGTGTGCTACTTCTGGAAGACGAGAGAGAGAGAGAGAGAGAGAGAGAGAGAGAGAGAGAGAGAGAGAGAGAGAGAGAGAGAGAGAGAGAGAGCTAGTGGGAGGCAGAACTCAACAAGAGAGTTTCTATATCTTCTAGTCTTTTGCTGTGTGTGAAGGAAGGCTTGCCACGTCCACTGGACCATCATTCTGACCTGAGGCCACACACAGTGTTGGCAGGTGACACTAACTCTGCGCTCGCAGGGAAAAGGCACCTAATTGACTATGGCACCGATGAAGGGCCCCTGGACCCTGGAGCCACGCCTGGACAACACTAGCTCGCTCACTCATCACGCACACCTGCCTCCTCAGAACCCCAAGTTCGGTGATATATGTTCAAGTCAACCAGGGTCTATCAGCTAATTGATGTTGGTTGAAACATAAAGGCAGGCCTGAAAGTTAAACATTCAGAAATTCACATTGGATGGACAAAGGGTAAGAAAGCAGGCTGGAAGGCCAAGGCTGCAGCACAGGAGAATTCTAGAGAAGGGCGTGTGTGTGTGTGTGTGTGTGTGTGTGTGTGTGTGTGTGTGTGTGTGTGTGTGTGTGTGTGTGTAAAATGGGGGATGCTTCCATCCTTGGACCATTCATTTACAAGGAATGTGAATGTGCCAGAGAGGATAAGAAACACATCTGCTGAACCCAGAGGGAGACAGGAGCTGCCTCGGTAGGGAAGAGGGCTGGAGATATCTAGGAAGCAGACACTAGATGAAGGAGGCATCATCTAGGAGACTGTAATGGAAACAAAAAACTACCACTACGTCCCAGGCATGGCCAGTCCTCATGAGTCACCTCTCTCGATCCTCCCAACGGCCAGCACAGTGTTTGGCATATAGTCAATCCTCAAAACTACACAGAAAATGTCACTCTAAATCAGCGCTTGTGTGGACAGCCCTAAGATAACTTTCATTGATTCCATCTTACAGATAAGATGTCGAGGCCTGGGAAGGTTAAGAAGCTCGCCCCATGTGCCAAAGCTCTGAAGAAGCGGGAGGAAAATGAATTCAAAGCACTAGTGGTTGAGAAGGAGAGTCATTTGTAAGACATGTGGGGAATCTAGGAAAGGGTGTGGCCCTTGAGTGTCCGCCAGGGACTGGGGAGGAAGCCAATGAGAGACCAAGAGAAAGAACTGGACTAGGGAGGAGAACGGACTGCCTGGAAAGAGTGGAGCCAACTGGGGGTGAGGGGTGGGGGTGGCAGTATCCAGGCCTAGGCAGCAGGTGAATTGGGAGGACAGGAGGAAAGCGCATTTTAGCTGGGAGGAAACTGACAAGGTCTCTGTGGGGCGGGTAGGGTGCTGAGCTAGGCAGCAAGGAGGACAATGTGGTTTAGGGGTGGCACAAAAAACAAGCCGGGAAGACCAGGGTAGAAAATGTTAAGGGCTTTCCTACAGGGCGGGGCAGAGAAGTCTGGGTTGTGAGGGTTCTAGAATGTGGCTATGGAGAGAGGGTGTGGTCCAGCACTAGAGAGGAGGCTGAATGAGAAGTGTTCGGTGGGGAAATGAACCCTGGATAGTCCTCGCGAGGGGACGAGGGTGATCAGCATCACCTGTTACCCCTGTCTCACCTGTAGGAACTGCTCACTGTACTCGTCACCTCCTCCCGGATTTGCCTATTGAGGGCATCTGCCACGGCGCGCCCTTTGCCGCCTTCGAGCCCTGCGGCTTGGGCATGGGCAGCGGGTGTCTGCTCGTGCCCCTCCGAGCGACGCACCATCCAGGCCGGTCCTGCCTTCCTGCGTGTGTCACGCTCATCTGCACCAGATGCCTTTCCAGCTGCAGGGCCTCCCTCCTGGGTCAGGGACTGAGCTGGGGGCAGTGGCTTCTCTTCGTGCCCTTCTGTGCGAGTCACCATCCACGCGGGCCCGGCCTTCCTGCGTGTGTCGCGCTGGTCTGCACCAGAGGCCTTTCCAGCTGCAGGGCCGCCCTCCTGGGTCAGGGACTGAGCTGGGGGCAGTGGCTTCTCTTCGTGCCCTTCTGTGCGAGTCACCATCCACGCGGGCCCGGCCTTCCTGCGTGTGTCGCGCTGGTCTGCACCAGAGGCCTTTCCAGCTGCAGGGCCGCCCTCCTGGGTCAGGGACTGGGCCGGGGGCAGAGGCGTCTCCTCGTGCCCTTCTGTGCGAGTCACCATCCAGGCCGGTCCCGCCTTCCTGCGTGTGTCACGCTGGTCTGCACCAGAGGCCTTTCCAGCTGCAGGGCCGCCTTCCTGGGTCAGGGACTGGGCCGGGGGCAGCGGCTTCTCCTCATGCCCTTCGGTGCGAGTCACCATCCAGGCCGGTCCCGCTTTCCTGCGCGTGTCGCGCTGGTCTGCACCCGACGCCTTTCCTGCCGCCGGCACCCCGGCTCCTCCACCGCCTTCCGGGTCCCGGGCTTCCGTAGAGGTCTGCATGGTCCCGCGCTCTTGGCTCTGCGGACGACGCTTGGGCACCCCAAGAATAGACGGGGAAGGTTGAGAAGTCGAAGGGATCTGCACCGGCTTGGGGATCCAGGGGTGGTCCCCGCGGCGGGGGAGTGGCCAGGCGCGGAAGTCCTTCTGGTACTGGGTCTCGCGCTCGAAGGGCGCGTCGGAAGGCTGGTACTCGCTGCGCGGCCGGCAGCTGGGCTCTGGCCGCTGCACTTTCCAGGCGCGGTAGTCCTGTCGCATCACCGAGTCCGCGGTGCCTGAGCCGGAAGTGGAGCCCGAGGCCGCGCCCAGGCCCGGGCCACTCCGGCCGGGGGCGGTTGCACTCTCGCGGTCGCCGCTGGGCCCGGGCGCCGGCCCTGTTGCCCGGGCAACTACATCCGACTCGCCCTGGGCCGGCTGCGTCTCTATGGCGACAGCGCGCGAAGGGGGAGCTATCGCTGACTGCAGCGGCGCTGGCGGCTGCGGCGGGGCCCCTGGATGCTCCGTGGCCTCCGAGTACTTGGTGAAAACCAGCGGCACCGCAATGTCCGCCTTGTCCAGCTGGTTCCAGAAGCGGGCGATGCAGCAGGCCCTTGTGATGCACGGCCACGCCATGATGCTAGGTGCAAAACCGGTCCTCTCTCTCTTTTGGTGGTCCTAAATCAAACCCCCAATCTCCCTTTAACCCCAATCCAGACCCGACAATGTGATTCCCACCGCTTCCTCCCCCTAGCAGCCGTTTTCCTTGTCTTCCTCCCTCAAAGAGCACCTGGGGATGAGATACAGCTGAAATAAAGTCCACAAAGTCCCTCGATTACCGTCTCCAAACGCCTTCGGCAGAGGACCTGCTGTGGCCCGTGACGGATGAGAGCGAGGTTTGGCGTCCCAGAGTCCAGGCCTAGGGCGTCTGGGCGCGCCCTTCCTGCGGCTACGGTGTCACGCAGACCCCGGCCGGGCGAGGAGATGCTTGGCAAGGAGGCTATGGGCTTAAGCCATGGCGCAGAGAGAGGGCTGGGCAAATAGGCTCTTGTCTCCTTTCCGTCTGGTTCAAGTCGGCCTCCTAGGGCTTGGCAGCGGTCACCTCCAACCCAGACAGAGCAGAGAGTGCAGCTGCCTCTGCCGTATCGGTACCCCTGGTGATGCTGCAGCCGCTGCCGCCGCCGTCTCTACTGCAGAGAGGCGGCCCCACCCTTTTTTGCGGCTCAGCAAGGGAGGGGGGTGATCAAGAAAAGATGCTGAGAGTGTGCGCGCTGCAGAAAAAAATCACCTGCTGTCGTCAGCGCTCGCTGCTGAGAGGTTGCCCTCTCCCTGTCCCCTCCTCCCTTCTCCCTGGCAGCTCCTCCCTCTTCTGTTCCCAGGCAACAGCAGAACTGGGTCCTTGGTAGGTTCAAGTCCCAAGCTCTGAGGACTTGCTGTCCTTGGGTTGCTGGCTTCACATCCTGGATCCCAGGCTCCTCTTTGGTAAAATAGGCCCAACCACTGGATGACTGCGGATATTAAATTAAAAAGTATAAGAAACCCCCTCCCAATGAAATGTCTGTCTCAGAATAGATGCTTTTGTTCATTTTTAATTTTTTATTTTACTTTTAATTATGTGCTTGTGTCTCTGTGTGGGGTATATGCACGTGGATGTGGGTGCCTGTTGAGGCCAGAGGTGTCCAGATCCCCTGGTGCTGGAGTTACAGTTATGAGTTCCCATCCAACCCCATGTGGGCGCTAGGACCCAAACTCGGGTCCTCTGGAACATCAAAGTTTTTTAACCACTCAGCTATCTCTCCAGCCCCTGAACAGATACTTTTAAAAGGGAAGCTGCTGTTAATGGTCTGTCACCAGGCTGTACTTACACTCAGCGCTGCCGACTCCTGCGCTAAACCAGGCCTGTCTATATATAGGGCTTCCCCGGGTGTATGAGATTGGGAGATGCAGGCCTAGTGGTACCCTGGCTGCTCTTTCTCTCAGCAATCCTTGGGAAGCTGTGCTCTCTACCCTCTCAGGGAAAATCTCGTTCTTCTTCAGCCCAGAGGCAACACTTGGGGAAAGGAAGAGAAAGGAAAATTCTGGAAAGGGGTCTAAGGAGGGAGGGAAGCGATTGGGTGGGAGATAGTTCCCTGGGAAAGGGCAAAACTTTCCCTAAAGGCATTCTCTGTTGTATTCCTGCCTTACTTTCTACTTTGGAGTCGAACAGATTTAGGGGTCTAACAGACCTGGTTTGGCTCTGATATTCTCTTGGTGACTTGGGTTATCTTTGGAACGGAGGAGCTAATAGGTGCCTCAGGTTTCACAAGGAGAGTTAAGCGCTCACAGCAGAAGCCTGTAGTTCAATCACATATTCAGAGATTCAGATCCTGGCTTCTGTACTTCTGGCTGCAAGGCCATGCATGACAAATCATGGCAATCTTCTGACCCTTAATGTCGTCTCTGAACGAGGGTATCTATTCTGAACTCGCGAAGTTATTCTCAAAACTAAAATGACATAATTCACGGGAGTTACTTAGCTGCAGCACCTGGCATATGATAGTGGCTCTTTCGGCTGCTACTGTTAATACTCAAAAGGCCTGTCCAGAAGATCCACAGGCAGAGCCTCGAAGATAAACCACTCAGAAGCCTGCTCCAGGAGACCTCTCGCTTCCTCATTTAAAAAAAAAATTCATTTTCTAAAAATTTCTGTTATTTCTTTACTTTTAATTAAATTAATTAGTGTATGTATGTGATATGTATGTACATGTCCAGGGGAGGACATTGGGTATTCTGCTCTATCAATCTCGGCCTTTTTCTCTGAGACAAGGTTTCTCACTGAACTGGAGCTAGGCTGGCTGGCCAGCAAATCCTGCAGTTCTCCTGGCTTTGCCCCTCACAGTGCCAGGGTCCCAGGTGGTCATCTGGCCACACTCTGATTTCTTACTTCACTGCATGGGATTTGAACTCATGTTCTCATGCTTGCACAGCAAGGGAAATGCACTAGGAGGCCAGTTTGCACTGGGATGAAAGAGCATATGATCAGAAGGTGAGCATGCCCCCTAGTCAGTGCCCTGACCTGTCCCACCGGATTAACCCTTAAGAAGGAGACAAGGTCATGTTGTCAAGGTTCCATCCTTTATGATATAGATAAGGTCAAATAGTAAACAGTGTTTCAGATTAGTTCTGACTTAGTAATAAGCCCTAAAGATCCTTCCATAGCTTGGTATCTCATTTCTTTTTTTCTGGGCTGAGTAACATTTTTATATGGACACACCATAGTTTATTTATCCATTCACCTACTGAATGGCATGCTGGTTGCTTCAATGTTTGGGGAATTATAAATAAAGCTGCTAAAACAGTGTATATATTTTTCTACTGACATAAGCTTTGAACGCCTTTGGGTAATTATCAAGGAAAAGGATTGTGAGCACATGGTCGAAGGATGGTTAGTTTTATAACAAAGCGAACTGTCTTCTACTGTGGTTGTACCAGTTTGGAGTTCTCAGCATTAACAAATGAGAGCTCCCATCTCTCCACCCCTTGCTGGTGTTTGGTGCTCTCTGTATTTTGGTTTCTTGTTGCTGTAATTTGCAAGTCTCTGCAACATACTATAGTGAACATTCTCTTCTTATGCCAGTTTGCCCAGGTCCAGCTACTTTGGTGAGGGATCTGTTCAAGAGGTTGTTCTCAACCTCCACTGCATGCTGTGGCATACCCACCCACACACATACACACTCAAAATAAATAAATAAATAAATAAATAAATAAATACACGCAAAAGTCTAATATTTAGTAGGCTTTATCCTAGGACTGAGCACTGGTTTAATAGCAGAAATGTGTAGATATAATTCTACCCACACATATTAAAGTGTAAGAGCGTACATCATCTCAAAAGCGTGATCATATCTGACACCCGATAATCAGTTCTTAAAATATCCTAGAAAGTAGACCTTCCCTAGTACATCAAAGGTGCCTACCCTGCTTCATGCTTTATTGTGAAATGTTGGGCTCTTTCCTTCTACCACTACCGACCAGGGGACCATGGGGCACAGTCACAAGGCTTCAGTGATGAAGCTGTGTAGGTCTTGGAGGACTCACAGGACTTCTGCTGAGGCTGTCGTGAGATCAGAACTAGGAATGAAAGAAAGCAGGATAATGACATCTTTGAATTCTGAAATCAGAATAAAAGAACGGTAATATTTTAGGATCATGAAACATCCTAGAATCTCAAAGTAGTAAAATGACAGAGTTCCAGAATCACAGACTAAATGAATATTAGAATATTAGGTCAAATATTAGAAGCTAGACATCACAGACTCATACACATGTGTACATGAATACACACACACACACACACACACACACACACACACTTCACTGGTTGTTGCTGTAGGCTATCATAGACTGAATGTATGTGTCCACCAAACACATATGTTGCTAAAACCCTAACACTAAGGGGCTAGCATTGGGGGAAATATAGAGAAGGACCGACTCTCCTCCCCCCATCCGATAAAAGCCCGATAAATAAGAAGAGGAAGAGGCCGGAGTTCTGTGTTCGCAGCATCTGTAAAGCAGGAAATGGGCCCTCAGCAGACACCACTTCTATCAGTGCTTGGGTCTTGTACTTCCCAGGCCCTGGAACTGTGGGAAATGAACATGTGTTGTTTCAGCTCTGGGTCTATGGTGTTCTGATACAAAAACCCAAACAGGCTAAGATACACAGTAAACACATCTTCTCTTTACTGAACTAAAAGAAAAAGTTTCTTTAGACCGCATTAGAAACATTTTGAAGACATATTTTTTTTTTAAAGTATAACGTCCTCAGATTTCTAAGTAGTCTGTCATTCATTATCAGGTCCAAATATTACACTAAGCAAGATCACCTGACGCTCTGCCACTCTTTTGTTACTCATGGAATTTTCATCTGTCAATTTTAGCAACTATTGATGTCTCTTGCCTAGCACACGTATTACAATAATGTTTGTGAAATGGTGATTTTTCTGCCTCCATTATTCCTCTACTAGCTGGAGTCTGCTTATAACACTATGGATTCATGAATATTTTTCTTGTGGGTTTAATACATTATTTCACTTTCTATTTTGAGGATTACATTGTCCAGATTTTGCATGTGGGAGTTCTTGGTGATTGCTCTGAGACACCTTTGAAAAAAATGGCCCAGATACATTTTAAATTCCATCCTAAACATACTCCTTCCCTGCCTTCCTTCAATATTGCCATCATGTGGAAGAAGGCATAAATGCATGTTTGATGTGTGTTTCTTAAATATACATGAGTCAACAAATGTGTATTCAACATTTTTTTCTGAATGATATCGTCCTTTTCGTCTTCTCCTCCTTCTCCTTCTCCTCCTTCTCCTTCCTGAGATGGGGTTTCTCTGTGTAGCCCTGGCCTGGCTGTCTTGGAACTCACTCAGTAGACCAGGCTGTCTTCAGAGATCCGCCTTCGTCTGCCTCCCAAGTGTTGGGATTAAAGGCATGTGCCATCACTGCCTGGTTTATATCATCCCTTTAGAAGCTTTCTCAAGACTGAGAAGATGGCTCCATGGGTAAAGTGCTTGCTGGACCAGGTTGAAGACCTGAATTCAGGTCCCCAGAACACACATAAAAGTTGGGGATGGCTGTATGTGTCTGTTAACTGAGGGTAGAGACAGGTGAACTAAAAACAATTAAGACTTATTTATTTTACTTTATGAGTATGAGTGCTTTACCTACATGAATGTTCCCCTGGAATTGGAGTTACAGATGGTTGTGAACCACCATATAGGTACTTGGAACTGAACCTGGGTTCTCTGCAAGAGCAGCAAATGCTACTAGACAATGAACCATCTCTTCAGCTCTAATAAGTGGCTCTTTAAGGAACTGTCCTTCCATTGACATTCCCATAAGTTTTATTTATTTATTTTGTTTTTTTGAGATAGGGTCCCTCTATGTAGTCCTGGCAGTCCTGGAACTCACTATGTACACCAAGCTGGCCTCGAACTCACAGAGATCTTCCTGTCTCTGCCTCCCAAGTGCTGAGATTAAACATAAAAGAAGATACATATGTGTGTCTTTGCACATTAATGCAGGTGCCTATAGAGGCCAGAAGAGGGCGTCAGATCTCCTGGAGCTGGCATTAAAGATGCCTGTGAGCGGCCTGATATGGGTGCTGAGAACTGCTGGGGCCCTCTGCAAAGGCTGTATGTGCTCTTAGCGTGAGCCACCTCTCCAGCCCTCCTCTTAAAATGACTTGTGGCAGAACCCTCTCTGTTTCGTCTGATTCAGAAGAACTCCCTGTTCCTGGGTTATTTCAGTCCAGGCTAACGGTGCTCTTTCCTTTCTAGACTTCCTTACAGCCGCAGGTAGTCAGGCAACATGGCTTTCCCAGTGAAGAATAAACAGAAGACCCTTGGGGATTTCTGAGAAAATAGTGGCTTTCTGACACGGGAGTCTTCCCTTCTGCCTTCCCTCCTCTGCCACCTTCATTTGTGGAAACTGGACATGACCTAGAGTCAGACCCCTGTTTGTCTGCGTGAGGAGACAAGCTTGAGAACAGAAACTGCCACCTAAAGATTGTGGAGATGTAGACAGAAGGAACCTGGACCTGCCGGCGGCTCTGTGAGGGCTACACTGGCCTCCTTGAATTCTGTTTGCCTTTAGTCTCTGGACTTTCCTTTTTCTGTTCGGCTTTAGAATTTTTTTTTTTTTTTTTTTGGTTTTTTGAGAAAGGGTTTCTCTGTGTAGCTTTGCGCCTTTCCTGGAACTCCTGAAACTCACTTGGTAGCCCAGGCTGGCCTCGAACTCACAGAGATCCGCCTGGCTCGGGCCCCCCCCCCCCCCCCCCCCCCCCCCCCCCCCCCCCCCCCGAGTCCTGGGATTAAAGGTGTGTGCCACCACTGCCCGGCTAGAATTTTTTTTTTTTTTTTTTTTTTTTTTGGTTTTTTGAGACAGGGTTTCTCTGTGTAGCTTTGCTAGAATTTTTTTATGAGAAAAATAAACACATTTTTGGCAGGTCAGTTTCCTGTGACTTGTAGCCGAGTACAAACCTTACTGGAGTCAGCAATGGTTTTAAGTTTTCTGTGTTTCTTTAAAAGTGTTCTTTGAGATCCGGAATAGTGACATGGGTCTTTAATCCCAGCACCCCAGAACCAGAGGCAGGTAGATCTCTGTGAGTTCGAGGCCAGCTGCACAGTGAGACCCTGTCTCGGGGGAGGGGGATATGCTATGTTTTGTTTTGTAAAAGAACATTTGAGCTGTTTCTATTTGGGAATATTAAAGCATTATGCTTTTTTTTTTAAAGATTTATTTATTTATTATGTATACAGAAGAGGGTGCCAGATCTCATTACAGATGGTTGTGAGCCACCATGTGGGTGCTGGGAATTGAACTCAGGACCTCTGGAAGAGCAGTTGGTTCTCTTAACCTCTGAGCCATCTCTCCAGCCCGCATTATGCTTTTATGAGAGACAGAGAGACAGAGAGGCAGAGAGACACAGAGACACACAGAGAGACAAAGAGACACAGAGAGAGACAGAGAGACAGAGATAGAGTTCTTTGAGCAGTATGCCTTTTCCTCGCTGACAGGCAATGCCTCCTCTAACATGCGGTAATTTTTATACTCATGAGGCTCTGTGTATAAACAAGCATTTTGTTATATTGGTTTATTTACTTATTCCTGGCCAAATGATAGAAATTATTGTGGGTGTTAATAATCAACAGGGCGAATTTCTCCTCTCTATCCCCTCCTTCTCCTCCTGGTTTTCTGTGTGGTTATTTATCTTTCCACAAATATATCTGAGTTCTTACTAACTACCAGGTCCCATTTCACACTGTGTGACCCAACACTGAGCAAAGCAAGGAAGACTCTGTGCTCCTGTGTGCCCCTTGGGCATTGCAAGTTACACTTCCTCTTTCCCTATTCATTTTTGAGTCAGTCTGTCCAATTCTTGACAATTTTAATAGAAAGTCTTATGAAAAGTTTCATGGGATTGCATTCAACTTATTGAATATTTTAGGAATTTCTATGTTCTGACTTTTGAGGCTGTCTACTCTTGAAGACATCACTCTGTTCATGTGATTCTTCTGCGATGCTCCTTGCCCCTATCCCAGGTAGAAATGGGATGACTTTGCAATGTTTTGTTCTTAAATAATTACAGGCCTGCAGTTTCAGAACCAGTGCAGGGAGGTTCCCAGTGCCCATCACGCAGGCTTTCGATGGTGAGGTCTCAATTATAGCACACTATCAAAACAAAGAAGTTGGCATTAGCATCACAGTTAACTATACTACAGACTTGATTTGGGTGTTACTGGACTTCCATGTGTTTGGCTCGTGTCTTTAAGTACTGCCCTATGACACTTCATTCCCTCTGACGTCACAGATGTCATAGAACGGTTCCATCACCATGCTGCCTCTTCCTCATCACACCCTCCCAGATCACCTTGGTTTCTCCAACAACCACTGGTCTAGTCTCCATCTCTAGAGTCCAGACCGTCGAGAATATTACGTAGATGTAATTACGGCACAGAGATCCTTGAGGGTCATCTTTCTCCACTCACTTCATTCGTGAAAATTCATCCAACCTGTTGCAGGTTTCCTTTTTTGGATGAGTAATATTCCAGTGTCTAGAGATGCTATGTTTTGTTTTGTGAAAGAACATTTGAGCTGTTTCTATTTGGGAATATTAAAGCATTATGCTTTTATGAATTTCATGTACAAGTACTCTCTATTGTTTCTCATGAGCATAAATGCTAGATTCTATAGTATGCATGTTTAACTTTTAAAGAAACAGCCAGACTGATTTCCAGACTATTTTACACTTCCTTAGCTTCCCTATACCCTTGAAAAGCCCCAGTGATGTGTGTGTGTGTGTGTGTGTGTGTGTGTGTGTGTGGTTTTTCAAGACAGGGTTTCTCTGTTTAACAGTCCTGGCTGTAACTCACTTTGTAGACCAGGTTGGCCTTGAACTCACTGAGATCTGCCTGCTTCTGCACCCCTAGTGCTGGGATTATGGGCATGTGCTACCATGCCCAGTGCACCAGTGGTTTTTATTTTGCCCATTCCAATAGATATACGATATTATATCCATCAGCTTTCTGTCACTGTGACAGAATACCTGAGGTGGTTGCTTTATAAGGAGGAAAGGTTTGTTTTTGACTTAGTGTTACAAGCTTCAGTCCGCGGTCATTTGGTACCCTTGTTATCTTAGTTCTTTTTCTATTGTTGTGACAAAACACCATGACTAAGGAGACTGATGGGAGGGTTTGTTTGAGGTTACACTTCTAGAGGAGTAAGAGTCCATCGCCATCACAGCAGGGAAACACGGCAGCAAACACCAAGCGTTGGCAGCAGGAATCACTGAGAGCTCATGTCTCCAACTATAGACAGGAAACAGAGAACTAACTCAAATAGTCAGTCTTGATGCCTCAAAGCCGTCCCCCACCCCCCAGGCCCCCCAACCCCCCACCCCCGCCAACACACACACCAGTGACATACTTCCTTCAGCAAGGCCACACCTTCCAAATCTCCAAACACCTACCAAATGGGACCAAATATTCCCATGCCTGGTCTGTGGGGGCATTCTTATTTAAACCACCACACTCGCCTTTAAGGCAGTTGTGAGGTAGCACAAAGTGACAGGGAGCCCCACAGCAGAAGATATCTCAGGGACAGCTGGTAAACAAAGACAGAGGACAAGGTCCCAACATGCCCAGGGCATGGCCCCAGGATCCTAACTTCTTTGCAGAAAGTCCCAGGTCTCAAAGGTTCCACCAGCTCCCAATAGAGCCATGACTAGGAATCATAAAAAACACATGTTTTTTACAAAGGCACTCAAGATTCCAGCTCCAGCATATTACAGGTTTTTACTGTGCATTTCCCTATATTTGCGACGTGGAACATCTTCCCATGGCTTCCTTGAAAGGATGTACTTTAAACATGCAGCATTGAAATTAATTATGATTAGCCGGGCGGTGGTGGCACACGCCTTTAATCCCAGCACTCGAGAGGCAGAGCCAGGCGGATCTCTGTGAGTTCGAGGCCAGCCTGGGCTACCAAGTGAGTTCCAGGAAAGGTGCAAAGCTACACAGAGAAACCCTGTCTCGAAAAACAAAAACACACACACAAAAAAAAGAAGAAGAAATTAATTATGATTATAGGCTAGCCATCATTACCAGCTTTCAGGACTATCCAGAAAACATTAATGTGTCTGTGAGGCTGTTTTCAGAGAGGTTTCACTGAGGAAGACATACCATGAATTGGGCAACACCATCCCTGTGGGGTCTGGCCTGGAAAAAGGAAAACAGGAGTCCGGTCTGTTGGCTCTCAGACTTTTTATACCATCACTCAAGAAGCAGAGAGGCAAGCAGGTCTCTGTGAGTTCAAGGTCAGCCTGGTCTACATAGTGGGTTCCAGGCCAGATCCTATCTCAAAAAGAGAAGAAGGAGGCTGGAGAGAGGGCTCACTCGTTAGTAATGCTTGCTGTTCTTCCGGAAGACCTGAGTTCTGCTCCCAGCATTCATATTGGGTGGCTCACAACCACCTGTAGTTCCAGCTCCAGGGAATCCAACACCCACTTCTGGCCTCCAAAGGCGCCTGCAGTATACACATACATAAAAATAAAATAAAATTTTCTTTTTCAAAGTTAAAAGAGAGAGGGAGAGAGGGAGAGAGAGAGAGAGAGAGAGAGAGAGAGAGAGAGAGAGAGAGAGAGAGAGGGAGGGAGGGAGGGAGGAAGGGAGAGAAGGAAATTGAGCTGAGCACCGTGCAACACTACTCCCTGCACCCTGACCGTGGGCTGATGTGACAGCCACCATACCTTCCCCACCAGGATGGACTGTGCCCTCAAATCGTGAGCCAAAATAAACCCTTTCTTCTCTTTTAAAAACAGATTTGTGCCGGGCGGTGGTGGCGCAGAGAAACCCTGTCTCGAAAAAAACAAAAAAACAAAAACAAAAACAAAAACCAAAAAACAGGTTTGCTTTTATTTTTAATCTTGTGTGTGCGTGTGTGTGTGTGTGTGTGTGTGTGTGTGTGTGTGTGTGTGTGTATGTGTGTGTGTGTGTGTGTGTGTGTGTGTGTGTATGTGTGTGTGTGTGTGTGTGTGTGTGTATGAGTGTATGTACATGAGTACAGGTGACTAGAGGTGTCAGATCCCCCTGGATCTGGTGTCACAGGCAGTTGTGAGCTGCCTGACGTGGGTGCTGGGAACCAAACTCAATACAGGCCCTTAACTGCTGAGCCATCTCCCCAACCCAAACTTTTCCCTTAAGTTGCTTGTTAGCAGGAATTTTGCCACGGCTATGAGAAAAGTAACTAACACAATAAGCAATGTGGTTGTCAAGTGTTCTTCATGTACCCATTTCTTTCTTCTCAGAGACCACTCAAAATTCCCCACTATTCACAAACTGTAAATCGCCTTGAATTTATTGTTTACATAAATGACAGACTTCCTCCTTTCTCATTTTTATACCTCTCATGTCTTTCTCTTGGCCAGTCACCATTACTGCGTCTCTAGAATTATTTTTCTGAATTTTTTTTCCCCAGTTTTTTAAGACAGGGTTTCTCTGTTGCCCTGGCTGTCCTAGAACTTACTCTGCAGACCAGGCTGGCCTTGGACTCAAAGTTTCAACGGTCTCTGCCTCCCTAGTGCTGGGACTAAAGGCCTGTGCTACCACCACCTGGCTTATTTTCCTGGACTTTATTAAGAATGTTCCAGTAATTCCCCATTAAGTACGATGGTGAATTTTGACATAAAATATTTAGAAACTATCCATCAACTTCTATTTGACTCAGAAAGCCTTGTAAAAAAAAACTCTAGAAGAGATGATGGACTTATAAAAATGCTTTTTCAGTCTCTTTATAGACAACCATATCGTTCTCACTTTGATTTGTCGACATATTAATTATAATAACAGTCATTCCTATTCAGCCATGCTCGCTTTTTTGATAGAGCACCAGTTCGGTGGTGATGTGTTGTTCTTCTAAATGTGCTTCAGAGTACCCCTACTAAATTGTTAGGGGTTATTGTATTAATATTCATGAATGAGTTTACTCTATCCTTTTCCTTTTGCTGGGCTTTTCGGCAGCTTTCGGCAGGGTTGCTGGCAGGTGTGGCTTTCTGAGAAGTGTGGCAGCGCCTTCCTCTCCCAAGCTCCATGAAGGGCAAATGGAATTCAATCTGCACTTTTCCTGAGGACCTGACATAACTCACCTGGGAATCCCCTGCACCCTGGGGACCTTCATGTGCCTGTCTGTCACAGGGATCATGTCATCCCCCTCTTGAAGACCCGTTCTCAGGGTCCCACTGCCCCTGGAATAAAAGCCGATTCCTAACCATGACTTTCGATACCCTGCATGAGCCTGCTCTGAGCATCCTGCTCTCGCTCAGTTCCCGGTTGTTGACTGTGCCCCAGTCACCTCGCTGCCTGTCTGCTACTGAAACACAGATTGGAAAGAGCCTAATGTGAGGTCCCTCAGTCCTCTTCTGTCACTCTGTTCCCTTAATATGTAGCGCCTTCTACTCTAGAATCACCTTACTCACTTTAAAACCTAGTTGTTAGGTGGTGCTGGTTTACTCCTTTAATCCCATCACTCAGGAGGCAGAGGCAGGCGGATCTCTGTGAGTTCCAGGCCAGCCTGGGCTACAGAGTGAGTTCCAGGCCAGCCACCAAAGCCACACAGAGGAACATTGTCTTGAAAAACAAAACAAACGAAAACCTATTTGTATGTAATGCCCCCTCTCCCACCCTACTGTTAGCTGCTAAGCTCTTTGAGTTCCCTGGGATCTTGCTTGCTTTATTTACCCTATTTCCATCTTACAATTATATTTATAACGAGGCAGATAGAAAAAATAAGTCCATCGAATAAATCAATCAGAGGATCGGTAAAAGGGACATCTGAAAGGAAACTGGTACCGTCGTCAGAGAAAGATAGGAAAGGGCGTCAGTTAGCACAGAGTTCGGCTCTGAACAAGTTTAACGACAGCAAAGAAGCCAAGTGAGACACCCCGGTAAATCTTTGGAGACAGGATGGAGGGAAATGAAGGGGTTGACCACACAGATTTGAAAGTTACTCTTACACTTTGATTAATGCATGTCTTCCCCCGCCTGCTCTAGTGGGTGTGGTGGTCATGGTGGTGACGAGATGGGATGGTGATGGTGGGGATTAAAGAGACGAGGGAGTGATGGCGGATGATGGAGATGATTATGGCAAGGGTAGGAATGGTAATAATTTTGATGGTAGTGGTAGTGATAATGGTGGTGGTGATGGTGGTGTCTTAGTTAGAGTTTTATTGCTGTGAAGAGACACCATGACCACGGCAACTCTTATAAAGGAAAAACATTTAACTGAGGATGGCTTACAGCTTCAGGGGTTCAATCCATTATCGTCATGGCAAAAAGTATGGTGGCGTGCAAGCAGATGTGGTGCTGGAGAAGGAGCTGAGAGTTCTACATCTTCATCCACAGGCAGCGGAAGGAGACTGTACCACACTGGGTCTAGCTTGAGCAAAGGAGACCCCAAAGCCCGCCCCCACAGTGACACACTTCCTCCAGCAATGCCACACCTACTCCAACAAGGCTACACCTCCTAATAGTGCCACTCCCTATGGGCTAAGCATTCAAATACACGAGTCCCTGGGGGCCATGCCTATTCAAACCACCACAGGTGTAATGATGGTGGTGGTGATGGTGATGATAGTGGTGGTGGTGATGGTGGTAGGGATGATGGAGATGATGATGGCAGGGGTAGGGATGATAATAACTTTGGTGGTAGGGATGGTGATGATGGTGGTGGTGATGGAGATGGTAATGGTGGTAATAATGGTATTGGTGGTGGTGGTGGTGGTGATGATGATCATGATAGTAGTGGTGGTGATGGTGGTAGTTACTGTTGTTTGCTTTTTTCTCTTTTGGGGGGCCCACCACCCAACTCCCAAATCAACCACATACGGAAGCTTATTCTTAATTATGAATGCCCGGCCTTAGCTTGGCTTGTTTCTTGCCAGCTTTTCTTAACTTTAAATTAACCCGTCTGTCTTTTGCCTCTGGGCTTTCCCCATTCTCTCACTTCTGTAAATCTTACTCTTACTCTGTGGCTTGCTGTGTAGACGGGTGGCTGGCCCCTGGAGTCCTCCCCCTTCTCTCACTCCTAGATGTCCTCTCCTCCCAGATTTCTCCTGTTTATCCTCTCTGCCTGCCAGCCCCGCCTATCCTTTCTCCTGCCTCGCTATTGGCTGTTCAGCTCTTTATTAGACCATCAGGTGTGTTAGACAGGCACAGTAACACAGGTTCACAGGGTTAAACAAATGCAACATAAACAAAATAATATTCTTTCTTTTTTTTTTTTTTTTTGGTTTTTCGAGACAGGGTTTCTCTGTGTAGCTTTGCGTCTTTCCTGGAACTCACTTGGTAGCCCAGGCTGGTCTCAAACTCACAGAGATCCGCCTGGCTCTGCCTCCCAAGTGCTGGGATTAAAGGTGTGTGCCACCACCGCCCGGCTTTCAAAATAATATTCTACAGCAGGTAGTGATGGCAGTGGTGGTGGTGATGCTGATGATGTTGGTGATGGAGATGATGGTGGTGATGGAGATAATGATAATGATGGTGGTGGCACTCCTTATGAGGATGGCATCTGGAACGTTCTTTAGAGACCCTGCTCCCTACTTATCAAGCCCAGAAGCATTGTCCATGGTTATGTGATCAGCACATACAAATTGGTGGACAGAGGCCAGGCCAAGTTTATGCTGCCATCTTTGCAGGATGACTACAGTTTGAACAGAAACTGGACACCAGCCATCCACTTCCTGTAAGGAAAATACATCAGCAGCAATCCATCAAAACTGGGTTGCTGACATAGACTGTTTCATGATGAGTGTTCAAATTAAGTTTTTTATTCTATTTTAAAATATAAGCCTTCTCTTTGGGCTTAAGTCGTCAGGTCAAGTGGGATGCCCAGGGGAGGAGTTTTTCTTTAGTCAGTTTGCATTGGTGACTGCCAGAGAGCGAGGCCTTGATCCCAGCCCAGAGGATATACATTTAGCCTTCTGCACCTCTGCAGAAAGACATGGGACACTAGACTAGAGACTCTGGGGATAGTGGAGGGAGAGCAGGGGCTGTTGAGAATGGAGAAACACCTCTGACAGGAGGCAGAGTGAGAACACCACCCGGTAGAGGCCCCAGCATCCATCAGCAGTGAAGAAAACAGGCCTCCTGTCTTTCTCACATAGGATCAGACACCCGGGTGTCCTCGTGCCAGGAACCAGGGAAGTGGGGAAGGGAGCTGGCCAGACTGAGAGTCGTGGTGGTTGAGCAGACTGTGGACTAAAAATACGTGGAGGAGAGGAAACCGTTGCATATCACACGAGCCCACGCCTTCTGACTCCACCGCTGCCACTCACCACAGCCCACAGATCTGTGAGTTTGGGACACTGAAATGAGACCAAAGTCTGCAAGAGCCTGTGCTTCTGGCCTCTGAGTTCACAGAGGAGACAAAGTTGAAGAAAGCTGGAGTCAGCATCACGCAGTCATGGAGAGGTGATATCAGAGCGGCACCAGGAGGTAACAGGCAGTACAGGCTGTAGAAGCCGAGAATTTCCCAAGCGCCCCCAGGGCAGGGACCAAACCTCTGTCCCCTCTGTTCTCCTCCTCCTCAGAACCTTTAGGGCACAGCAGGAATGACCTTGATGACCAAGGAAGTGAGGTGCTGGGACCTCTCCTCTCCCAGCCACTGGCTGTGCTATGAGGAAGCCCTAAGAGCTTTGAGGGCCAGGCCTCATTGAAGAGACTCAAGATGCTTTGAGTAATTGCTTTCTACCTTCAAATTTAGGAGGTTTTCAAGGACTTACACAGAGAACAGCGGCTCACATCTTTAATCCCAGCACTCAGAGGCAAACAGATAGATCTCTGGGTGTTTGAGGCCAGCCTGGTCTGCATGAGAGTTCCAGGATAGCTAGAGCTACATAGAGAGACCCTGTCTTTAAAAAACAAACAATAACAACAACAACAAAAAAGCCTACACTTGAATTATTTAAGCCTTCAGAAGAATGTATTGGTTCCAAGATGAGATCAGAAAACAGCAGCATTGAAATAAACACACATTTGGAGGAGAAGTTGGCTCAGTCTATAAGTGCTTACTCTGCAAGCATAGGGACCTGAGTTTGGATCCCCAACACTCACATCAAAAGCCTGGCACCGCAGTAATCCCAGCGAGGGGGAGGGGGACACAGGCTAAGAAAACCTACAAAAACCAAGATACCCCACAATGGCTTCTGGTCTCCACATGCATGTGCTCACACATGCACACGCACAAACATGTAAACACATATAATATGTTCCCGTACCCCCAAATAAATGATTAAATGTTTAAATAAATGTCTACAAGTGCAAGATTTTTAAAAAGACTTGCTTATGGGGCTGGAGAGATGGTTCAGCAGTTAAGAGCACCAGTTGCTCTTCCCGAGGATCTGGGGTCAATTCCTAACACTCACATGGCAGCTCACAGCTCTTTGTAACTTCAGTTCTGGGGGATCCAACACCCTCACACAAGCATACATGTCGGCAAGACATCGATGCACATAAAATAAATTATTAAAAATTACTTATTTTTATGTTATGTGTAGGTGATTGTATATATGGCATGTATACCATATGAGTGTCTAGTGCCCTCAGAGGCCAGAAGGGAGCACTGGACCCTGGAAATGGAGTTACAGTCAACCGTGAGCCACCACGTCAGGGCTGGAAACTGAACCTAAGGCCTGTACCAGAACAGCAAACACTGTGAACGTCTGAGTCATTTCTCCAGCCTCAGTACAGTTTTCTGCCAACTAATCAAGAGGAAGCCAGGTCAACTTCAACTCAACTGTTATACACGAGTTCAAGTTTCAAAAAAACAGAATGAGTAATATACTCTTCCCCAAACTGGAGATAATAAAAACCCTTTTAAAACATTTATAGTCCATTTATAATGCTCATTACGGTGAAGGTGGACCTCCGGTCCCAGCAGGCCTCAAGAGAACTCTTCTAGCCTGGCAGAACGAGGTCCCTTAGGGTCACGGCAGTTGGCTCTAGAGGGAAATGGGACTGAGTGTAACAACTGAGCAGCTGTGGTGACGCCGGGGCCATTTCCATCAGTAACTGTGCTCTCTTAAGAAACACTGACGAGGTCCAAAGGTAAGGGGGCCCCACGGGCTGTACATGGGAACAAACCCTGCCTGAGCAAGAGAGCAACACGGTTAGAAATCGGTTCCAGGAACGCCAGTGATTTCCGCTGTGGAGGAGGGGATGGACGGGATGTGAAGGCTGGAGAAGTAAGTTCTTAGGTGAGGCCAGGAAGGAGGTGCTCAGGTGGATGACAGCATGGACTGGGGAGACTGGAGCGGGAAGACAGATTTGAGAGCTGTACCTCTGGTAGAAATAACTGGACTTTCTAAAGGACTAAAAGTGGGGGTGCTGAGGAGATGCCTGAGTGAGTAAAACGCTTGCTGTGTAAGCACGACTACCTCAGTTCAGACCCCCAGCACCCACATACAGAGCTGGGCACAGCAGTGCACCCCTGCAATTCCAGGGCTGGTGAGGCAGAGACAACCTCTGGACTCTGTACTGATGCACACGTGGGCATACGTTTGAACATGTGCACCCCTAAAAAAAGAACCGAATAAGAGGTAAGGAAGGAGGAGTTTGGGTCTCCTGCCCCAGAGCCCTGGGTTGAGGGGCAGGTGGGTGGTGGGGTTACCCAGAGCCAAGAAGTACAAAGACAGGAAACGTCAGTTTGGGGCATTGAAGACTTGGAGGGTTTATAGGGTATTTGAAGTGATCTGCCTGTGACTCAAAGTGACCTTTTGGTATCAAAAGGTGAGCCCAAGATTCAGGGCACAGAGGAGGAGGTATTGTCAGGTTCAGCCGAGCACAGATTTCTTTCCCTGGAGGCCTACAAGGCACATCCTCGTGCCGCTGCATACATCGCTCACTTATCCCACCCACCAAACTTCTGAGGATGCTCCTGGTCTACTGGCAGTGAGGCAGGTCCAGGGAGGTGGGAAGAGCTCTCCACTTTAGAAGTCAGGCCTTTCCTCTCCCACTGGATGACTGCAGCAGGCTCCAGAGGAAGGGATGCAGCTCCAGAGGAAGGGATGCAGCTCCAGAGGAAGGGATGCAGCTCCAGAGGAAGGGATGCAGCTCCAGAGGAAGGGATGCAGCTCCAGAGGAAGGGATGCAGCTCCAGAGGAAGGGATGCTTGGCTCTCAAACACAGGCCAGGACAGCCAGCTGGGCATGGTAGTGCACCTGCGCACCTTTAATACCCAGCGCTTGGGAAGCAGAGATGGGGCATCTCTGTGAGTTTGAGCCTAGATCGATCTATATAGTGAGTTCCAGGCCAGCCAGGGCTACGGAGTGAGACACTGTCTCAAAAAGGCGGGGAGGTGTGGTACAAAGAGATCTGGTCACGAGCTGGGGAAGAGACAAACGGTAGGGAACTGAGCCTGGGGAGGGGCTGTAATTGTCCCAGGCTGCTGTGTCAAGACACCCTCAGACAACAGAAATTGATACCTATGGAGTCTGGAAGTCAGTGTAATAGTTAATGCAGACTGTGAACTTGACTGGATTTAGAATCTATTAGGAAAGAAGCCTCTGGGAGTGTCTACGAAGCATTTCCAGAGGGCTTTCACTGGGAAGGAAACCTCCCCCAGAGCTAGATGGAGCCGTTCCCCAGGAGCTCAGATCACAGGCTGCACGAAAAGGACAACAGAGAAAGCCAGCCTAGCAGAAGCCTCCGTGTGTGTGTGTGTGTGTGTGTGTGTGTGTGTGTGTGTGTGTGTGTGTGTGTGTGCAGCTCCAGAGGAAGGGATGCAGCTCCAGAGGAAGGGATGCAGCTCCAGAGGAAGGGATGCAGCTCCAGAGGAAGGGATGCAGCTCCAGAGGAAGGGATGCTTGGCTCTCATGGTGGAATATACCCCTAACCCTGAGTCAGCATACACCCTTCCATGTTGAGGTGCTTTTGTTTGGGTATTCTGTCATAGCAACGAGGAAATAGTGTCACATCAAGCTTAAATGTGTGTCAGCAAGGTGGGTTCTGCTGGATGCTCCGTGAGAGGCCAGATCATCTTCGGTCTCTTGGCGTGGTCTCTCCCTGTATTCAAAGAGCATCTTCCCAAGCGTCTCTTGTCAATCTCCATGTAGCCGCCTTCTGTGCTTCTGGTTCGTGTCACTCTCTTACAAGGATCATTGTGATTACATCGGACAACCAAGTAGGGGGTCACATGAGGTGACTTCAGACTCTCCTTCAGTCATACCTACTATATATCTCTTCCTGTATATAAAGCATTGTTCACGGTTCTGGGGGTTAAGATATGACTGTCTTGGGTGGGGGTGGGGATGTTTATCCTTCCATTTATGTCCAGCAAATGCATCATTATCAGGGCAGGAAGAACTGCATTCAGCCCTGAGAGCCAACACTGTAGCTGTAAGGCTTGGGCCCACTGGTTATGTTCTAACAGTTAGGCAAGCAGGGTCGGAAACAGCCAGGTTGAACCACGCTGAAGGCTCGCTAGAGATAGACTTCTCAAAGCCCCTACCATGTCGTGCTCTCCAGCTTTAATCCTAACTCATCACGGAGCCTTACTAACAGCATCCTACAATACAGTGTGGACATTGCTGAACTGGCCAGCCTGCTGCATGGGCTGTGCAGCGTGCAGAAAGGGACCCTCAGAAGAGTAGCTACTTCCTTCAACTCTCAGAAAGGTTGAAGTGGGCGAGAGACCCTCAGCTTGGCATTTCCCCCTTTAGTGAACACATCTCCCAGCAGGAGGTGAATAGAGGTCCCTGGGTTAGAGATTCCTGTTTGCTGCCTCGGAGGAGTTCACCTTACAATGTCAAAGTGAGGAGACGTAGTACCATGGTCCTGGCATCAGTGGGGAGAGAGGGCAGAGTTCACATTGGCCATGCTGGTTTGGAATTCCTTGTAATGTCTAAGTAAAGAACACAACTGCTGCCGGGCGGTGGTGGTGCACGCCTTTAATCCCAGCCCTTGGGAGGCAGAGGCAGGCGGATCTCTGTGAGTTCGAGGTCAGCCTGGGCTACAAAGCGAGTTCCAGGAAAGGCGCAAAACTACACAGAGAAACCCTGTCTGAAGAAAAAAAAGAACACAACTGCTGGTCTGGAACAACGAACTTGGGGTGGTCACCCATATCAGGAGGAAGGCCACCTGTGTGAGGAACAGAGAAAATGTCTGGACCTAGTGGGTTCACAATGATCTCATATCAGGAGGAAGGTCACCTGTGTGAGGAACAGAGAAAATGTCTGGACCTAGTGGGTTCACAATGATCTCATTAGAACAAACAAAAGGCAAAGAAAAGTGTCATTTCTGTGGTAAGCTGCAGTGATGTACACCTCTGGGATTGCTTCTCCCTCTGAAGATGAGGTAACATCTCATCCTCATAGTACCTGACACTCAGGGCAGAAGCTCAGAATCCTCTATCCTGACAGAGAACAAACAGCTCTTCTCCAGGCGAAGCCCGCGAGGTGGGACTAGTCAGCCCACATCCAAGCCCAACTCTGGACTCCTGACTCTGAGACGTCACCCGCCCTGCCTTCGAAGTCCTTCTGCCTGCAGGTTCTCATAATGACCACCAGAGGGAGCAGCTCTCGCTGACTCCTCTCTTTCAATTTCCCCTCTACCTGCCCTCTCCTTTCATTAGGTTTTTGAGCCTGGGGCTTTTATGGAATTTTCAGGGTGGGGTGGGGTGCTGCTCTAGTCAGGCAATGGAAAGTGTGATAAAGGACAAAGGAAATGCTGGATTTTAATGAATAAGAAGGGCTGAAGTGGAGCCTTAATTCTGCTTTAAAAATCAGTCCGGAAACCCAGACTGTGGCAGACGCCTTTAATCCCAGCACAACAGGTTGATCTCTGTGAGTTCAGGGCCAGCCTGGTCTACATACCAAGTTCCAGAACAGCCAGGGATATAGACTGTGAAGGGAGAGAGAGGGAGAGGGAGAAGGGGAGGGGAGAGAAGAGAGAGAGAGAGAGAGAGAGAGAGAGAGAGAGAGAGAGAGAGAGAGAGAGAACGAGAACAAAAGAAAAAAATTAGTCAGCATACCTGTGATATTGGGACCTGAAGAGGAATGGTAATGCCTCAAAAAAAAATCCACTATATCAAAAGGAAAAAAAAAGAGGTCGGGCACGACATGATTAAAACATATTTAGCAACTCCTGGTACCTATTCATGCTCAAAACTCTGTCTCCCAAGTGCTGGATTGAAAGCCCTGTACAACCATGCCCTGTAAAATCTAATTCTTATTGGAAAACAGAAATAGGAGATTTCCAGTATCTGACCAAATAATATCTGTCTAATGAAAGATGATTCATGTGAACACAATAAAACTGTATATATTTGTTTATCAAATAATATCAAAAAGACAAGCCAAAAATGGGGAGATTTACAGTCTGTGTTACCATAAGTGCATTTTTAAAAGTCTACAGGGCTTTGGGGAAATGGCTGGATATTTTGAGACTGTGGGAAGGGAACGGAAAAGTGAGGCTGAAGCCACCCGAAGTGTTGTTGTTTGTTTTTTACTCTTTTGGGGGGCCCCGCCACACAGCACTCAAATAAATCACACACGGAGGCTTATTATTACTTATGAATGCCCGGCCTTAGCTTGGCTTGTTTCTAGCCAGCTTTTCTTAAATTATCCCATCTATCTTTTGCCTCTGGGCTTTCCCTTTTCTATTCCTGTATACCTTTCTTTGTTTCTTACTCCGCGGCTTGCTGTGTAGCTGGGTGGCTGGCCCCAATGTCCCCCTCCTTCTCTGGCTCCTTCATCTTCCTCTTCCCAGATTTCTCCCTCTATGTATTCTCTCTGTCTGCCAGCCCCGCCTATCCTTTCTCCTGCCTGGCTATTGGCCAGTTCTTTATTAGATCATCAGGTGTTTTAGACAGGCACAGGAACACAGCTTCACAGAGTTAAACAAATGCAGCATAAACAAAAGTAACACACCTTAAAATAATATTCCCAAACACGGAAGTGAGAGTCATCTTCTGCAGAAAACAGCTTTAATGTTTGTGACATTTCTATCAACCAACAGCTGGAACAAGAAATCCCCAGAAAATGGTACTCAAATGGCCAGAAAGCATACTGCAACATGCTAAACCTTACTAGTTGTTGGGGAAATGTTACTATGAGTACAGAAAAGAACATTCATCAACATGGTTAGAGCGCATTGGGGATATAACACAGTGGTAGAGTGCTTGCCTAGCATAGGCAAGGTCCTGGGTTCAATCCCAGCACCATAAAAACAAAAGCGTCATAGCATTGAGAAAGACCAGACCAGTAGCAACCTGAAAACTCATATATTATGCTTGTGTCCCCACCTCAGAAAACCATGTAGCTCTGTGCCACGATCCACCAACTCCATTCCCAGGCACATGCCACACAGAAGTGCACTACAGGATGTACGAGGGGTTGGCAAGATGGTTCAGAGAGAGAGGAGCGTGTTCCTGAGCCTGGACCTGGATTTAACCCCAGAACCTGTGTAAAGGTGGAAGATGATGGTTTTGGCGGCACTCTTACCCTGCGAAGAAAAGTCACGGAACACGACAGAACCCTCTAGCAAGAGTTTTATTAAAGAAGGGAGAAGGGATAGATGTGGTCAGGCCTGCTGAAAGGACACTTGAGAGAAGGGGGGGGGGGGGCGACATGGGGTGGTGTAAGCTATGGTCCTAGTGCCTGGGAGGTAGAGGCAGGAAGATCAGAGTCATCATTAGCTCTGGGTTTAAGATCACCTGGGCTCATGAGACACTGCCTAAATAAATACATAAATAAATAAACAAACGAACAAATAAATAAAAAGGTAAGCCATTGGTGGTGGCACACTACTTTAATGCCAACACTCAAGAGGCAGAAGCAGGAGTATCTCTGTGAGTTCAAGGCCAGCCTAATGTACAAAGCAAGTCCCAGGACAGCCAGGGCTGTTACACAGATAAACCTTATTTTGGAAAACAAACAAAAAGAAAAACACCCCCCCCAAACAAAACAACAACAAGAAGGTCAAAAATTAAATTTAAAAACAGTGATGTTGGGGTTCAAGGACTGAGATGGGAAGTGGACATAGGCTCCTACTTCTAACCAACATCCTGTCTGTAATTGGTACTCAATGACAAAGGAAATACTTATCTTTCTTAATGAAGTCTCATTGGGCATATTTACCACACTTCAGGGCGTTCCCCATGCCCAGGAATAAATGACCAACACAAAATGAACTCAATGGTATTTTCATAGATTTTTGTCTCATATTGTTTTGTTTGCAAATTTTTTATTCATCTTTTGCTTGTTTGGTTTCAGATTTTGTATGTATATTTCTTGTTTTTTGTTCTTTTTTTTAAAGTGAGAGAAAAAAATAAAAGATGTATAGTTGGGTGGGTAGGGAGGCAAAGACGATCTGGGAGGAGTAGGGAAAGCGAAAATTGTGATCAGAATATATTATGTGGGATTTTTTTTCAATTAAAAGTAAGGCATGGCCAGGTGGTGGTGGCACACTCCTTTAATTCCAGCACTCAGGAGGTAGAGGCAGGCAGATCTCTGAGTTAGAGGCCAGCCTAGTCAACAGAGGGAGTTCCAGGACAGTCAGAGCTACACAAAGAAACCCTGTCTTGAAAAACAAACAAACAAACAAGCAAAAAAGTGGTGGTCCTGGGGTGAGCCTCAGTTGGTAGGGTGCTTGCCCATCATGCATGAAGCCCGGGTTCCATCTGCTATGTGCATAAACCACGTGTGGTTGTGCATGCCTGTGATCCCATCACTGAGGAGGTGCAATAGGAGGATTAGAAACTCAAGGTCAACCTTGGCTGGATAGTAAGTTTGAGGCTAGCCTGGGCCACCCATGAAGAAGCATAAATCTAGAAGGAAAAAAGAAAAAAGCAGAGACAAGGATGGCAGTAGACTGTGGGCAGGGAAGGAGCTGTGACGGGCAGGGACGGAGGGACGCTGGCCGTGCTCTTTCTGCTCTTTGTTTTGGTCACTTACAGAGTAACAGTAGCAGGACTGATCTTATTTTATGAAAATACACCACTTTGAACACACTTTTTTTCTGATTGATGGTGTTGTGGTTGGATGAATGTACTATTTCCAAGCTCCTTGAGTAATGGAGTAGTTCTCTCGGAGGGGGTGTAAGCTTAGTGGAGATTGTTAGATTATTAGAGACAAAAGCCTTTTCTTTACAAACGTTCTCTCTCAGTTTGGGCTTGTTTGTTTGTTTGTTAGAGACAGAGTCTTACTGTGTAGCCCTAGCTGGCCTGGAACTTGTTATGTAAACCAGGCTGGCCTCGAACTTACAGACCTGAGTGATGGCATTAAAGGCAAGCACCGCTGCTCACAGCCCCATCTCGGATATTTTGTTGAAGAGCTAGAAGAAAAAATAACACATGTAATACATTTTGAATCAATCTCTACCTTTACCGAGACAGAGATTCTTTTCTTGTGTGTGAGTGTGTGCGTATATGTGTACATGTGTACATGCATATGATTGCTGGTGCCTGCTGAGGCCAGAGGTGTCAGATCCCCTGGGGCTGGAGTTGCAGGTGGTTGTGAACTTGGCTACATGGGTAACTGGGAGTAGAACCGGCATCCTCTGCAAGAACAGCAAACACTCTTAACGGCCAAGCCATCTCTTCACCCCAAGGGGAAACATTTAGAAGAAGGAACTGACATGGTGATGGATAGATGTGACTGGGAAAAACAAAACAAAACAAAGAATCTCAGGTGACTCTGGCTATAGCCTCAGCAACTGGGGCAGTAAAATTACTCTTTGCCATGATAAGAATGATTGAGAAAGAGCTGGCCTGGGCAGGGCATGGAAGTCAATTTCAGTATAGTGAGCATGCTATGATGGATGGTCCCTACCAGGCATTCTGGTGAAGATGTCAAGTGACCACATATGTCTTCAAGTCTAGAGGCAGGGAAGAATTCAGAACTGGAAGCTCCAGGTCTGGAAGCCATTTTTATGGAGACAGAAAACAAGTCACTAGTCTGAATGCAATCTTTAAGAGGCAAGAAGAATCAGGTAGCATAGTGGTACCTGCTCCTCTAATCCCAGCATGGGGGAAGTAGAGACTAGAGGCCAGCCTGGTCTAGATAGCGAGTTCCACACCAGCCAGGGCTACATATGAGATCATGTCTCAATTTGAAGAGGATGAGGAGGAGGGAAAAGAGGAGGAGGCAGAACAAAGGAGCCCAAGAAACAGTAGCTTGGGAGTTGGGAGGCAAAACGGGAGAGAGAGAGGCTTCAGGGACTTGAAATGATCTATGGTGACCGAGGCTGCTGATGCCAAGATGAGATCTCATACTTGACCACCCACCGCCTTTAATGGTGTGGAGGTCAGTGGCGAACTTGTGAGCGCAGTTTTGTGGAGTGTTGATGTGTGAAGTGTGGAGGTGATCTACATGGGCTGGGGGATGGAAAGGCCCAGAACACAGCCTTTCTAAAAGTTCTACTGGTTAGATAAGCAGAGGAACGGCAGATGGAGGAGACGTGGGTAGACGATTTCCTGATAGGAACTGATACAGCTTGTTTGTGGAGGGGGAGCAGGGATTTGGGAGAAAGGCAGGAAAGCAGCGGGTGGTGAGGGCCCGCCACTGCATTCCGCTTGGGGGGTTTCACTGTCCCTAGAGCAGGATTCCAGGGGCCAGAAAGGTGGTTTGGTAGATACGGCATTGCCTGAGAGGATTTATAAGGACCAAACAGGTCTCTCTCTCTATCTCCTTCCTTTTGTCTGGTCCCAGCAGAAGGATTCCAAGATTTCCTCTAAGTAAAAGGATCTGGCGTGGGCGGAGCAAGGAGGCCCTGGCGAAGGCTGGGCTGGGCTGGGCTGGGCCGGGCCAGCTCCTTCAGCCTTGAGCAGAGCGGTGTGTGGAGGGAGCCTCCGGAACCAGCTCAGCATGGTGGAGTTCGCACCCTTGTCGGTGCCGTGGGAGCGCAGGCTGCAGACCCTCGCGGTCCTTCAGTGGGTCTTCTCCTTTCTGGCCTTGGGTAAGAGGGTAGGCACCGGTACAGGGGAAGGGCCGGGCAGCCCCAGCGGAAGCACAGGATACTTGATGGGTGATTCAGGAAGGGGCTTTCTTTGCTGGGCTCAGAGTTCCTGTGCAGGGAGGATCCTGGGGTCTGCCAGAGCCGTGTGGGGGTAAGTAGGGTCTCCCGTGTCTTGGGAAAGCTTTAGTTTCCGGGAGCTGGGCGCAGTTTCCCCAGGCGCTTGCTGCAAGCTGCTGAGGGGTGGGGAAGCATCCAGTGCTTCCTGCTGCTCTGAGAGGGAAGCTCTCCGTTTTACCTTTCGGGGGGGGAAAAAAAGGGAGCTGGAACTGAGGCCAGGAAAGAAGGGACCAGCCTCTGCTTCACCAGCTGCATGATGGGGATGACAGTGTTGCCCTATGGGGTCTTTGTAGATGAAACGCAGGAAGGTGGAACCCCAAGGCAGATCTGGCCTGGCTCCTTAGGTGTGGGTCTGACTCCTGATCAGCCACACCCACTGATGTGTGGCTGCACTCCAGCTCTGCTGTGGACCAGGAAGGAAGAGTGGCAGGGAGCACATGGGATCTCCTTTGCTGGCACCAGACTCGGGAAGGATTGCCACCCCAGGACTGGGATTCAGCCTGGGTCCAGATACTGCTGGCTGGCAAAACATTCACATGCTGGGTACATGTTGGTCACACACACATATGCACATGTATACACACATGTGTGTACATGCTCCCTTAGGGCCACCTCACAATTCTTCAGCTATAGGGTTCATTTCTGCAAAGTGCCTTCCAGGACCCTGCCTCTGGCACTCATTTTAATTGCTCTGCACCTCTATCCCAGGGTTGGTAAACATTTAAGTACCTCTAGTAGCACAGCCGAGCAGAAAAGCAGCACGCTTGAAAGGCCCAGACTGTAAATCAGGTAAATCAGGAGCCTGGCCCCTGCTCCTTCCAGAGGAAGGAGGCCTGAGGGGTGGGCAGAGGGCACTGGGAGGAAGTGTGGATATAGAAAATAGCCGGTGGGCGTAGAAAACAGAAGCAGGAGGCCTAGGCCCATGGCTGCCTTAGGTCAAAGGGCGCTGGAGACCCATAGCCACAAGCTCACAGGGGCTGAGGGACACCAAGTTCAGCCTGCCACCTGTGACCCTGAGGGCAGGAGTACGTCTGACTGGGTGAGCTTGCCCCAACCGTGCAGCCTGTGGTACCTGCCTGGCCCTGCTCTTACAGCGCCTAGCAAGACCAGGGATTATAGCACAGACACCAGGGCCCCCCTGAGCCAGGAGGAGCGGGAGAGAAGGAAGGAAAGGGTTCTGGGCTCTCTCATGCCAAGATTGGGCAGGTTTACTTACCCCTTATCCCGAGGGCAAAGGAGAGCCATAGATCCAGCAGGAAGTGGCAAGGTTCACTTTGTATTAAAGGTCCCTGTGCCTACAGCTGAGTTTCTGCTGTGTGGCGGATGGGAAGATCAAAGGCCGGGCAATCAGAGTGTATCCGTGTCACCAAATCAGGCCAAGACCCGCCTGAGTGTTTCTTTTTTTTTTTGTGTGTGTGTGTGTGTGTGTGTGTGTGTGTGTGTGTGTGTGTGTGTGTTGTTCTCCTTTCTCTCTTCTTTTTTGCAGTCTAAGACCCAAGAGTTTCTGTCATTTCTAAAAGATTAACTTTTAAACTGCTACTCAAGAGCTTCCATAACATCTTCTAATGTGCATCTGACATCACAAGTTCTAAAATGTTTGCCATCTTGCCTCTTCTTCTTTTTTTTTTTTTTTTTTTTTTGTTTTTCGGGACAGGGTTTCTCTGTGTAGCTTTGGTGCCTGTCTTGGATCTCTCTCTCTGTAGCCCAGGCTGGCCTTGAACTCACAGAGATCTGCCTGCCTCTGCCTCACGAGTGCTGGGATTAAAGGTGTGCGCCACGGCCACCGGCTGGCCTCATTTTTTTACTTTGATGATGATGATGATGATGATGATGATGATGATGATGAAGGAATGGCCTCCGAGCCTTGAAAGCATGAGGATCTCAGTTCGAATCCCAGAACCTCTGTAAAAATGTCAGGCATAGTGACACATACTGGTAATCTCAGCACTGGGGAGGCAGAGTCAGGAGGAGCCCTGGCGCTCGATGGCTAACTAGCCTAGCCTAATGGGTGAGCTTCAGGCTAATGAGAGACACTGTCTCAAAAGGAGGTGGGCAACCCTCCTGAAGTTGACACTCAGGGTTGTCCTCTGGCCTCTACACACACTCGGACATGTGCATGCACACACCCGCCCACAGATGAACACACACACACACACACACACACACACACACACACACACACACACACACGTATGCACTACTTAAGGGAGGTTTTAAAAAATAGTGAGGGCCGGGCTAGGGAGATGATTTTTTTTTTCTTTTTCTTTGGCCTTGAACTCGTGATCTTCCTGCCTCTGCCTCCTTCAGCAAATCCTACTGCTGTGCACCACCACAACCAGCTGGGGAGATGAATTTGTTGGTAAAGTTGTCTGCACAAACACGAGGTTTAGGTTTTTAGATTCCCAGCACCCACACAAACACCAGGTGGGGCTGGTGGCCTGTCGGCAATATCAACACAAAGCAAGCAGGGATCCCTAGAGCGAACTAGTCAAATCCATGAGCCCTGGATTCAGGAGAGAGACCCTGCCTCAGCATCAGAGAGTCATAGATAGTTTAAAAAGACAGAGATCAGAGAGTGACAGGGGAAGGGACCCACAGCAACCTCGAGCCTCCACAAGGGCACCTGAACACACGTGTGCCCTCATGTGAACATATATACACACAAACATGCATACAAACCACATACACACTGAGAGAAAATACAGTGTGAGTCTAAAGCCTGCCCGTACCCAGCTTCCCAGGCAGGGAAGTGTAAAGGGAAAGAAAAGACTGTGTGATCTGAACAGCCAGTTCAGCTGGACATATGGGATGTATTTTGCAAAATGGCACTGAAGGAGCTGGGAAAGTCAATTAGGATCAGGCACCAAAGGCTCAGGCCCGGAGCCAATGCTTTCCAGATGGGCTGCTCACTTGTTTCTGTTTCTTTTCCTCCCTCACGTCTCTCATGGGAGAGCATGATCCCTTGGCGTTGGTCTGTGCTGTTCTTAGCTGGTTTTGTTTTATAGTTGTTGAATGAATGAATGGCAGGGGCCAAGCACTGACTCTCAGGTATTACCCTGCTAGCTTGCTATGTGTGCATAGCCAGTGTGCACACCCTCTCTGAGTCTCTAAAAAGTCGGGGTTTAAGAAACCTCAGACTTAGTTGGGCGTAATGGCACACACCTCTGATCCTGTGAATTTGAGGCCAGCCTGTTCTATATAGTGAGTTCCAGAATAGCCAGAGCTACATAGTAAGACCCTGTTTCCAAAAATACCAAACCAAACCACACCAACAAAAGAAACTGCAGGCTTGTAGAGACTGGGTAAAGGAAATCACCAAGCAGACCCACCTTGGGCTTGCTGTTAACAGATGGAGGGATCTTTCTGGGAGTCAGGATGGCCAAGTGAGACCTTTCTGGTTGAGGGGAAAGTGCTGTTTTTTCCTAAACCTTGTTTTTTTTTTTTTCTGTCTGCAAAAATGACTCATTCAAACTGTTGGACCCCAAAATTTAGGGTCTCAGGTGGGCACCCCAAGAACCCAGACTCCAGTCCAGTTGATGCAACAGCACGAGGATTTTATTAAAGAAACATCTGTACAGATGGGCAAACTCTGCTCCAAAGAGCAAGAGTCGCCCCTTACTGCAGCCCCATAAGGGCTTTTAAAGGAAAACCCCATAAGATTACAATTCCCATACAATTTCATGGCCTGATCACAGGGTGATCACAGAGGGGGTACAGTTATGTAAACCTCAAGGGGGGTATCAGGGCGGGAGTGGAGCTTACACACAGGTCACGGTGGTCCTTCCTGGAACATCTGCAACTATCCCAGTCACAGTTGAGCACATCTCTTAACAGAAATCTTTTTACATTGTTATATTGTTACAGGGGTGATTGAATAGTGGCTGAGTCAGGTGGACCTTGGAACTAGATTTTCAGTTTCTCATTTCCTGGTGCTTGAAGTTTCTCTCTTTCTGAGGCTTGGGGATGTAAGCCTGAAGGGCTAGGGTCTTTCACAAACAACATTCGAACCTTTAAGTAAATGACTTCCCATAATCCTCCCCTCCAGGTAGTCACTGTTAATAGTGAGTTTTTCTTCTTGAGAGAGGGTCTTATTAAGTGAGAACCACTGCAGAGACTTTTGGTTTGGTCCACATGGAAAGAGCTATAGCTGAAGTTTTACTTATTTATTTTACATTAATAAATTGGGGTTAGGCTGGGGAGATGGCCCAGCTGGTAACCTGCTGGCTGTGCAAATATGAAGACCTGCGGTGATTCCCAGTGACCACATACCAAGCTGGATGTGGCAGGATACACTTGTAAGGCCAGCTCTGGGACAACTATGACAGGAGGATCAGGGGGCATTCCAGCCAACCATCCTTGCTGAATCAGTGAGCTCCAGGAGACAGGAGGATGTAGGGATGAGCTCCAGGAGTCAGGAGGATGTAGACAGAGGTCAGGAGGATGTAGGGGTGAACTCCAGGAGACAGGAGGATGTAGAGGTGAGCTCCAGGAGACAGGAGAATGTAGACAGAATTCAGGAGGATGGAGGGGTGAACTCCAGGAGACAGGAGGATGTAGAGGTGAGCTCCAGGAGACAGGAGGGTGTAAGGGTGAACTCCAGGAGACAGGAGGGTGTAGAGGTGAGCTCAAGGAGACAGGAGGACGTAGGGATGAGCTCCAGGAGTCAGGAGGGTGTAGGGGTGAGCTCCAGGAGACAGGAGGATGTAGACAGAGGTCAGGAGGATGTAGGGGTGAACTCCAGGAGACAGGAGGGTGTAGAGGTGACCTCCAGGAGACAGGAGGGTGTAGGGGTGAACTCCAGGAGACAGGAGGGTGTAGGGGTGAGCTCCAGGAGACAGGAGGGTGTAGGGGTGAACTCCAGGAGACAGGAGGGTGTAGGGGTGAGCTCCAGGAGACAGGAGGATGTAGACAGAGGTCAGGAGGATGGAGGGGTGAGCTCCAAGAGACGAGGTGGGAGTATCAGGGGGCGTTCCCATCAATCATCCTCACTGAATCAGTGAGCTCTAGGGTCAGTGAAAAACTCCTGTCTCAAAAAATAAGGTGGAGGGGTTAGGGACTTACCACAGTGATGGAGCATCTGCCTAGCAAGTCAAAGGCCCTGGGTTAGATCCTCAACTTTGGAGGGGAAAAAGGTGGACAGTGATAGAGGAAGACACCTGACCTCTGGACTCAACATGCACACCCACACAAGCATGCACATGCACACACCCACACAAGCATGCACATGCACACAGACACATACACAGACACACAGACCACACACAGAGAATATTTTTTTTTTTTTTGAAATAAGGTTTTCTCTATGTAGCTGAGGTTTGGCCTAAGATTAAGTCCTCCTGCCTCAGCTTCTAAGAACTCTGATTACAGGCACACACTATGCTCTGCTGCTCTTCTCCAGTGCAAAAAGCATAAATAAAGTTTAAGTCAGCCTCCCTTCCTCCTTGTCTCCTGCTCGGAGGACCTTTCAGTCCCCTCCAAGGGCGGCTACATCTGTGCGGGCCTCTATTCCTACTCATGCTGCCACTGGCTTCCAAGCCCTCTACAACTGTCTCTGAAGATATTTAAGACAAACACAAAGTAACAAAACCACCGCTATTGCTGGTCTTTCAGCCCCTGAGAGGGATCCAGCCTAATGTGAAGGCAGAGCTCGGTACAGATTAGGGCAGATGAACCTCTGGTTAGGAAAGAGGGCAGACACCTGGAGGGACAGGCTGGCCCTCTAAGTGCTGCTGTAGCTGTCTTTTCTTCCAGGTTTTCCACAGACACCATTTGTCTGGGTTTGTATGAATCCTCCTTGTTTTGGTGAATAATTTCATGGCAATTGAAAACAAAGGACCAACGTGGACTTAATCTAAGTATTTACTAATGGAGAAGCAAACACACACCATGGGACATTATTGGAAAGGGGGTGAATTCCTATGACCCCACACGATGTTGTGCCTGGAGTAGTTAGGATTATAGTGAGAATGGGTGGGTGGGAGGAGGTAGTGGGGAGCCATGTCTCGTGACATGGAGAGTTTCTGTTTGGGAGGGTAAAGAGTTCTGGTGACAGGTGACACTAATGGGTGCAAAAAGAATGTACTGATGGCACTGAGCTGTACGCTCACAATGGTAAGGCGATGCCCTGTATGTTCAGTACATTTTATTAGAACCAAAAACTTCAGAACAGGGCTGGGGAGAGGATTCAGCGGAAGTGTGAGGACCAGAGTTCGGATCCCCAGACCCTATGTAAATGCCAGGTTGGCATGACAGTCTGCCAGCACCTAGAGGGCAGAGACAGGGGATGCCAGATCGGGGCAGCTAGACGAGCCAGTACTGGTGGGCTCTGGGTTCAGTTAAGAATAAGGTGGGAAATGGTGGGATAGCGTGAGGAGCAGTTGATGAAGATTCCCATTGTCATGCATATGCACACTCCACACACATATGAACACATGTATACATGCATACCCACCACATACAAATACAACAACAACACAAACCTTTCAAACAAAACATAAAGTACCCCAAACACCAAACTGGAAAGCTAGTTTCATGGGGGCAAGACTTCATTGGTTGTTCTGGCTGGCCCACCAGCAGTTGGCACTTCGTAGATGCTCCATGCAGGATGAGGATTTGTGGCCCTCATCCACACCCTCTGACTTCTAAATCTTTTTGTTCATGCTCGTCAAAAGCCCCCCTCCCCCACACCAGCAAGTCTGTCCCTGTACCTTCTCCAAGTGAGCTTCACAACTGGGTCTGGCTTTCTTTAAGAATCTGAGGACTGGGGATGTAATTCAGTCAGTAGAGTGATTGCCTAGCATGTACAAGGCCCTGGGTTAGCTCCTCAACACTGCATAAACCAGGCTTGGTGGACACCTATAATCCCAGGATTTGGGAGGTAGAAGCAGAAGGATTTGGAGCTTAAAGTCATCCTTAGCTACGTAGGGAGTTTGAGGCCAGCCTGGAATACTTGAGACCCCGCTTCACAAGAAAAACAACCAAAACAAGCAAGCTGAGAATCCGGGGGCTGGGTGTAGCTCGGTGGTAGGGAGAGCACTTGCCTAGCGTGTATGGATCCAAGGGTTTGATCATGATGCCGAAAGGAAAAACATCAGCAAATAAAAGGTATTGCACCCGTGAGGTGGGGTTATATTCATGGGGGTGATGCTCCACCAGGTGGGGTGTGGCCCCTTGGACCCGCTGCACCTGAGATAATCAGGATCCGCTTGCAGCAAGGGTTGCAGAACCACGGGCAAGAGAGACTTCTGCATTTACCCTGGTCCCAGCCTTGCAGTGCCCCAGGGTAACCAGGTGATGTCCCCACAACACACAAACCAGAGTGGACTAGGTTTGGAAACAGAGAAATCTGGGGTGGCTGGGGCCCTGGCTGTGTAGGTGGGTAAGGTGGGGCAGGAACAGGAGATAGTGCCAGCTCACAGAGCCGATGCCTGGCTGAGCTGTCGGGCTGTGCCTTGCAGTAATGGGCGCATGGCGGGGCCTTTGGAAGGAGTCCGGGCTTAGCTGTGGCTGAGGGTGGACAGAAAAGGGCCAGAAAGAAAATTGTCTCCTTTTTCTCTAGGATTCTCAAAGGTAGAAGGCAGAAGCTGATTCAACCCATGGCTCCATTTATGGAGTCCCTGGTGAATGCATATGGCCTTCCTGGAAGTGGGAGCAGTGTAGGTTGAGAGATCCGGTGTAGTGGAGGGAATGCCTTTAGATGGCCCCATACCAGTGTGGCATGTCCTGACATGTGAGGCATGCAAGCTGGTCTCCTCCCAGTGGTGTGGGCTAGACAGGGAGGGCAGTGCTGCATGGGGGCACAGTCATGGAAGAGCTAAACTGGAAGAGCTAACTGCTTTCCTTGCAGCTCTCAGTCTCTTGCTTCTCTCCCAGCCCAGATCTGCATCGCCATCTTCATAGGCCTCCTGTTCACAAGGTTCTGGCTCTTCTCTGTCCTATATGCCACCTGGTGGTACCTGGACTGGGACAAGCCGCGGCAGGGAGGCCGGCCCATCCAGTTCTTCAGACGCTTGGTCATCTGGAAGTACATGAAGGACTATTTCCCTGTCTCTGTGAGTACCAGGCTTTGGGGGTCAAAGGGCCCCTGGGCCACTCATCTCTGTGGGGACAGGGGGCTCTGCAGAGCAGAAGGCTGGCTGGGGGGCAGGAGCCTGAAAAGCCCGTGGAAGAACATAGTGTCTCTCTGGTTGTGTGACTTGGGGCCAGTATGGTCACTGAGGAATAAATGTGGCTTGAAGGGGATATGCGTGTCTTATAGGGGCAAAGTCAGCAGCAGTCAAGGTTCTGGGTGAAGGTGATAAACAGCAGGTCTTAAGAGACCCCACATTATACTCAGCAGATAGGGGGACCCCAGGGTAAAACCTGAGTCACACAGTGAAATCTTCTACAAACTTCTGCTTTGGTCACACTGAGTACCCCAACCAGCTCACGAAGCCTCTGGACAAGCTCCTGGCTTCTGCACTGGTATAGGACTGTGTCAGAGTCTGTCCTGCCATATCACTGGCAGGCAGTATATCCTTAGGCAAGGCTTGGCCCATGCTGGCCTCAGTGTCCCTAAGGATCAGCAAGCAGTATGACATCTCCTACCTTGAGTGTCCTCAAATCCTGGCACTTTTGATTCACGGCACTTTCAGGTCATTGTGAACATGTGGACTTGAAGGTTGGTCCTGAGTGGAGCAGATTCCTGAACCTGAGTGAGCAGACTCTGGGGCTCCTTCAGTAGGATATAGATAAACGGGACTCTGAGAGGCCCAGGCAGTGCTGCCTGACTGGTGGGGTGAAAAGGCAGTGGGGATGTGCAAGGCCAGGCCTGGGTACTTGAAGCATGGCTTACGGAGCTCGACAGACTAGATCCTAATCCAGATCTGCCATGTAGTGTGAGCCTGAGGCAGGTTGCCCAGTCTCTCTGTGCCTCTGCTTTGGTCATATTTAAGATAGAGATAGCTGGGCATGGTGGCACACACCTTTAATTCCAGTACTTGGAAGGCAGAGGCAGGAGGAGCTTGGTGAGTTTGAGGCAATCTTGGTCTATATAGTGAGTTCCAGGACAGACAGGGCTATGAAGAGAGATCCTGTCTCAAAAAGCAAACAGAAATGTTGCTGTACACCTCCCTGGACAGTGTGGATTCCAACAGACTTTGCAGACAAAGTCCTCAGACAGCCTAAGTAACAACTGTTCTCACACCATGTAACCAAGTCAGTAGGGCACTGCCTGGACCCTGGACGCTCTGACCTTTACCCCCACCCAACTTCTTCCTCCCCGTGTAGAGTCCCGTCCCTTCCTTTGGTCCGGGACTCAAGTCCTGAGCTATCAAAGGAGAATGGGTGGAAGAAACAGGCTCACAGAGGTTAAACAACTTGCTTGTGTCATGGAGACTCCAGTCAAGGATCCTACCCTGTGCCTTTAAGAGTTCTGTGGCCCCGCAAGGGCTGACAAAGGTTGGGTGACAATGGCATGCAGGAGCCCCTAGCTCTCCAGTGAGCAGAGCCTCCAAGGAAAGGGGCTGGGGAGGAGCAGGGAGGGGCTAGCAGAGACTGTCACTCAAGGGCATTGAGCATCTCAGTGTCAAAGGAGAGGGAGCTGGACTAGCTTGGGGGACTCATTGAGTGACAGTCACCTCTGCCCCTCAGATGTGTATATTCTACAGGGACTCCTAGTATCTCACAGCGCAGCACAGCACAGCGCAGTTTGTTGGGACCCAAGAGCAATCATGGACACGTCTTGGACAGAGTCCGCAGTCCCCACCCCAGGACCTCTGAGCTCTGTGACTGAACTCCCTTCCCTGCCTCCCCTCTCTCCCCTGTGTCAGGAAGGGCAGAGTTCTCTGGGAGGGTGTGCCCTCCTTTGAAGGTGTAAGTGGCATGAAGTACAGAGTCAAAGGAAACCTGGTGAGTCCTGACCCACCAGAAGAAAGGCTTCCTGAAGAGCGGACCTCACAGGCAGAGGCGAGGAGCTTGTCCAGAGACCCCCTGAGCTGGGTTGGGGTGCTCAGTGTGACCAAAGCAGATGCTAGCCTGAGCTGTGGCTGGAGAGGCGGCTCAGGTCAGTGGAGCCCCCTAGAGGCTACTTCCCAAAACTAGGACCGCTAGCCGACATTTTCCAGGTCTGGGTAGCTCGGGGCTCTGGAGGACATCTGCTTCTTCCCACTTGGATTCCCAGCAGCAGGGCTGACAGAAATGATAACGAGGAGGTCCACGGTCTTCCTGATCCTTCCACAGCCAGGGGGCTCCCCGCCTGATTTGCAGAGATTCGAATGTTGTTTATTACTTACCCCAGGCTCTGTGCAGAAGCGCCGGCCAGGGGCAGGCGACACCAGTGAGTGGCCAGCAGGGGGAGAGATGCTGGCCTCTTGGGATGTGCCTGGCTTAGAATGGGAGTGAGCAGGAGAGGACTGTGGCCTGCAGAATTCCTTTTCCACTGACCTCCAGGATACCTTCCCTCTCTTCTGGGCACTTTTCCTTCCCAGCTCTGCTGACACCTCCCGCCACCATCCCCATCAAATGCGGTCAGCTTCTGATGATTTTCAAGTTTTGATTATTTGTTACTAAAATTTTTACCAACTAGCTTCCGGGGGTGGAAAGGTCAAACAGAACTAGAACATTATGCCTGTACCACGGCGCTTTCCAAAGTCATCTTTGCTGCTTCCCTAAGAGCGAACGGTGAGGAGGAGTCAGGCGGTTTCCTCGAGGGAACTGTCCCTACCACATGTGAAAGAGGGGTCCAGGAGTTGGGTGTCCCTGTGAAGATGTCATCACCCAGAATAAACACACTCTACACAGGCCAAGACCTTGGTAGGGACCAAGTTCTGTGACCAGGACCATGACCTGGGGTCAGGAAATGCTGAGCACATCACACTGATCATTGTCAGAGTCAGCTTGGTACAATGCAGATCACCTCTCACCCCACCCCTGTCCCTGCCCCTGTTCCTCCCAGCAAGTAGCTTCCAGGAGGCTTTCTCAATCCCTATTGACAATCGGGACTAGGTAAGTCCTTTCTTCTGACTGGCAGCTACCTACTATGTACCAGTACCAATGTCCATAGACAGACGGGGTGGGGGAGATGGCAAACTCCATCCCCTTAGTGAGGACCACTGCTCCAGAACCTGTGTTCTGGGTCCTAAACTCCCCCCGACTCATCCCGCTTTCCCTCTACCCTAAGTCCAACCAAGAACCTCTCTCTTCCTGCATTGCCCTGGCTCCACAGCCCCTACCCCATTATCCGTGCTTTCACAGTGTACCCTGCCTTGGGATAAAAGCCATCTTTGTAGCAGCGCGCAAGGCCCTGCAGTCTGGGCTCTTACCTGGCTTTCTTTTCACTTTTTCGGTCCCAGTTCTCCGAACGTAAGCCATGTCACCAGTGCAGGGGGCCTAATCGGAGCACACCCCACTTCACTAATCCCCACCACCTTTCACACAGAGTTCTGACAGGGCTTTGCACTTGGGGCCTGGATGCCTGGACTCTGCCCCTTCATTAGCTGTGTGAGCCAGAGAAAGACCAAGGGTCTCAGTTTCCCCCTCTGTACACTGGGGTGCTGACACCAAAAACGTTCTCAGGGGTGACAGCAGAGGACAGAGTGGGTTGGTGTGTGTCCTGTGCCTGGCACAAAGTCGGTGCTGGGCCTGTTCGTCCACTGAGACACTCTTTCCAGCTCCCAGGCCTCATACAGGCTGCATATCTTCAACTCTGTAATAGTCTCGGTGGTAAAACTTACAATACTGTACTGTATGGACCATAAGAAACACACCTTCTACTAGATTTGCTGAGTGTATCTTGATAAGATGTTTAGGGAAACACTTGATAAGATGGAGGGGAAATAGAGCTTAGAAATGAAGGATATATCCATAGACGGCAGTGAGTGTCAGCCAAATGACCCCATTGTGTTGCAGGAAGGTGGGGCAGAGAATTTAGCTGAGAATCTGGAGAGGCCAAACCCGGACCCAGGGCCACCCGGGGAACTACAAGCAGGCGCAAATCGAATATCCAGCCTTTCCTTCATCCATCCATCTGGCTGTGGGGGAGGGTACAGGGAAGTTGCTCCAGCCCTACATACCCACATGTGCCCACCCAACCAGCCATACACACATGCATACACATACATACACACTTGCACACATCTATATACACAAGGAATTTACACCCAAGGCCAGCACCAGATGTACTGAATCAAACCCTGTCTTCCTGCCAAGTAATTTATGTGCACAGGTAGGCCACGGACCGCTTTTCCTACATGAGAATATTGATCCACGTGCCGTTGGAGCAGTTGAATAGGCTGCTGATGCGGAAGCCTGGGGGAGGGACCTGGCTTTTGCAAGGTTGACTAGAAAGTTGCAAAGCTAGTCCTGAATGCCCTGTGTCCTGAAGCAAAGGCTTTCTGGATCCCTCCTGTGCTCTCTGAAGGAGATGGCGGGTCTCAAATCCAAGTCACCTCTGGTTTGGGGCGATTCTCCCATCCCCTCTGCCCTCCATTTGCTCACTTGCGCAAGGGCGCTCTCACACGGCAGCCAGCCCCTAGGGCCCTGGGAAGTGTCACAAGCTAGCAGTACTGGTGCTTGGTGTGTCCCAAAAGAGCCGAGAGGACAGTGGACTCTGGAGCATGGGAGCCTCAGAAGGTCTGAGAAGGCACAGGGCACATGTGGAGAGACAGGGCTGAACTAGTGTAATAGTGCACTGTGTGATGTTCGGGTCTTCTGTGCAGGCATGGAGAAGGACCTTGCAATTAAAAGCAATATTTCAGAACCTTCCTTCAGAACTGAAAACATGTTCATACCTATCAGGCCCACGTTGTTCCTAACAGCCAAACAGCAGAGACTACTCAGGTGTTCAGCAGCTGATAAACAAAACACAGTCTGTCCATATGATGGAATATTATTTGGTCATAAAAAAAAAGGAGTGAAGTACTGATCTGTGACACAGCATGAAAGAGACCTTGGAAATAGGCCAGTAAGTCCAAGAAGCCAGTTACAAAGGTCGTATATGCATGGTTTCGTTTATACACTGTCCAGAACAGGCAAACCGGCTGAAGGACAGATTAGAGGTTACCTGGGCTGGGGAGAAAGAAGTGAGTCATAAGGGCATGGGTTCCCTTCTGGAGCCATGAGTGTGCTCTAGATCAGTGGTGAGGTTGCACAGCTGTCCGGAGTGCACCCGACCACACATGTTCAAGCCTGGATCTTATGGTATACACATGACACCAACAAAAATGAGTGGTCCCAGAGTCCAGCAATTCGGCTGCTCTCTTCTCTCCGCTACTGCCCAGTGCCAGGCCCAGCCAGGACTTCTCCAGACACCCACCACCTTGCTTAGCCACCCTCCCCTCCTCTAGCAGAACTGACGGGACTGCAGAGGGACCCATGTACTTCACCAACTCCCCTCTTCTTCCTCGGCCTCCTGGGA